>NC_056744.1:1781115693-1781304980 GCF_019279795.1 Protopterus annectens | reverse complement strand
TTTGTCATTATTTCATGACTTCAGTTATCAGGAATTTGCCAGAATGGTACTGATGTTACATGGAAGACACCAAACACATGAGGCAGAACTCTGCACATTCTGTGTAAATCTGTACAGTTGCGGAGTATGTGTCTGATACAAGATATCAACTTTCTGACACCAATACACACACTGTATGGTGGCATCACAGGCCACATGCCATTACATTTATATTGCAGGACACACCCACCCAGAGGGTTGTATTCCTCACACAGGCCAACAGCTGCTTATCCACACTAGTTAGTCTATCATGTACCGTATGTATGCGCGGTGTTGCACTTTCCGTCAGTGGCAGAGCTCACGATGCAGTATGGGGGACTGGACATTGTAATGGTGACACTGCATGACACTCTGAGGGACACATTTCTTTTGAGTCTATTAACCTTCCACATTGACTTTCACAGGGCATACGTTGTCATTCACATTTGTCGGAGTACATGCGTATGACTTGTATATGTTTTGTCATTTGTCCTGATGTCTTTCTTCTCACCTGTCCACCTAGTATCACTAGTTCTGTACATGTATTTTGGACAGGTTACCTTCATACCCCTAACCTGTACACATTATGGGTAAACGCCCTGACGTTTGACCTTTGGTCTTGTTACATTTGTCATAGTAATGTGCCTTTCTGGTAAATTACTGGCAAGGCATTACAAACTGTGCGGTTAGATAATAGTGACTGACATTTCTATGTCATGATTAGTAACACTCATAACATTCGTATTCCTGGCGTCATGATTAGTAACACTCATAACATTCGTATTCCTGGCTACGCCAGTATTCTATCAATGTTCTGACTTTGTCTGGGGTATATCTAATATAGTCCCTATTTGTATTTCATGTACTATGCCTTAGTGCAGCTGTCTTATTCTGACAGTTTGCCAGTTATGGTTACCATCTTGGTCGTACGCATGTCCATCCATGATAATCGCCTACATGACACTGATATAAGGCCCTACATATTCCTACAATGGTTTACGTAATATCCAGTGGATGGTTTACCCCATTATTGAGAATATAGGTGTGTGCTATACCCACATCACTCCCTTGAGGGCCTACTAAATCTCTGCCAAACAACACCTAGGCCCATTTCTGCATACCCATGATTCCCATACCTGACACCTTCCACGGTACCCATTACATGTTTAATGTGGTGGTACTGAGATGTGGAGACACTTATATGCACTCCCCACTCTCTGGATATCAGTTTGTACGTCATACATTCTATCGACACGTGTCATTACCCTTGCACCTGCTACTGTTGCATGTACAGCTATATCGTGATTTGCTGAGGTCACTTATTTTGCGTCAATGACGGTTGACACTACGTATGGATCAATTTTTTGGGGTCCTGCAATGGACACCTATATGCATCTTTAAAGTGTAGAACTTGCTGGACTGTCACTTTCTGGCCAAAGGATTGGAAAGCAGGGGTATATTCACCTAAAGTGCATGACTGTTTGACTACCCATATTAGCTATGCTGTGGCCTATTTATGTACATATGTCATATCTACAGGACATATTTTTGTTGTGTATACATATATACATGTACAGTCCTCATTTCATAATTTGCTTTGGTTTACGTCTGTGGATTATGTGTATACACATATATCTATATCCATACCATACCTTTCCACTGTACAGATTGTCGCAGAGTGTACAGCTGGTTGCCTCTTTATCTTCGGTGTGTTTTTCATAAACTTGTGTCTATCTGGCAATGTAGTGGCATTTCATTTAAGACTTACATTGGGAAATACTGGCAAGCAGTTCAGGTTACGACTGAATACCCTTCAGAGAATCCATGCTACTGACACACCCGTTATTCTATCCACTTTCTATGTTTGTTCTGGCACATATCTGGGGTTTGTCCCTATTTGTACCGGTAGTTTGCATGCCTTTGTCCGGTTTCATACTTTACGGGGTTAACAGGTTTGAGCCATGTATATCTAACGTGGGGGAAACAGCATTCATTTACTATGCTGTGAGCGGATCACACACACAGGCTGCATTTTACATGTTGTGGGTTACATCTGTTTAATAAATGTGTGCTTGCGCAGCCTTTCATATGTCTGACCATAACACTTACTCATCTGTAGTCTGGTTTACGGACTGGTGTGAAACACACTGTTCAACTTTACGTATTTAACTGTGTGTACAGCACGAATGCATTCATTACACTTTACAGGGATATCTGCAGTGGTCGTAGTTCAACTGGGACTGCATTCACATTGGACGGATGCCGGAAACAGTATTCTGTTGCTGTTCTGCCTCATTGATATGCATACCCATAGTACTTAGCTACATCAACATACGCCTCACCGCTTCACTTACAACACAGGCATCCATTCCCCTGCTGTGGGAAACACGGTACTACATATTACACATTCCGATACCTACTGCTGTGGACCCCAGCTGCATTGTTAATCACTCCGAGGATATGCAGAACACCAGGGCATATAGTCGATTATCACATACCGTTCTGATTGTCAGGATGTTCATGTAGTGATCTGGGTATGGGCTTGTCCGCCTGGTGAGCGGAACTTCCTGGGCGAGTTCAAATGTCAGATGAAGCATGTGGACAGGGAGCATCTCCCTATTATGAACATTTTACCTGTATTTATAGACACATGTGTTTGGGCACCTATCAGGAGCTTATTCTGTTGGCTGTACATATTATGGGTGGGGTTGTTATGGTCCATACTCCACGGTGAAGGGGGGGGGTTCCCATTCACATTTGACTATTACCTGTATTCATTCATACGGGGATTCTTTTCTTGGACATGTTGTGACTACAGGTATGCAGTTGAAAATTACACAAATGTCATGGCTTGTTACTGTACATATGTACGGACCATACCTCTCGAGCTCTTTGAGCAACAAATCTGTGCAAACCCTGCATGATGTGGAGAGTAAGAGGGACACATTTTAACTAGTTTCCTTACAAGCTTATAATGTTGATAGAATACTAGGTTTTGCATTGTCATGACTCTTCTGTGGGATTTGGAGAGCTATACTTAATGCTCATTATTTCGTGACGTCAATCCACACCTATTTACCAGACAGACGCAGGTTGTCGGAGGCACACAACACTATGAGCCAGAACTCAGGTCATTCTGCGAATATCTGGACAGTTGAGTGATATGGTATGAACCTCTGTAATATACTCTTGTGATCTGGCACAGCAGTATCTCGGCATTAGGGACAGATGTTGGGACGTGCTGGCAGATAGTTGAGTTTCAGACTTCATACTTCGGACATTAATGCCATTGTGCAAACTGTCATTCTATGATATATCTGTTTATCCATCCACATGGATATATTCCTGCTTGCACCTGTATTGCCTACTGCTGTGGACCCCAGCTGCATTGTTAATCACTCCGAGGATATGCAGAACACCAGGGCATATAGTCATATCACATACACGTTTCTGATTGTCAGGGTGTTCATGTAGTGATCTGGGTATGGGCTTGTCCGCCTGGTGAACAGAACTTCCCTGGCCGAGTTCAAATGTCAGATGAAGCATGTGGACAGGGAGCATCTCCCTATTATGAACATTTTACCTGTATTTATAGACACATGTGTTTGGGCACCTATCAGGAGCTTATTCTGTTGGCTGTACATATTATGGGTGGGGTTGTTACGGTCCATACTCCACGGTGAAGGGGGGGGTTCCCATTCACATTTGACTATTACCTGTATTCATTCAAACGGGGATTCTTTTCTTGGGCATGTTGTGACTACAGGTATGCAGTTGAAAATTACACAAATGTCATGGCTTGTTACTGTACATATGTACGGACCATACCTCTCGACCTCTTTGGGCAACAAATCTGTGCAAACCCTGCATGATGGGGAGAGTAAGATGGACACATTTTAACTAGTTTCCTTACAAGCTTATAATGTTGATAGAATACTAAGTTTTGCATTGTCATGACTCTTCTGCGGGATGTGGAGTTCTATACTTAATGCTCATTATTTCGTGACGTCAATCCACACCTATTTACCAGACAGACGCAGGTTGTCGGAGGCACACAACACTATGAGCCAGCACTCAGGTCATTCTGCGAATATCTGGACAGTTGAGTGATATGGTACGAACCTCTGTAATATACTGTTGTGATCTGGCACAGCAGTATCTCGGCATTAGGGACAGATGTTGGGACGTGCTGGCAGACAGTTGAGTTTCAGACTTCATACTCCGGACATTAATGCCATTGTGCAAACTGTCATTCTATGATATATCTGTTTATCCATCCACATGGATATATTCCTGCTTGCACCTGTTATACATTCTACGGATCTCACTCCTCTGAGCTCTCCATACTCCTGCTCCTATCTACCCTCCAGCTTAACCAGACTTAGCTGACACTCACTTGACTCCCAGTATGTCATTGTTGTACATTTCTGTATTCCCACTACAAACTCTGGATTTGCTCTGTCTTATTATGCACATGTTATGCATGTGTATTTCCTGACTGTATGCCTTTTACTCTTGTATTTTACCTTTAACATTATGTAGCCTTTATTTCCTTGTATTGCTTGTGGGGCTTTTCTACCTGGGCCTCCGCTGTTACTGGGCACTTCTTCGCCCAGTGGAATTTCTGGGTACTCAGACTGCACATACAGGAATAACGTCTAACAGCTATCTTTGCATATTCTACCTGCTGTTGTACCTTTGTCTCACTTGTAGTCACGGCTCTGTCCAGATATCTAACTCACATGGGTTGTCAGGTATGGTCGGTCATGCCAGCACACACTAGGTATCCCTCGCACTTCATCAGGGTTCTCCTGTTAATGTCAGGTGTCTTCCTCACCCTTCTGCTATTTGCCACTATGTGAGTGTGCGATATATTCTCCCGCATATTTGTGTGGGGACACGTGCATCATGGGAAGGTGTTTTATCCTGTGTACTGAGTTATGCATGACCACTCAGGTCTGGACAGTGTCTTGGACCTGTACTTCACGTTCTGACTTGTGTCCAGATATGTACAGGATTGAACATCTTGTCATCATACCCGTTCTACTATTTACACAGGTTACTTATCCCGTAAGGGATATTCCAGAAATTGGACCATTCCACACAGAAATGATATTGAAATGTATTTTGGCTTTATGAAAATGTGAAGGGGGTTTAACATGCAGGGAATACATGGTTTGCTATCCTGACACTGCCTAGGGTGACAATACCTACTACATATGCGTAGGGGTAGGTATGTGTAGCTGTGTCTGCAACGGACCAGTGGGCCACGTACAGGTGGATTTGGTGGACGTTCTGTTACGGGGCTGGGTTGTGTGATGTGAAGGGTATGCTGGGTAGCCCATTATGCAGCCAGGTGTGTTGCATTTGTTATGGCCAGTTCCATCAGGACCAACCTGTGGGTATGTGACGGTGACATATCTATACATTTTGATCGCACATTTACATGATACATATGTTTGTGGAATTGTGTTCTACACTATAGCCTGTCTGCTTGTCTTGCAGCTGTTTATCCATGTGTTTGTGTTTATGTCCACTTCACCCGCTGCCCCCTCCTATACCTCTGGTTCACCTTTTCTTCATATGACACAGTGTCGCCTTTGCGGGTTTTACCATTACCCATCCACCCCTCACATGCAAATTACTCACATCCGATAGCTCACTACTTTTGTTGTTGGGCCATGACACGGCCAGAGTAGCACATTGACTGCCCTACAGGTGTCGGGTACCTTTATGGTTGTGTGGACTACCCTGCCATGTTTGCTTCCCACATGCTATACCTCACACACATAGGTACACGCCCATACTTCACTTTCGTTACTTAGTTGGTATACCCAGGTACTACCCGTTTGGCTGTGTCACATACTAGCTTGGCTTCTACCGATGACTCCCGGGATTTGCACACCTGTTGTACTCATTGGGGGGATGGCACCTTTTCTGATGTCCATGCTATTCCTTCCACATATCTGACTGTTGTGGACAATACCTCCCCACAGTCTACGGTACTGTTTCCACCTTTTCAATTGGCCGCAATGTAACATTTGCGGTGGACACAACACATTTTCCACGCTGACACATACCCACGGTCAGTTCGGCAGATAGAACTTACAACTCTTGCCTATATCTAAGCTTTAGTCTTGTAGCATTTCAGTGGCTTATTCTTTTTCTTATGACATTTATGTAATATACATGTGGAGAACAACTGTTTAATACCACTATTACATGACATCTGAGGGATAATTATGTCCTATAATCTCTGCACATTTGCCATGTTTACATGCTTGTGTCAGGACACATCTGGCCGCAGCGGTACAGTCGCTCGCAAAGTGGGACAGGTGGTTTTCTTAGTCGATGGTACAGGTCATACTGTTCCTTTCGGCCTACATGTGTCCTTATTGTTGTAGCTGTTTCTATGCTCCTGATTCGTTTACATGTGTATTCTATTCCCTATCACATTTGTTATGTGGGATACAGACATACCTTTTGTATGTGACTATTACATCCCTTGTGGGATATGATTTGGACATGACAGTCACTACATATATCTACTTTTCTCCTCGTGTATTTTGTTATGGACACATCTGCACAGCTATGTACCCTCCCTCACATTATGGGTCAGCTGGTGACCCTCTCCATTGGGCTGGACGTACCTCCTGGCAGCGCCCTAGCATATGATATGTTTCATTTCCACATGGTATAGCTATAAACACTATGTTGGACCACGGGCACGCGGTTTTTCTGTCATTTGTTCAAGGGTAGGGACCTGTTATTCCCTATCGTGCATTTGTGTTTGCTTCTTCATTTTCTGTTCGCAGGAACTATCTTGCATGCTTTGTATACATTTCAGTCTCCACGGACACTGATAGGTGTGAGTATTACTGCAGGCAGACTATACTATTCAGCAGTTTCGGTTGCTCATCGACAGCCGACATTGACACGCCTCCCTCCGCAACTTTGGTACGCTCCATGCACTCGCGCACGTTTCCTATGCACGTGGCTGTGGCAGCTGCATGCCTTCATTAATATGCATATGGCGCTACTACTCCATATATACGCCGCACGGCCGGCGCAAGCCTTACACCAGCCTTGCGCCGAGCTTCATGAATCCGGGGGAATATTTTCAGCATGCTAATTCAAGTTCTCTTATTCTGTCAACTTTTATGTCAGTAGTGCCAGCAATTAGAATGGGTCCTTAATTATATTTGTCTTTCTCCTGGATTCTGAAGTTAAGAAATTGATAGGGATGGTTTTATATACTCCATGTGTTTCCACATTATCTATCACAGAGTAAGTAAAATAAACACCCTAAAGTTTACAATGAGGTGGTCTACCATTAAGGTCCTCTAGTTTCTAGAAAAATACATCTATAAAAGTTTATGTTGCCACCAAAAAATTAAATCTAAAATTCAGTAGTAAGACTGTCTTACATCATCATACAGTATTAAATTACTCCAATAACTACCCTCCTTAGTACATAAAGATATACAAGGTTTATACTCTGCAGATTCTCACTATTTCCAGTTAGTGAAGCAGAATTTGCAATTGAGTTAAGTGTTTCATATGTTGGTCTGAGCTAAAATCAAATTCTCCTCAAGAGGAGGAAAGGTGTAACTATTCCAGTAGTAATATTTATAGCCCTTAAATTGATCAGTGTCTCAAGTTACACCCGCCAGTGTCAGTACAATAGGACAGTACGGAATGATAAACACTGGCAGTGTTACATGGTTAACGTGGATTACTTCTGCATAATGTAAGAATGCATTTAGGGAAAGAAGTCATGGAAAATGTATTTGATTTAACCCATTACATATATAGGTGTATATGCCCCCGCCAAAAAAAAAATAAAAAAGATTTTTGTTATTGTAGATGGAATTACAAGAAATCTTACTACCCAAAACTGGTTTTATCAAGTGATAAGTAACAATTCGGATAATTATCTCGAGATTCTAGAAAACTTTTACACATGAAACAACTTTTTTATGAGTACAATCTTTAGGAAAATTTAGATGTAATAGTGAAAATGGATATTTTGACAATCTTGGACTGCTCTACTATTAGGACAACCCTTTATAAACATAACCCCCATAGGTAAGGACCAGCGGACATTTTGTATGCAGTTACTTTGTATTTTTGCCTGCCTGGTGTTCACTCCCTTTGTTCTCTTCATTTATAATTCACAACTGTCCCATTGTCATGCATTAGTCTTTATTGTTTCTAGTTGTTTAAAATTCTTAGTATAAAGTTATAAAAAGGCTTAAATCTCTTTTAAGTATTCTCTAAAATGAATCATTTTGCAAATGTCATCATACATGATGTTAAATGCAATGCTTTATGTGCATTTTTTCATTTGCCATGTATTTTATAAATCAGTCTTTCAGCTTTTCCCAGTTAGGGGTTGCCACAGCAGAACTCCAGTCTGCTAATGATTGGCAGTGAATTTTTACAGTGTCGAGTTGCCAGCCCAGCATCCAACCTTCAAAGAAGGCACACCCGCACCTACCTTCATGTCTTTAATTCATTTGACCACAGAGAGGACATGCAGACTCCATCACAGAAGGTGCTTCAGCTGAGTATCAAACCGGAGAGCCTCTTACTGTGAGATGACAATGCTAACCACTGCACCACCACGGCTGTATGCATCAGTGCATTGCATTAAATGGTTATGTAAAAATCTTTTGTCTTTGTTATAACGCATATCTAGACCTTGTTAAGAAACGTTAGCAGTTCTTTTATTTGCATGACTAAAGCTTTAATAACATATACTTTTCTTTAAAATACTTACTTTAAACTAATGTACATCAAACATACAATTGCCTGTTTTATAACCACAATAAGACACTCTGGAATGTACACTATATAGATACTGCCATACTTTTAGAGACTTTTACAATACATATTTGTTGGGCTTCAGCTGACAACACCTATGTGGCTGTGGTAATTTCTAAACAATGAGCAGAAATGTATGGCCTACTGTTTTATCTTTGAACACCCACTGAAGATAAATCACCAAACTATTGCCTTCTGAAGAACAGTAGGTTAAAAAATAAACCCTAAACATTTATACTATAGGACTTGCCACTTCTTTTAATCACATATTAAATCTTGAAGGGGCATTCTGTATCTTCCTTCCATGGCATTCACTGCTTAGTCTTCATAGAAAGTCTGTTTGGAAGAGATAACACATGGTGCTGACATTAGAACAAGTCATCTCAGAGTCATAGTTAACTCCCCAATCTGCCCCCCCAACTTTAAACTAAGAAGCAAAAAATGAATGCTGGACATTTAAGCCTTGAACAAAAATGTAGTATGAGCATTCTGAAACCAAATACGGGCATTAATGACTGTGTCCATTAACCCTTTGCATGCAAGGAGGCTGCCCCTTCACCATTCCTTAGCTATACCTCTGCGTCACCCCTTTATAAACATTGGCTTTAACAATATTAAAATAAAAGATTAAATATATCACATAGCAACTGCCCAGACATTGGAAGAGACTTCCTAATGTTTGGCTAGGTACTACAATCAGATCAGATAATGGTCCACTATTTCATTCAGATCTGTTGCCAAGTTATCAAGTTACAACTCTGTTATAATCACAAGAAATGGAAGGATGGAAAGGCTCATGGCTTACAGATAGAATACTATAGTGATTGCTGGTGTCAATTCATGAGGTAGACAACTTGTTAAATGGATAGAACAGTGTATCTTTCAACAGGGGTGACACCAGCCAGCCAGCCTAATGTTTGAATATGAGTTTGTATGAGTCAAGACACAACCAGATGTAGTGATGCAGAAAAGATACGTTGTGCAACGGTGCAAGAAGAAAATGTGTCTAGTGTCAAGAAACCAGATAAAGAGAATATAATTTCCTGAAAGGCCAATCTGTTTAAAAAAAAAAACTGTTCATCAGAGCAAACATTTAGCATTGTACAGCAGCAAACCATACTCTGTAAAGGGCTTCAAAGGATGTTTGGTAGCTGGAAATGGTAAGACATATATTTTAAGTAGACCGTTTTGTCATGAAACTATTTTCAGATGACTTTGATGATTCTGAATTTACACCTACATTAAAACATAGTAATTGTCCTGGTTATGGATTTTTACCTGACTTTATCTTGACAGTGATAGACATGGACCCATAAAGTCACAAAGAATTGCAAAGATATCTGCCTTTATAATGATTATGTCATAACTTGAATGTTATCTTTTGTGGGATGCTGGAAAATATTTATCAAAATACAGCTGTGTAGACATTTTGTCTGCATATAACATTTGCTTAATTTTATAATGATTATGTCATAACTTGAATGTTGTCTTTTGTAGGATGCTGGAAAATATTTATCAAAATACAGCTGTGTAGACATTTTGTCTGCATATAACATTTGCTTAATTTTTAAAAACCCTGTTAAACTATTCTAAAAAAATGTGCTTGCCAAGTAAGAAGTAACTGCTTTGAAAGTTATGACATCACAAATGAAAATGGTAGCTCTGTTAAAAAGGGTTATGTAGCATGCTGCCGCCAACCAACTAAATGCTAAGCCCAGGATTTACAATTAACTGCTATATATATTCACATTGTTCCAGCTGCGCCCCTACTGTTTGTCCTTCTCCTTTTATTCCTTTACCCTGTTTGTCGCTTACTAAACCTTCCTTTCTACATTCCATATTCTGGTTCATAATTATGTTTTTAAAACAAATTCTTCAGCAGTGATATCTAGTACAGTAGTGAGATATGTTAGCCAAGGTTTATTTCTCAGAACAGCAGATGTCATCTATAACAACATTTATTTGCAGTGTCACTGAGGGGCCCAATTCCCTTCAGACTCCTCTCTGTCCACTCCCTTATTCTCCCTTTTGTCATTGTTACTAACTTAGTATTAATCAAATCATACAGAAAATCTGTATCTCCAATGCATTTTTTTTACTGAAAAGAAAGTGTAAGTAAATTTTGTGTCACCATGGACGCACATCACGTGTATATGTTTACACCAGTCTGTATATTGTTGGTACTTAGTAACTTATTTTCATGCCAAAGCTTTACGTTTCTGCTGTGATTTATTATGCTGTTATTGTACCTATGTGGTTATCCTTATAGTCTGTAAAGTACAGGCTTGTAAGGCTCTGTTGAAATGTGTATGTGCATAATCCAATAGGCTTTTTTATTGAGTGACCCAGTGATTAACTGTTACATTGCCTTCCAGTTATAAAATTTCATTCTACATGTATTTGATTTTTTTTTTCAGGCTTGTGGTCCAACATTAGCGAAAGATTGTTTCACTGATATGTACGTTATTGGGATGTGCTTCTACCTAGATAATCAGCTTCGAAAGACAGCCCAATTTCCAACAAGTTTTCCAGGTAACAGGAGGAAGAAAACTGATGTCTAATATGCTCAAAGTTACTTGAATCATATAGTTGGTATAAAATAAGAGTACTTCCTATCTCAGTTTTATTTGTTTTTCTTTTAACACCTTTTTAAAATCCCTTTGTAGATAGTGACAGAGGTACACATACATTAATGGAAGATAAAACAAACTACAGCAACATATTTCATGCAGTATACATAATACTCTTTGTTTTTTGTTTTTAACAATTAGCATTCATTGTAACATTATTTGAATTGCTGAATCCATGCCTTCCCTTAAACCTTACTTCTCCTTAGGAACATCATTCTGCATGGATTGTTGCTACAAATAAATTTATTTTTACATACTTTGTTCCATCCCTATTCTAAAGATCCCACCTCCAGCTCTTTTATTCCCTTTGCAATCTTTAGTACTTCAGTTACACTTGGTTTAGATTTTGATTTCCATTTTCTTGTAATTGCTTTTCTGGCAGACATTAACATTAAATGTAGTAATCTCTCACTATAAGTACGCAATTTAGATCCTATGACCCAGCCCAAAAGAATAATTTCCTTATTTATAGCAATTTGCCCCCCCCCCCCCCCTCCAACATTTATGACAAAGTACTCTGCAGGGAAATTGTTAAAACCTTTAAAAATGTTGGCTGAGGTGCTAAACGTTATTCATCTGTGATAGAATAAATACTGCAAGGACTTTTTCTGTCTTGTATATATTACCACCTTCAATTTAAGTTATTGGATCTCATATCTTTTAAAATCCAACTCAATCCATTCCCAAAAACATGTTACTAATAATCTGTTTTTGTCTGTGTACCATCACACCTCCAGCATTTGCTATATGCGTAAGGAAACGTTCTTTGAAATCAGCTTGGTCTATAGCAATAACCTATACAAACACTTCAAAGCAAAATTCGTAAACCTTCTGGAATTTGTTACATCCTTGATAGGCATACAGATGCAGTGCATTGCTCCTTTGTAAATTGTCTTTTCCAATCTTTTCTAACATCCTCTGATTGATTCTTATAATTATTAAGCAATATTTTAGATGCAATGCTAATTGTCCCTTTTTTAAATCAGCTTCTGTTTTAGATTTAACTAGGGTGTGGTGAAAGGGCAACTGCAACCTTTTAAATCTGGTATTGCATTTTCCATCAAACCTGAGCAGTGCAGTACTCTGTGTGTGTGGTCCAAACAGTAACAAACTGCTTGCTACATTGTAGCAAGCAGTTTGCTACAGTTCAAAAGTAAACCTGAGCACTGTAGTGCTACGTGCAGGGTATAAGCCATAGCAACTGTTTGCTGCATTTGTAGCAAGCAGTTTGCTACAGTTTAAAAGAAAAAAAAATATTTTCTTTTTTTTTTCTTTACTAAAATGTGAGGAAGGGGGATAGGGGACCGGGCAAAGAAATGGTACCCGAATGGCTGGTGGGAGATGTCATGTATCAGGCCACTTGACTAGTGTGCCAGTAGAAGGACCAGCCTTTTTTATTTTTTGTTCTTCACTTGAAGAGTGGGGAGACAGGACATGCAGATTGAGTACTTTCTGCAGGAAGCATGGAAGCATCCTGCAGGTTTTGCAGAGAAGTCCCATTGTTTTTGTTTTTCACTTGAAGAACCGGGGGGATGCTAGTTTGTGGGATCAGCACAGGGCAGTGGTTGAGCCAGCTGTGGTTCTATACTCTGTTATCAATCCCTGGTAGGGAAGGTAGTCTTTAGTCTGCAGTCCAAACTTCTGCTTGACCTCAGACGTGTGTTTTCATTTTTAGACAGTCTTGTGTTGTTCCTGATTATTATAACATTATAAATACTTTGCAGTGTATAATTATAATCCTAACAGCTGTGAGCTGAAATACACATGCACACACACACACACACACACACACACACACACACACGCGCGCACACGCGCACACACACACACACACACACACACACACACACACACACACACACACACACACACACACACACATACACACAGACACATACACAGACACACACGCACACACACACACACACACACACACACACACACACACACACACACACACACACACACACACACACAATTACAACCACTTTTATGACTGTGTGCATCTTAGATGTCTACTCAAGATTAAATTAATAAATAAATACATAAAAGCATGACACAGAAATGTATTTCAGCTCACTGCTGTCAGGATCAAGCATAGCAACCCATAAAACCTCACATGCCATCTCAACCATTTAGTTTGAGAATTAGGAACAACCACCCAAAATCAGGGACAGGTTTTAAATACTTCTCTTATATACTCAGAAAGTAGTTCATATAACCAGTTTTCCATTAGCATACATTTTCTGAAAGATATGCAATCCAAAAATTACATGTTTATCATTATCTGGTGACAGCAGTGAACAATAGTTTGAGGGGAAACCACAAATTTTATGAGGATGAGTCCAAAATATGAGGCAGAATCATAAACATCTAAGAGCTCTGCCCTCTTTGAGTGTATACGTATGTGTGAGCATGCATACACATGTGCGTGTGCACGCGCATGCGCACACACACACACGTGCCTAGTAATTGTAGCAACTTGTATGACCATATACATCTTTAATGTCTGATGGAGATCAGATGAATGCATCATTTCGTACATAATAGCCTTGAAACGTATTTCAGCTTGCTGATGTCAGAATCACTCAGTACAACTAGAGCATCCCCTGGTCTCCCAACTTCCTATCTAAAGAATCACAAAGACCCAATTTCAGGGATAGATTTTAAATATTGCTATTTCATACTTTGAAGATTGTTAGAATATAAGCTTTGCATTAGCAAATGTTTTCTGGAGGATATGAAGTCTGAAATGCATGTGGCTGCTATTATTTCAAGACTGTAATTGACAGTTTGCAAGAAAAATAGACTTTTTGTGAGGAATGGACCAAGACAGCTCTCAATTATTTTGCTGAAGTGAAAATAGTAGGGGACAAAGAGCCAAAAAAGAGAAAGAATGTTTAAATATTACTCCACTTCTCTTAAAAATGTAATAGAACAACAGATGCTGGCTCAACTAGTATTTTCTGAACAATAAGCTGCATGAAACTAAAATGGCTGGCATTATTGACTGTCTACTAATGATTTACCTGAATATTACTTTTTAATGAAGGACAGCACAAAAATTATGAGAGAAAATCAGGGACATTCTGCTAGCTAGAGGCAGGTAAGAAGCAGAGGTATGCCCTCTGCCTGATATACCCCCCCCCCACACACACACACACACATACACACTCACACACTTTAAGTCTACAGTATACAGTTATTAAGTTACTTTCTAGGTGATCACTGTTGGTCTGAAAGATCTTTGGCACTGCACAGTCTTTCTTTTTCTAAAAAAGGCCAGAGAAAAATAAATATCACACTAATTCTCGCTTGCATGTCTGCTATTGGTCTGTTTTGACCTCATGAGCTTTCAGAAGTCTTTGTCTCATTGGCTCTACCCTCCAGCCGATGAAGGTGAAGAAACTGGAGCTGTCCCATGTCAGAGCAGAACAGCCGAGTGGATGCAGATGTAGGACTTGAGATCAGAGTGCTTTGCCAAATGTGGAGTCCTTGAAAGGTATACACCTCACCAGTCTCTGTGATCAAATTAATTAAAAAAGACATACGGCGCAAACCATTGTACCCCCCAACCATTCCTGATTTTAAGAACATCCCTGATTTGTCTTCTTTATTTTCTAGTAAAATATTGGGGATTGCAGTTAGACAGTAAAGATATTATAGTTTCATATTATTGTTCAAGTAATCTATGTTAATGAAAAGCCTCTTTGGATCTGAATTCTTGAAGTAAGAAATTGAGAGGCATGCATTCTCACTCAATCACTTTCTCTTTCTGTCTGTCTGTCTGTCAGTCTCTCTCTCTCTCTCTCTCTCTCTCTCTCTCTCTCTCTCCCTGTCTCACTCACACACATAGGCACACTTTTTTTGTTTGATTATTTTTTCACTTTGCTAATTGTGGCTTTTTTAAACTGTGCTTCGTGAGGTTTAAGTAAATGAGCAAGGCTTTGGTAACTGCTGATGCAGTTACGATTGCTAGATGAGTTGATTTTTAGTTTTTTTTAGTTAACTTTTTTTTTTGTTTTATTTTACACTCATTAAAATAAAGTCATGTTAGCAAGTGTAAAACATGGAGGCTATCTGTTTTTTTCTGTCATGAAGTAGGGATGCTGCCATGAAGCAGAGGATTTGTTTTGGCAGGCTTTATCTGTACATTAGCACCCTGTTGAAGAACATTCTTTCTCCCTTCTGGATGAAGATGCAATTTTGTCCATTGTCTAATTAAAGTTATAGTTTCTGTGTTTATAAAAAAACTTTGGCATGAGTAATGGTGACTGAGTTTATAATGATGATAGTATCAAGGGGATAGCTGAAAAACTGTAAATTTTAGGGACATTAATAATGGTGGAAGGGGAAATGCACAGAGTTGAAACTCAAGAAGATGGCTCGCTATCCAGAAGCATGCTGAAAGATAGGAAACAATTCTGCTGAACTTTAAGGAAATAATAGTAATTTGAAATCAGGTAAAATTGAGTTTATGGCACATATTTGGACTACTGAGTGAATGTGTAAGGCAAATGGAATTGCTTGCAGGAGAATATAATGCCTAATCACTTGATGAAAGGAAAAATAAGATGGAAAATGTGGGTGGTCAAGTAGAATATGTGCAGCAACAGTTGATCATATGCAAAATTTATTTATTTATTTTACATTTCTTGACCGGGAGAGTCCAACTGGATTACAAGTCCATTTTCAGTGGAGGCCCGGGGAGGAAAGCTCCAAGAGAACAATTTTTTTTACAAAACATAGTTTTAAGGACAGACTTCTGACATACAATTTCCATAGAACGGACTTTGACATACATATTAACTAATAACTCCCAAAGTACGAATATAAGGCTGAGTAAATTGAATCAGTCTTCTGCTTCCAAGACTCTAAAGGATGTTCTGATTACTAATATGTCACAGTGGGCAGGTTTTGCTAAATCATCAGTTGGGCTCATGAAGACATCTATCTTCCAAGAATCAAAGTTGCTCTGGTAAACGTAGGAAGATGTTAGTACAATGTGTCTGCATATCACAGGGCACAGATACTGCAGCAGTTTGTCCACCCAGAAATAGACTTCTGTAGTGAATCACATGAGGCTTGTGGATTGTGATTCTTCTGATACAACTTTTCAGTGTAGACTGTTGTTTATAAAAGGTGTTGAAGATTATAAGAGCATGTGGTTCCCATATGGTCTAGTGGTTTGGCTTTCTTGTTCGACACAAATGGCCAGGGATTGACTACCTGCCTTTTTGACTGGCAGCATAGAGGATTAAGTTTTGAGTTGTATCAAGCTACTTCCTGTAGTCCAAGGTTTGATTCTTGATATCTCCACTTGCCTGTTATGTGACTGAACCAGGCAATGCTCTGACTAATTCAAAAACTGGTAAAATGACAAAAGCCACACTGTAGCGGCTGTGAACACCAACTTTAATTCAAAAACTGGGGCAGGCTCTTCAGTAGTATTCTAGACCACATGTCTAGCAACTACAAAACTTTGCCTTAACATTTCCAGCTGTGTTAAAAGTTTATTTCCTAAAGGCGTTTTGATACTGATGTTTTGATGCAAGGGATAAACTAAAAGAGGTGCCCCCAAAATCACCTTGAGAAACAGTGGTATTGGGTTTAATGCTGAGTGATTCCAATTCCTCTTGATAGGCATTGTGGCTTTCTTTTGTCACAGAGGGAGTTCTATAGCTAGCTGATAGATGGTATAAAATCCTTCTGATGGTTATTTGGACCTTAAGAAGCTCTAGTGTCTTATGCTGCTTTATCAGTCTTGATGCGAGTCAGTTCTGTATGTAAATGAAGACACCTCCACCTTTTTTCCTCTTCTGCACTGTAGCTGGTCTAAACATATGGAAGGTGTGTATAACCCTGCACAGCCAGAGTGCTCTCTGATATTTTAAATCATGTCTCAGCCACTACACAGACATCAATGTCCAGGGTGAGAAGGGCTTGTAGGGTGTGGAGTTTCTTGTTTAGGCTCCTAGCATTAATCAGTAGCACTTTCACATTTTCCTTTACTTGTTTTTTTTTATGTTGGTAGTTTTATCAGGTTGGAATTTCCTAAAAAGGCACCATGGAGGTGGAAAATGTTTTTGCAATAATTGAAACACTAGAGGGGACAGATGCAGGCCATCCCTGCTGAAGCACTCTTCCCAGTGTGAGAAATATTGGACTCCCTTTGAATGACACCAAAAACTAAGCCAATTATTGAAGTTAGTTATTTTTGCTCATAGCATGGCATAATCCTTGGAGAAGACAGAATAATGCTCAGTGCTAGACTTGTACCTGTCTTAGACACATAGCATAGTCTGAGACCTCTGCCATCTTTCTTTTCACATAGTCCATGAAGGTGCACCTCAAGTCATTGACACCAGCATGAACTATGGCAAAGTCCTAATGTTACTTCAAGGACTTTAGTGCATGCATGATCTGAGGTATCCTGCCACCAGACAAGCAACTGACTGACACTCTTTCCTTACTCCGCCTGGTAAAAGGCACCTCTATATGTCTTACAATGGAGTCATCTGTAACAAGAATATTTGGTTGGGTCGATGCCTGCCTTATGGGCTCAGCATCTGTGACTTTGGGACTCCTTATGCTATGTGCAGAAGTAGGCTTAATATACTGAGTTTGCTTTGTTCCTGTGTTTTTTTGGAGGTCTTTGTGAGTTTTAGGCAAGTTAATCTTTAGAACCTCAGCATATGATGGATTATGTGCACTGTGAAGGCCTAGGTGAGATGTGATGTATGGTGTACTGCTCACAATTTTAGTGAATGGGTTTACTGTGTGTGAGATTTTTGCCTTCAAGGATATTATATATCTACATCTGTCACATGCTGTGTTATACTGTTTGAGTAATAGACGATCATTAGACAGTATGAGATCATTCTTACACTGTCTCAAGATACCCATCTCAATCACGGTGGCTGGCAAAGTTTTGCAGAAGTGCTGATCTATGATACGGGCAGGAATGACTCTGGACTATAATTACTTAATGATACTGACAGGAATGACTCTGGACTATAATTACTTAATGATACCGACAGGAATGACTCTGGACTATAATTACTTAATGATACCGACAGGAATGACTCTGGACTATAATTACTTAATGATACCGACAGGAATGACTCTGGACTATAATTACTTAATGATACCGACAGGAATGACTCTGGACTATAATTACTTAATGATACCAACAGGAATGACTCTAGACTATAATTACTTAATGATACGACAGGAATGACTCTGGACTATAATTGCTTAGAGTTCATTTTTAGAATAATGCTTGGGTGGACTTGCTACTGACTAAATTGCAGGTCTCCTACTGCCACCAGCAAGAACCAGTAAACTAATTACAGTAAAATAACTCACTAATTTGCTACTAAAATCATTACAAGCAGTATCAGTACACTCAATATGAAAGGAAAACTCCACCATAGAACCTAAAAAAAATCTATTTTTTTCACTGTATATTTGTTTTCTGAGCTATTTTAACACCTCAAAATCACTCTGACTGCTTCTTATAGAATTTTAATATGTTTTCTGCAACATGACTGTCAATGGGGCTTGACATATCAATACAATCTTGTTTTTCATCTAGCCTTTCTCTTTCCCATAATCCATTTCAACTCTGCTTTATATGACTCATGGTAGACATGAGGAAGTAATGGAGTATTCCCATGCCATTGACATATAATGGGATTAGTGTCAAGTCACTGTCATCTTATATACCTTCTGTAATAGGACTGCTTCCTTTATTTCCTTAATGGCCCTCAAGTGTGTGTGTGTGTGTGTGTGTGTGTGTGTGTGTGTGTGTGTGTGTGTGTGTGTGTGTGTGTGTGTGTGTGTGTGTGTGTGTGTGTGTGTGTGTGTGTGTGCGTGCGTGCGTGTGTGTGTGTGTGTGTGTGTGTGTGTGTGTGTGTGTGTGTGCACTTTCCATGCTGAATTTCATTTTGGGTATGTAATTTTCTACTTGAGTCATGTGTGAACCATGATAGTGTCTGATATTCCATTAATCTGGGACTTGATGCTATATGAAACCATTAAGAAGTCAATTTTTGTTAGGCTCTCTGTTATTCAAACTTCTTAATAGCTAAAACTATTTCTCACCTGGCAACCAAGCTGACAAGACCTTTCCCCACATATAACCTCAGAAACCATAAAAGCTCAGTTCCCTGCCTATAAGCTCCCAACAACAGCCTTCATTTCACAGACCACAGTTTCTCATTTCTTGGTCCCAAACTATGGGACTCTCTCCCCCTCTGCCATAAGAATCAACTTCCTACTAAATTTCCATCTCCAGCTTAAAGCTCAGTTTAAACAAGCCCCCAGATGTTACTACCACCCTTCCAACAATATTACCTGACCACTTCTAAATCCCCCTGCCCCTTGCTTCTCCCCTTCCTTCTTTACCCTAACTCTAACACTTAACCAAGTAAATAAGCTACTCGGCTTTCATGCTTATGTTTCGTCTGACTGTATACTGCTTCTATGCTTTCTTATCTCATTGTACGTACAACCGAACAGATCTACTGTATTACTACTTTGTCAAGGCTGAGACTGAGACAGGTCAGTTGCAATCAGTGTTCTATAACAAATTCAAGTAAATAAATAAATAAATAGATACAACTTCACTTTGTGGTTCTTTTCTTTATTTATTTATTTATTTGTTTATTTTTTTGAGGTGTCCTGTGTTAGGTGTCTATCTAAGGTGCTCTTTTCAGGTCATTTTAATGGATGAAGCATTGAGCAATTGCCACTAAATTTCCATGTCATCATTGATTAGCAACTGTAGTGTTGAAGGTTAAACTGTTGGTAAAGAGTTTATAAAGACAAGGAAAAGTGGCAGTCCAAGAACAAATCTCTCTGGAACTTCACTGACTGCTTGACAGGGGGGAACTTATATGTTAAATAGTTGCTAAATCATAATATGGAGTTCTGAAGCTGTTCCATTAGAAGCAATAACTGTAGAGTGGCAGTGATGGTTTATTGTCTAAATGCCCAGGGGAGGTCTACAAAGCTACATCTGGTAAGTAGGCTTGTGAACAGTATGTCTGTAAAATGCCACACTGTCACAAAATAGTGCTTTTGCTTCTTCCTTGACAAGTTCATAGGTAAGTATGCCATACTTTTCTAGAAATTCTTATTTATGTTGTCTGATTATTTTTCAAGAATTTTTGCAATAGTTATTAGCTTAGCTATTTGCCTATAATGTGAGATGGTTTGGATATTGCCTTTGGTACTGGAGTTAGCATGGCCTGTTTCCATTGAGAGGGGAAGATTCCATTAAATATGAAAAAACTTGTTTAAGAGGTATGGTGCTGACATTACCTCCTAGTTTTTGGAATTTTTATTCTGTCATAACCTGCTTTAACTTCTTATTGTATATATTGACAGTTTAGTTTAGACTTTGTGTACTGTTTTTCTTGTTATCCTTTAAACATATAACTATGGTTTAGGTAGGTCACTTTCATGCAGTTTGCTTTTAGTGTGCTTTTAGATATTTGTGTTTACGGTAATCCTGCAGTGTGTAATGTGCATAAATATTAGCTAATATTATTTAATATGCTTATTTTGTGAACATGTTATATTTTTGCTATTACTATGAATGGAAGTATTTTTATTTTGCCTTCCTAGATAAATTGTTCTTTATTAGTGAAATTCCTTAATTGCATGTACATAATGCATTATGAAATGTCATTGATTACTTTAGCTCTTCACTCCTGCACCTGATACTTATATATGTCAAAGTCACATGATTTGTTTTGACCAATGAAATTGTTGACATTTTTTTCACACTGCTACTTTGTAGCTAACTGCTTAATACTCACACTCTTAGAGATTCACATGCATTTATGGTGCCCCATTTGACCTGCAACAGGGCACTGTCTCGGTGCCAAGAATTCCCATACACATTTAGGCTTCCACCTCCTATATGTGGGTTCTGTGGGTTCTATCTGCCATGCATCTGAGAAAGGGATGATACCAGGTAAGAAGCCATCATACTGCTGCATCAAAATGGGTTTTTCACATAAGGCCTGCCTCGTCAATGATGACCTGATGCTGTATTGATGGATGTGAAATGATGTTGTGAGGGAAATGTCCCCAACTCTATGGTGATGCACTCCTCTTTTTGCCTGTCTACTTGCTGCAACACCAGCTCTCTCATGGTCACCCCAGTATCACTATCTGAGCTCATGCTCTGGCCAATGTTGCCAGTATACCCCCTGCGCCCCCCCAGAGTAGATGAGCAGGTAAAGTTTTCTTGTTCCTCATCAACATCAATTCCAGCAGGCATCTGAGCTTTTAACCAAACTTGGATCACCTAGATCATAGTTATGGCTTTATCCCTCTATGGCACTAGAACTGTTGTGATCAATGACATTGCAGGATTTCTAAACGTAGCCACAGAAATGCATGCTGTACAGAAATTGTTGACTTCATTTCATTGTATCGATTGCATTAAAAACAAATTTCACATGTAAAGTAAAAATGGTTCATTTTATATTTGTTTTTCTTTGTGAAGCTTGTTCTGCAACATTCATAGTATTTTTGATTGATGGTTCTGGAAGTGTAAGTCCGGGCAATTTTGCAAGAATGAAAAATTTTGTGACTGATATCATGCAAGCAGTGAAAAGCAGACGCACTCGTGTAAGTTTTTGTTTTTCTTAATTTTATATTGATTCTTTTGTAGGTGCATATAGTTGTAATTTATTGTCATACATTCTTATGGAGGTTGGTTAGTAGAAACTATTAGTTCTCTAGCATCAGAGACAAACAAGACAGCAAACTCACTGAAGCATTGCATTGTTTAAGTACGTTTTGGTATTATTTGTATATTTGGCATATGTGTTCAGCTGTGCAGCTTTTCTACACTTCTGTCACTCCTTCTTGGCCAGTCATTTGAAGGACAACAATGGGATTCTATTGTTAAATGCTGAAATTCTCTGTCCTTTTTCTCCCTATTTATTGTCCCTGCTATGAATAAACAAAAATATTTTAAATTGACTGTTTCCCTCTACTACAACAGTACCTTACTGTACTGTGGTGGTTTCATTTTCAAAAAAACTTTTATCCTGCCCTTGCTGCAGTCTCCAATTCATTGATGTCATCAAGGCCAATGAATACAGGTAGTTTTCTGGTCAGTTGTCTCCCCAAACTGATATCACAATGACCGTCCTAAAAACCCACCCATGCTGTGATGTCACAGCTCCCTGGTCCTTCCCCTACCCATACAGAAAGTAAGGGGTAGAACAAGGGAACAGTACATGAGTCAAGTCTCCTGCTGTGACCTGTCAATCACAGCAGGTAACAGCTCAAATTACCCTTAGCACTTTGACAGCTAGGGAAGTTAAGTGTAAAAGGAATGGGAGATGAGTTGAAGTAGTAAAATTCAGGCTTCAGAAAAACTGCAGTTTAGCCATTCTAAAAAGGAGCAGCAGTAAAAAGCACTTTGAAAGTCTGTTCTGTGGCATTTGCACTGTTTGTGTTTTAAACAGTCATTGAACAGCATGAAATGTTACTTAAAACTAACTGACAAAAAACAGCAGTGTTGTTGTGTATTTTGGCTTTTCCTGTTTAGGGGTCGCCACAGTGGAACTCCGGTCCGCTAATGATTGGCAATAGATTTTTACATGCCGAGTTGCCGGCCCTGACACACAACCTTCAACGAAGGTATGCCCATTCATGCATGTCTCCACACACAAGACGCTCTAGCTGAGAATCGAACAGGACAATGTCTTACTGTGAGGCAACAATGCTACTGCAGCACCACAACCGCAGTGTATGCATGTAAAATCAATGCAGTGACAGGAGCTTTAGGAAGAAAGATGCCTGCGTGATGTAACTTTTTTCTGACGAGTACTGCATTTTGGGATACTTAGAGGCAGACTAAACAATCAGAATTACTTCAAGATGCCAGACCTCATGTGGTCAGTCTCAGTAACTATGTATAAAAATATTTAAAAACCTGTAAATAGTCCCAGAGTGATGTTAAAATGTAGGAAACACCAAACCCATGACGAAATCAGCATGTTTTTGGTCTGTGGGTGTGGTTCTCCTTGAATGATGTGATTGATAGATGAAGTAGTCGATTATGAACTTGAGGTGGGCCACAGTGGTGAAGGAAGCAGAAGTAAATGCAGAGTATCAATGTTGGTAGCAGCAGAATGAAAAACAGGGAACTCACAAGTGAGGAAAACACAGCAAAAGACGTATAATTTTTGCAAACAGATAATAAGGCAGAAATGAACTTTCAGACGAATGAAGTGATAAACAATGGGTGGCAGATCTTATGGTTTTGGTTTTGAGCAGTGGCTTGGATACATTCTAGGAGATTTGTATTTTTTGTCATCCTTTTAAACTTCTTAAGACAGAGTCACATCCTTGTAGGCTTTATTGAATCTGGCCCATATCAATGAAGATTGTACTGCTTTTCTTCCAAGGACTCTGCTAAAAAGGGACATCCCAGTCAGACTATCCTAGTCAACTAATGGAAATAAATAAAAATAAATAAGACAAGGTACCCCCTTGGCAGTGTCCCTCACTTACTTAAACACATTTGATTTTATGATGGGAATGCACGCATAACTCTTAAAGTTCAAATACAAGGCTTATTGGCAAGCTGTATCATCCCTGGGACCCTGTACTGGTCACATTTCCCACAACACATTCCAGGATTCATGGTAATATGTTTTTTTCAAGTCCATAAAACATAAATCAACAGTGCTTGCAAAACCATCAGCCCGTCTAGGATTTATGCAAGAACAGATATTGGACTAGTCTTTGGCAGGGACAAAATCCACATTGCCCTCCTGAAGCAGAGATTTGCATGGTGGACAAAGCAGCATTGGAGGAGATAGTGAACTGGGCTAAGGAATGGGATTTGTGAAACTGAAATAATCCTGTATTAATAAATAACAGAACTTCTAATGAGTGGAATATCAATAAGAGGAACTGATAAAAATATAAAGTTTATGCTGCACAATGCAAATATTGCCTTAATTATGAAACAGGCTGTAGTCAGCTCCTATAGTTGAATGGTGTGTTCATAATAAGCATCCATAGTGAATGATGACTATACAAAAGGACATTTTTATTATACATGTTCTAAGACACAATCAGTGAATGAGGGGAAGAACACAAGTATGAATAGTGAAGACAGAAAACCCAGTGAAGGACAAATAGTTTTTCAGCAGCACAACATGAACCAAATCAGTTTTCAGAAGTAAAAAAAAAAACAGTAATGAAATGTTATAAAAATGATAAAATCACATTATTTTAAAAATAAAATCATACTTGGTTGTTTTGTACTCCTGGATGTTATCAGACTGTGAAACATAGCAGAAAGTTGCTCATGTAAATATATGAATATGAACCAAGTGATCACTCTCATCATCATAATGTTAACGGGATCTATTTAGTAACTTGAAGACTTTCTTTTTAAAACAATCTTAAAATTTTCCATTTCAAACCTATGGGGTGGGGGTGACAAAAACATCCAATCTAATTTACCAGTTTTATTCTTTCCAGTCCAGCAGGTCTTCAGTGGCCACTTTACTAAGTCCTGATTTTATTTTTTCCGACTTCCATTCAGCTGCCTCACAGTCATGTCATGTGTGTGCTCATATATACACTTTTGCAGTTTTCTGATAGTCCTAACCACACAAAACGCATTGCATGTAATACATATATAACACTTCCAAAAGATCTACAAGCCAGTTCTCATGTTCAGGAATATAACCACAGAACACCAAAAGTGAAAACAACCATTTATGTGGGGGTGGGATCAAGCCTCCCCCTGTACTTATATATACACCAACTCCAACATTGCGCAGTACCGAGGAAAGGTCATATTCCATAAACCTAGTATTACAGTGCTTTGTTACCATTCGCTCAATCAGCCGTGAAAGCTGTTGATGGAATAAAAAGTTGATGGACTTGGCCAAACCTAGTAATATATACCATATCTTTAGGGGGAGCTAGAGAAAAGCACTAATACATTGTAAAATCGATTTCTTTATTTTTACAGTTTCACATCCTGTGTAAGTGTGCTTATATTACACACGGGAATCAGAGGTCATCATCCATATCTTGACTTTTACTGTCATCAGGGGCTTGTCTAACAAAATCTTTAAAAAATGGACCAAATATCCTACTACATTCAAGATAGTTGGAAAGCCCAAGCTGACACATCCTTGTTTAGCTACATTTCCAGTTATTAAAGTGATTGATCGTTATTTTGAATCTCAGCATCATTCTGGGTGGTGGCAAAATGTAACTCATGGCCAGTGTTTTTCTTGCCCTAGATACATGCATTGTGAGCTCAATTTTATCCTACTACATATTTATCTAGGTAGACTGCCTGCTGTTATTCACCCCCATATAGACCACAGCCAGATATAATTGTATTCATCAGTATGTACAGACATCAGAGCCCTTTGTACATTCCAGATCATGCCTCAAGAAAGGCAGCTAACTTTCATTGTCTTCACCTATTACCAAAATATTACTGTTGATGTATGCTGTCTCAGGGGGCCTTATGAACCTGGAGTCTGCACCCTTGTGACTCTTGAAGGTATGTGTGCTGTCTGTGGATGTGCAAGGTAAGACTGAAGTTTATGTAAATTAATGGCTGAGGTTTCTTGGAACTTAGGCCAGGTGGGTTAGGCAGTCTTCTCTTAACAACCTTGGTGTAAGCTAGTATAGTGAGGTGTTCTGTACCGCAGGTGTTTGTGTTGTGCTTACAGAATGCATTTTAAGGTGTAGTGGTATGCTTCAAGTTCAGTAAATACTTACATCTCTTACATAGTAAATGAGCATAAGATAGCAAAAACATTTTTGATAAGCATGAGACAGATATTATACTGCCGTAGGAAAAAAAAATATTATTATGCTGGCTACAGAAAGGGCAATAGCTGACTGGAACTCCAAAGTGGCTGGTGAAGTTGAAGAGGCTTGAGAAAACAAGATGGCTTCGTGACCTACTTTTCCTACTCTTGCCATAGGACAGAAGGGATTGGAGAAGAAAATGATGACAGATAGCATATGACTAAGGATGTAAGAATATGAGATGTGACTCTGTATAAAGTGACTATTATACATTGGACACAATAAATAAAATACTACAAATACAAAACCAGGCTGTGTTCATGCAGCCAAATCAAAACTAAGAAAAAGCAAAAGGATCACATAATATCGCCGGCGATATCAGTTCAAGAGAAAAAGTAGCCCACTTCAGCTTGTGTGATGGTATCACACTGCAAAAACTGTAGTAGCTGTAGTTATACAAAACCCTTTAAGATAATGTATTCCAGTTTAAACATGCAGAAAATCCAAACACAGACTGTGTTATAGACCAATCATGAAATAATACACAAGAAACTTCAAGTCTGATAAATAAAAACTTGCATTGAAGAAACAAACACAGTTAAGCGCTTTCATTCCACCGTTCGGGACTTCGTCACAACAGTGTTTGCCAACATAATCAAAGTATATAAAGATATTTGAAAATAAAACAGCCAAAAAATGACCTCCACCGAAGTACTACAGAATTCTTAAACTACAACTGTCAGCAAATGCAAACAATTTTGTAATACTAATGTTTTAATTGAATTGTTTTAATACCCTATATGTGTTAAAAACACTTTTTTTTAAATAAAACAGTTAAAATAATTATTCAATAAAACACTGGCATAAGAAATAATGCTTGTTTGTACATGAATAAACTATTAAAAACTGTTGAAAACTGTAAACAAATGATAACGTCACATGAATGCCAACCTGGTATTGGTAAGAAATATACCCAGACAGGGCTACTGAGAAAATTATTTTGTGTAATGCATCAATAAAAAAACATACTTGTGTTTCAAAGCTTAGCTGCCCTTAAGTATAGAAGTGATAGATGTATGTTCGTAGAAACCTGGTAATGTCACTGCATGCAGTCTCAATTGCCAAAATAGCTTTCTCCTTTCAAGTTCTTTTTCCCATGCACCTCATCTAGGTGAATAGGGTACTGCCTCAAGTATACCAAAGTAGAATCTAGTAAAAGTAGGACATGCTAGAGAATATTCACAGAGTTGCTCGTATTTTTCTTTTGAATGCCATAGTTATGCTCATAAATCCTCATAAATCCTCATGCGTAATTGTCTTTCTGTCTTGCCTATGTAAACATTGTTACATCAATTACAGACTGTAAGGTAAACAACCCCCCTAGTTTCACAGTTCCCACTCTCCAGTTTGATATCTATGGGGGTGCCTGTGTTTGAACCTTATTCTTGTCTGGTATATATTATATAATGATACTCATAATTTACATAATAAAATTTACCATGGAATTGTCTAAAGTGGTCAGTTCAGTTAATTGTGGACTGAATCCAAACTTGTCTTATGTAAAATGTTTGAAACCTAGAGCTAAAATCCCAATAAAGTTGAATATCAGATATTAACTATGTCCGTCTCGATGATCACTTAGTCCAGTATCTAAACTCTATAAAATTCACTTGATTAAAATAAAATAAAAATAAAATAAAATACAAATAAAAATAATAGAAATAAAAGCAGTAAATCAAATTATAAGTTATAAAAATCCAATGACTGGAGGATGTGGAAATTGGTAGACAGATGAGCGCTTTATTGAAAATAAAAAAGTAAAACAATTACATTTTATATACCACTGTTGCTTGAATACTGGTATGAACTGGTGCATGACAATTATGTGACATCATTGTTTTCACCTGTTTATTACATATCACTCGTGTAGGAAGTCTACCTTTATACACTTTTGTAAACAGACCACAATGCGGTTATGTATCCAATACCACCATTTAGTACATGTTTGTAATATGTCCCAAACAAGGCATGAATAAAAGCTGGTAAATGTAATGTCAGAACGTACATAAATTAGTCTTTTTATGTTTTAAAAATAATAAAAATAAATATAAAGAAAAAGAACAAAATAACATACAGTATATTAATAAATGAACAGAGGTAGGAATCGAACTGGCCCAGTCGGTGGGGTGAGGGAAGGTAGCTCATTGGTGGGGAGTTAATGTAGTATGCCTCTGGTTGGTTGAAAGGATTGGGTACTGTGAGCTGGTTGGATGGTGCTTGTGTGCGTGGATGCGGCAGTGTTAGGTTTAACGTGATGTACAAAGTAGAGCTAGGATTGGAGGTTGGTGGAAGACCTAGCCACCAATTGGCTAGAATACATCTGGAGTGGAACCATTGGTCCAGCAAAAACAGGCACCAAAAGGATGGGGCTATCTGATACGCTATAACTGGAATAACAGAGATTAGTGGGAGTGTGCTCACCGTATTATGCGGGGGCCAATGGGAGTGGATTGTCAGTATTCTAGGTAATACTGCCTTATTCTCAGTAGAGAATATGTGGGCGTATCTGATAGGCCTGCAATGGAGGCCATGGGATAGGCTGATATCTTCCCACCATACCTAGCTTGGGGCCAATAGCAGTATCCTGACGTATTAGTCATTAGAGGGCAATGCCTCTTTTGTAGTGATATACGTGGGAATTAGCTAATTGGTGGAGCAAAGCCCACCAGTGGGAAAAAAGGCCAATGGGAGAGGATGCTGGGTAGCCTTGTATGAAACCCCGCCCTTACTGTACATGGGCTGCAGGAGGCAAAGACTGAGTGATTGCTTGGTGATAAGAATGCTGCGTCACAAATGAAGAAGAAGGGGGGTGGGTTGGGGGTGAGGCTGAGGCTCGGCCAAGCAGTTTGTTGAATGGAGCTACCCATGAGTCAGTGGGAGAAAATGTATGCTCAGTCCTTCATGTGTGTTCCATATACCCAGTAAACAATTTTAAAAACCGCAGTAAAAATTACTCCGAGGGAGTTTAAAACAAGCCTAAAAGCTATAGAAATGACAAAAGATAAAAAGAGTTTCTATCATTCTTGATATTAAATGTGGCTGGGGGATTAGTAGTAACATCTCTAAAAGGAATTACAGACAGACCAAACGGAGTAGTGAAATAATAATAATATTATCCAATCCAATAAAGCATCGTAAGTGCAATTCCTTCTATGGCTAAACATATCGAGTATCATATCATATCTAGAGTGTGACCCATAAACATTAAGCAGTGTTTAATTAAAACAATCATCATATCTGTCAGAAATATAAGGCCCACTGTACCATTATCCTGTTGTTATTAGAAGTTGTGATACGGAGCTGTGATAAAAAACACTGTGGTAAAAACACGTTAAGCATAAGTACATAAACAGGTGAATAATAAGGCTACAGACCTTAATACTGTCTATGCCTACTGTACATGTACATTATCCTGTTGTGATAAAGAATTGTGATAAGAAACCTTGTAATAAGCATATTAAACATGTATTAAATTCTGTTAATTAAGTGCAATCCTACGGTTTGTCCTTATGTAGTCGCAGACATTTTATCAGCCACTTTAAGCCTTTTCCTATTGAGTGTCACCATGTTTAGCATCACCACATGGCAAAGAACAGCAAGTGGCATAGTAAATTGGTGACAGGTCTGCGTGGTTATTTCTTACAACTTTCAAAGTGATCCGAAGATAGAAACCAAAAAACCCAGAAATAAAAATTAAGAAATAAAAAGTATAAAGTATACAGTATACAATATGACAAGTAAAACATAAATACCATCATATAGTTTAAATCCAGCTGCTGTGTTCTCCGAACATCTTGACCTGTGACTTGAATGAACAATTTCTGCTTTTGATATTGCACTACATTTCTAGTGCCTTACAGTACTGTTATATTATACACTATTCAAATATCAAATATCGATTATTTCTATATTTCTTTCGCATGGGTGGCCTGTAAAATGTTAATATTGAACCTTTGTGGAGGCGAACCGGTAAAAACTCATTTCTGTCTTTTAATCATTGAATACATTTTTAAAAAAACTTTTTCCATGATGTGTTCCTTTCATCAAGAAGTGAGGCAGTGATATTCTAGTAAAAATACATTGAAAATGAAAAACATGAGTCAGGCATGAGGGTGGATAAATAAAAAGAGTAAGTAAAATAAAATAATTTAAATAAAATAAAATAACATAAAGTAACTTCAGCAGGGATGCTTGAAAGTACTTGCCTTGATTTGTCAAGGATTTACGATTATACAGCTTGGTCATTTTACTCGATCTAGGTAAAACAATGCTTATCTAACTTAAAAACTGTAAACATAGTCAGTTGGGGATGTAGCCAGACTAGAAATAAAATAGAAAAACTAGAAAAATAAATAAATAAATCAGTAAAAATGAAAAATAATAGTGAAGTACTAAGCTATTCATTGAACTATTACATGAACTATTACGCATAAACTATTACACAGTAACTTAAATATTAATAATTCCCTCAGACGATATGCCCGGTATTCGACTTGGAAATACCATGTTCCTGCGCTTTTGCTGTTAGTTTATCAGATCTGCCTAATGATATAACAATGTCAAACAAATAAATAAATCACTACATTAGATGGAAAAATCAATACATTAGATGGAAAAAAGAGAGAACTTGCTTCTTTAGCCAATAATAGTCTAACAAAAACGTTAAGCCCAGGAACTTGTGGGTTAGTAGTATGCATGGTGATTGATTTTTTTTAAGTTCAGCATGCTGGTGATTGAGATCATGGTGTTTAGACCTGGAGGTTTGTTGGCTTCAAGTTTCAGTTGCCACTCCAGTTCTTTCTTTTCGCGCTTGTCATTGTAGTTTCCAACAAGCTCCTCAAATTCCAGTATTTCCAGGATGTGAAACTTGAATTCCAAGTGTCCCAGTGTGGAAATGTTGTGTTTAGCCAGAGCATTTAGTAGGTAGTGTTGTTTAATATCTGTTAGGTGCCTTGCAATCCTGGTTTTTAGTCTAATTGTCTTACCCACGTAAAATGCTGTGCATTTGTTACATTGGGCCCGATCGATGACCTCTTTTGTAGAGCAGTTCCCCAGGAGTTTACTATGGTAGGTTTTGTTTGTATTGGGGCAGGAAAAGTTGTTGACCGCAACTGAGCTCAAAATATAAGTATCTTGATTTTTTTTTTATTATTTTTACAGATTACTGTTTTTAAAATTTAATATATATAAAGCACTTTGTCTATTCAGTATCTTCACAAATCCTTATCTGTTTAAAAACTTTCATTTGTCTCTCTAGTGCTTGCTGTCTGTAGGTTATTGTGTAAACTGAAACATTTCCTCTGTGTAATTATCTCTTGGCTAGTGGGGGCTGGTTCTTTTGTGTTCTTGTAAAAAAAAAGAAGCAGTTTTGGTTTTTAAGCCCTAACTTTGGTAGGGTTTCTGTCTTTACACACACAGTGCAGACTGGAGAAGTTGTTGACTGCAACTGAGCTCAAAATATAAGTATCTTGATTTTTTTTTTGATTATTTTTACAGATTACTGTTTTTACAATTTAATATATATAAAGCACTTTGTCTATTCAGTATCTTCACAAATCCTTATCTGTTTAAAAACTTTCATTTGTCTCTCTAGTGCTTGCTGTCTGTAGGTTATTGTGTAAACTGAAACATTTCCTCTGTGTAATTATCTCTTGGCTAGTGGGGGCTGGTTCTTTTGTGTTCTTGTAAAAAAAAAGAAGCAGTTCTGGTTTTTAAGCCCTAACTTTGGTAGGGTTTCTGTCTTTACACACACAGTGCAGACTGGAGAAGTTGTTGACTGCAACTGAGCTCAAAATATAAGTATCTTGATTTTTTTTTTGATTATTTTTACAGATTACTGTTTTTACAATTTAATATATATAAAGCACTTTGTCTATTCAGTATCTTCACAAATCCTTATCTGTTTAAAAACTTTCATTTGTCTCTCTAGTGCTTGCTGTCTGTAGGCTATTTTGTCCCACCCTCCCTCCCTGTTGGTGTCTTGCTCTTATACTTGGTGGCTTTGCAGTTTCCCGCCCCTACTGTGACACACCTCCCAGTCTAGTTTCATTAGTTCATTCTGCCTAATACAGAGAGAACATTTGATAAGGCCTTCTGTTCCTCCTTTTTCCCTTTAAAAAATAAAACAAAACTTTTTTTTTTTTCGCCTGAACCTTCTTGTGTTCTGACTGTCCTTCTCAAACATTTTGGAAACATACAGTATATTTCAGAGCATTTGTTATAACTGTATTTGCTATAACTGATTTAAGTATTTTTTTCTGGCTTTTTGATTATTTACTGCTTAGCGACTGCATTTTCGCCTGTTTATACAGCTCTGCATTCTATTTAAACTGTTTTTGTGTTGATTAACTGTTTTGCACTTTTAAAAAGTTATTTGTTGCTTAATTTTACCTGTAGGCTAACAAACTCAAGTGTGCTAGCCGTTTAAAAGCATTTATAGCATTTACTGTCTGTTTTTCCTCTGTTTTCTGCAAAAAAGACAAAAACAAAAAAAAAATCTTGTTTTCCCGCCTTACTGAACTAGAATAGTCCAGTCTTCAGTGTTTGCTGATCTCTGGGCTTTGTCTTGGTTCCTGTGCTGTTCCATATCCTTATTTGGATAAAAGGAAGTTTCTTTGTTCACCAGTGGGAGTGGGGAGCACTGAGCAGCCTATTTGTCCCTAGAGGAGTGGTACCAGCCAGAAACTTGTAGTCTATTGGCCATTTTGGGTCAATTCCTAGCTCTTTTCAACCCCCTGCTATAAAGCCCACTTTAGCGTGCTTTTTCGCTTGTATTCAACTCAGCACAGCTCCTCGTGGTGTCCTGCAGAGTTCTACAAGCAGCAGAGAGCAAAAGAGTGACTTTTTCCTGATTTAAGTATTTTTTTCTGGCTTTTTGATTATTTACTGCTTAGCGACTGCATTTTCGCCTGTTTATACAGCTCTGCATTCTATTTAAACTGTTTTTGTGTTGATTAACTGTTTTGCACTTTTAAAAAGTTATTTGTTGCTTAATTTTACCTGTAGGTTAACACACTCAAGTGCGCTAGCTGTTTAAAACCATTTATAGCATTTACTGTCTGTTTTTCCTCTGTTTTCTGCAAAAAAGAAAAAAAAAAATCTTGTTTTCCCGCCTTACTGAACTAGAATAGTCCAGTCTTCAGAGTTTGCTGATCTCTGGGCTTTGTCTTGGTTCCTGTGCTATTCCATATCCTTATTTGGATAAAAGGAAGCGTCTTTGTTCACCAGTGGGAGTGGGGAGCACTGAGCAGTCTATTTGTCCCTAGAGGAGTGGTTCCAGCCAGAAACTTGTAGTCTATTGGCCATTTTGGGTCAATTCCTAGCTCTTTTCAGCCCCCTGTAATAAAGCCGCTTTAGCGCGCTTTTTCGCTTGTATTCAACTCAGCACCACTCCTTGTGGTGTCCTGCAGAGTTCTACAAGCAGCAGAGAGCAAAAGAGTGACTTTTTCCTGATTTAAGTATTTTTTTCTAGCTTTTTGATTATTTACTGCTTAGCGACTGCATTTTCGCCTGTTTATACAGCTCTGCATTCTATTTAAACTGTTTTTGTGTTGATTAACTGTTTTGCACCTTTAAAAAAGTTATTTGTTGCTTAATTTTACCTGTAGGCTAATACACTCAAGTGCGCTAGCCATTTAAAAGCATTTATAGCATTTACTGTCTGTTTTTCCTCTGTTTTCTGCAAAAAAGAAAAAAAAAAAAAAAAAAATCTTGTTTTCCCGCCTTACTGAACTAGAATAGTCCAGTCTTCAGAGTTTGCTGATCTCTGGGCTTTGTCTTGGTTCCTGTGCTATTCCATATCCTTATTTGGATAAAAGGAAGCGTCTTTGTTCACCAGTGGGAGTGGGAGCACTGAGCAGCCTATTTGTCCCTAGAGGAGTGGTTCCAGCCAGAAACTTGTAGTCTATTGGCCATTTTGGGTCAATTCCTAGCTCTTTTCAGCCCCCTGTAATAAAGCCGCTTTAGCGCGCTTTTTCGCTTGTATTCAACTCAGCACCGCTCCTTGTGGTGTCCTGCAGAGTTCTACAAGCAGCAGAGAGCAAAAGAGTGACTTTTTTGTGATTTAAGTATTTTTTTTCTGGCTTTTTGATTATTTACTGCTTAGCGACTGCATTTTCGCCTGTTTATACAGCTCTGCATTCTATTTAAACTGTTTTTGTGTTGATTAACTGTTTTGCACCTTTAAAAAAGTTATTTGTTGCTTAATTTTACCTGTAGGCTAACACACTCAAGTGCGCTAGCCGTTTAAAAGCATTTACTGTCTGTTTTTCCTCTGTTTTCTGAAAAAAAAAAAAAAGTCTTGTTTTCCCGCCTTACTGAACTAGAATAGTCCAGTCTTCAGAGTTTGCTGATCGCTGGGCTTTGGCTTGGTTCCTGTGCTATTCCGTATCCTTATTTGGATAAAGGGAAGCTTCTTTGTTCACCAGTGGGAGTGGGGAGCACTGAGCAGCCTATTTGTCCCTAGAGCAGTGGTTCCAGCTAGAAACTTGTAGTCTATTGGCCATTTTGGGTCAATTCCTAGCTCTTTTCAACCCCCTGCTATAAAGCCCGCTTTAGCGCACTTTTTGCGTGATTTAGCGTGGAGTTGCTCATAGAGCACCATCGGGCAGCGCCGGTTAAACAAGGTTAAACTATTTCTGGCTCCATAAAGTCTGCTCTTCAATTTTTCCCTTAGAACTTCTCTACTTGCAATCTAAACAGTCTATTCTCTATCTCAAAAGCTCAGCACTTGCTCCTAAAGCATTTTTATATAGGTAAAGTACTTGTATACTAAACAAAGTACTACATTAGCCTAGAATCCCCTTGAGTACCCATTTCCCTATAGGTCCCTTCTGACTCAGTTACACAGCAAACTTTTTCACTTTTTCTAGCATGTCGAAAGGTCAGTTGCTAGCGTCCTCTCATGTTCAGCTGGTGAATCTGGGCATCTTGAGGCAATGTTACAATTGCCTCATGTACACAGACAACCCACTCCTTCTCCCACAAAACACAAATACATGTGAGAGATGCAACTATATAGCCAAACTGGAGGCTGAGCTATCTCAACTCAGGACTGGCAAGACCAGACAGGAGGAGAAGGAAACCACGCACACCACAAACCCAGTTTCACATAGAACTATCACAACTGCAAAACAAACACATAAACACACAAAGACATACTCGGAGGCACTGATCAAAATCTACCAAAACTACAGAGGCCTCCAAAGCAGACACCCAAGCAACTGCCACCTCAAGACATAAGACATGCAACACATAGCTCTCAAAGTCAGTGTGCTAAACAGTCACAGCCCTTAAGGCCAAACACAATGCCAGACACACTTGTTATAGGTGACTCCATAGTCAGACACACTGACGTCCCACTCACCAGACTGAACAAGGAAAAGATCACAGTAAGCTGCCTGTTGGGTGCTAGAATCCGCCACATAACACAAGCACTCAGGTCACTCCACAGCAACTACAAGTATGACTCAGTCATTGTCCATGCCGGTGTGAATGACCTGAGGCACCTCCCTGGACTACATGAAAGAGACATAGAGGAGCTCTCAGATTATGTAGCCCAGGCCGGTATGACCCTGACCCTGAGCAGTTTCCTACCCTCACCAAGAATGATGCCACAATACAGAGACAAACTGATCAGCTTTAATAATTGGCTTAATTACTGGTGTCATTCTAAGGGGATCCAATGTCTGTCTGCCTGGGATGACATGCTTGACAAGCCACGCTGCTTCGCAAGGGATGGCTTGCACCTGTCACCCCTGGGCTTCCAGATAATGGCAAAGGCTCTTGACACCCCCATAGTGCCTTTTTTAGGCAAGGCTCAAATGATAAACCTACCGCCTAGAAAACAAAAATGGAAAAAACTAAGGGTAATACTGCTCAATGCCAGAAGTCTAAACCTCAAGATGCACGCCTTGAAGCCCTCCTCAGTATGGAGAACATCGATGTCTGTGCTGTGACTGAAACCTGGTTCAAGGCTCCTGAGAGCACCCCAGCACTATCAGGTTATACCTCATATCATGCGTCGGCCCCAAAATCCAGACCGAACCACAAAAGGAGGGAGTATCCATATTCATAAAGGATACCCACACCTCCAGGTTAGTGGCAATGCACAAAGCATCGGAGACCATCCAGGTGCAATTAACCATAGGTAAAACTGCCCTACAGTTTGTAGCATGCTACAGACCACCCTCTCAAACTCAGGAAACCCACACAGCCTTCCTGAAGACACTGGAGAGTATGAATGTCTCTCCAAACACCATCATATTGGGTGAATTCAACTACCCAAACATAGACTGGGAACATTACTCAAGCCCCAACACCCTAGCCCAAAGGTTCCTGGAGTTCATAAACTCAAATGCTATGGAACAACTAGTCACCATTCCCACAAGAGGAGAAAATATACTAGATCTGATCATCACAAACATGGGGACAAAATGCTCCACACTGGAAGTATATCCCTCATTGGTGAGATCAGACCATAAATTAATCTCACTGGAGATCCACATCCCACCCCCAACCCCAGCAAAAAAGACCACAGTGAAGAACTTCTCAAAAGCAAACTTCACACTTCTTAAGACTGGAGTGGTATCCTTCAAGGCCCCCGAGTCAGTGGAAACCACAACCCACGCTGCTGAAACCCTTACAAATGCCTTCTACAAGCACCTCCAGGAAAGTATGGATCAAGCAATCCCTAATAAAATCAAGACCCTTTCCACCAAAGGCAGGCACCCACTCTGGTGGACCCCAGCCATAAACAAACTCTACAACAAGAGGAGAAAGCTACTACATGACAGAGCAAAATCCCTAAAAGGGAAGGCATCTCTGATCAATACTAGCAAAAAACTACGATCACTCATAAAATCATACAAGGCCAACTTTGAGAGAAAAATCGCTAAAGACACAAAAGACAATCATAAGGCCTTCTTTAGCTATGTTAGAAACCTGGGTGGAAACTCCCAGATATGCTCAGAATTAGTCCAAAATGATACAAAAATCACTGAACCCACAGACATTTCCAACATACTGGCAGACAGGTTCAGTGCAAATTTCTCCCCTCCCTCCCCCTAAAAGGAGAAATATCTATCCCACCAGAGTCTAGCCTCCCAAACATCTCAGATGCCCAGGTGAGAGCTGCTCTCTCTAAAGCAAAAAACACAGCATCAATGGGACCGGACGGTGTCCCCGGCTGTGTGCTACATGAACTCAATGAGGAACTAAACCAACACATAAGGCTGCTGTTTAATCTTAGCCTTACTACAGGATACGTACCCAAAGAATGGCGTCGGCAACTGTGGTCCCACTCCACAAAGGCGGTGCTTCTACGGACCCTGGAAATTACTGCCCCATAAGCTTGACGAGCCTTGTCTGCAAAGCTATGGAGAGGATCATAATGGAACTCATAAATAAAGACATTGGGGACCTACAGACACTGGATCCTACAATTTGGCTTTGTCAAGGGCAGATCCTGCCTCTTGAACTTGGTCGACTTTTGAAACAGTCACTAAGGCCATTGATGAGGGTAAGGCAGTTCACACAGCCTACCTTGACCTAGCAAAAGCGTTCGACACAATACCCCACTCGGGCATCATAGAAAAGCTCACCAGCTTAGATGTAAACCCATATGTCACAAGATGGGTTGCAAACTGGCTCAAGGACAGAACCCACAGGGTTAGAGTTGCTGGAGCCATGTCAGACTCTAAGCCGGTCACGAGCGGTGTCCCACAGGCCTCAGTCCTGGGCCCCCTCTTGTTCGGCATTTATTTTTCTGAAGTGCAGGCAAACATAAGGGGATTGTGGCTGACAAAATTTGCAGATGACTGCAAACTGGGCACCATAATTGACACTCCATCAGACACAGACATCCTCCAGAGAGGTCTCATAGAAATGGATAACTGGTGCCAGAGCCATGGCCTTAACCTAAATGCCAAAAAATGTATAGTCATACCCTTTAGGAAAAACAAGGTAACCCCTAATTACCACATAGGGACCTGGGGACCCAAGTTGACAGTAACCTCTCTTTTGACACTCACATTGCCAAAGTGGTTAGAAAGACCTTCTACATTGCCCACCTGATCATGAAGGGATTCACATCCAGATCAGGAGAGGTCATTGTACCCCTGTACTCTTCACTTGTCAGACCAATGATTGAGTACAATGCCCCATTCGGAATGTACCTTACCCGACACCTGCAGCAGTTGGAAAGACCCCAAAAGTTCCTCACCAAAAGGATAAAGGGGCTCAAACATATGTCATACGCTGCCCGACTGAAGAACCTCCAGCTCTATTCAGTCGCATACCGTCTGCTCAGAGGTGATCTGTGCCTGACATACAAGGCCATGTCCAACCCGGAATTAATGGACATGCTCCACCTCACAAAATCCAAATCCACCAGAGCCACGAGAGCAAGAGACTTAAACCTCAACACGGATATAAATATGACGTGCTGGAGGGACAGATTCATCACCCAGAGACTCCCTACACTATGGAACAGAATCCCAGTCCATGTGAGGCAGAGCCCCTCACTGACTCTGTTCAAGAGAAATCTTGATGAGTGGATGGGAGATCATAGGTTTACCCCGGGAATCATCTCTGTGTCACTGCTGGACAGAGGCACAGCAAGCTAATGGGTATAGTATTCTCATCCTAAGGGGTGGTGAAAGCCACACACACTCTGGCTAGGCTTATAAATGCCCTAGGGCAGATAGCCTAGTATGAACCTATGAACCTATTAGGTGGTAATAGGAGCAATTAGGTGGGCCACAGCTATAGGTGCCGTGTCTGGTTTCTGAAGAGGCCAGCGTAACTCGAGAAGCTTGTTCGAGGTGGTCCCAGAGGTTTTTGTTTCTTCTAATGTTGAAGGATGTTTTTTTTGGAACCACTTTATTGAGGGATGGGTTTTTCCTCAAAATGGCCCAGCTGTTTCTAATAGCTTTAGTGATATCGTAGTAATCAAGAGAGTATCTTAATGTCATGGAAAGCTCAAAGTTGCTGTCCTTTCTGCTTTTATTACTCCTCTACCTGCCTTGCTGCTCCAGACTCTGTGGGAAGTCAGGGTCTAGTATCCGTGCTTGGGCAATAGGTTCCAGGATGTTATTGATGAATATCCCACTGTATCCCCGGACAAGGAAATCTTTCACCAGGTCTAGGAGGTTTTTAGTGAAATCAGTGGTCTCTCTTGAGACCCTTGCCATTCTAATGCCTTGGGATTTGATCACATTTTTCTTTGTGATCAGTGAGTGCATGCTCTGTTGGTGCAACAGTAGATTTACCCCTGTTGGTTTTCTGTACAGGTTCTTCGAAAGCCAGTCCGCAATCTTGGTGATTGTGAGGTCCAGGAAAACTGCTCTGTTTCTGTCGTGCGAGTTGATGAATTTAAGAAAATCTCTGGGTTTGTCAATGTGGTCAAAGAACCTTAGGAGCTCCTCTTCTGAACCATTCCAGATGATTAGTATATCATCTATATAACAATAATAGCATGCATGAATTTAAAAAAGGGGGAATTGTACACATGCTCTTTTTCCCACTTACCAAGAGTGGTATTGGCCAGGCTTGGTGCCATAGCTGCTCCTATGGCTATCCCTTTTTTTCCTGGAGGTAGAAATCTTGGTTGAACTTGAAATAGTTATTTTCAAGTAAGATTTTAAGTAGTTTACCTGTGATCTCACTGGCATTCCCAGTACCTTTTGATTCCAAAGCTTCTGAAACTGCTCTGGTACAGTACTCATGTGGAAGCACTGTGTAGAGTGCTTCTACATCAATTGTGACCAACCAGGCATCTTCATGGACTCTAATATTCCTCATCTTCTTCTACAGGTCTCCTGTGTCTAGCGAAAAGGATTTGTTCTTTTCAGCAAGGGGTCTGATTGTGACTTCCAGAAAGATTGAGTGTGTCTCGGTCATGCTACCCCTGCTGGCTATGACTGGGCAGTAGGGGGGTGGGTCTTGGATGTTCTCATGAAGCTTAGGGATTCTGAAGAAATGGGATACTCATGGGTTTAACACAGTGATAAATTCAAGCACTCTTTCGCTGGTGAGCCCCTCATTATTAAGCTCTTGGAATTCCAGCAGGATGTTTTCATAAGCCGCTTTCACCTGGTAAATGTCACATTTTTCATAGTATGTGCTGCTGCTCAACATGCAGTTTATCCTGGAATTATATGCCACTGTGTCCGTAACAAGGATGCCCTACCCCTTGTCAGCTTTCATAACTCTCCTTGTCGGATAACTGCAAAGGTTCCTGAGTGCTTTAGATTCTTCTGGTCCCAGGTTGTAGTATTTCCTTTTGGTGGGGTTTTAAGGATTTTTTCTGATGTCAGCCTCACATTTGGACTCAAAAGCAAGGGTGGTGGGATGAGGGAGTGCAAAAAAACTGCTGTTTTTTTTCCATTGTACTTTTGTGTGATCTGGTCCTGTGGTGTCTGCAAAAAATAGCTTTAAGTTCAGTTTTCTGACGAAGAGTTTTAAGTCAGTTTGTGCGATTTCACTTCTTTTCACAGGGATGAAGGTAAGCCCTTTTTCCAGTACGTTGATCTCGGATGCTGTTAGTTGTTTTTGGAGTGGTTCCAGATCTTGTTGCTGGGAGGGTGGTTGTTTCGGTGGTTTCCCTTGTCGGGAAGGTCCTGGGGACTGACCCACAGGTGCTTTAGGTCCCTCATTCCTTTCCAGCTCCTGTCCCTTTGGTGGGATGTTATTAGTGGGGAAATGCTCAGTCTCCTGTCATAGTTCTCTGTAATGTGTCAGTTCAGTGGGGAAATGGTGAACAGCAAGGCTTGTCTGTCCCTGTTCTGCTAGTTAGGGGTCCAGTCTTGGTGAGGCAGGGCCCACTCAAAAAAACCTTGTTTCTGGTTTTGTTTTTGTTATTGGGTTTTTTGGCATTCCAGTCAGGGGGTGGAAAAATACCTTGTGTGACTTGGCCTTGGGGGGCTGTGTTTTCTGGAAAAGAGTCCTCTGGTGGCAGGGATCCTGCCTGCTGTTCTTGAGCTGGGTCATGCCCTAGTCTCCGTAGTCTCCATAGTTTGTTGTACCTGGAGATTTGGAGTGTGTCCATTTTGGGTATTTATAATGTCCAGATTTTGAGTTGGAGCCAGACTGTTAGCTTTTCCTGGGACCGTGTTATTCTTTGATAGTTTTATGTCCCTGGTTAATTTGTTTTGTTTCTTCAGTTTTAGTTTGCTTGCAAAGTTACTCAAGTTAGCCACTGTTGTTTGTAGTTTAGTGGGGCTTGAAGAAGCAATATTGTAAATCATTTTGTCAATCTGTGGTACTTGTTGTTTTTGGAGTTTCTGATTGTGTCTAATTAGCAATTCCATTAGTTTCAGGATCGAGTCGTTTAGAATTCTGTGCCATTCAGCAAGGATATTGTTATCTATGTTTCTGGTGTTAAGCCTTTTGTACAGTCTTAGTCCCTTGGGTATGATATTTAATTCCAGGCATTTTCTCAGGTATAGTTCCTCCCATTGCAGGTTTTTGAAGCTCTTCAGTCTATGTTCCATTTCTCCGGTACCATTCGGTTCAAAAGTGGAGTTGGTCCTGCGTGGTTGAAAAATGTCCAATTCTGCAGCATTGAGGAGGTTTTGCAAAAGTGAAGCCATAGTTTTGTTGAGGAATGATTATTGTCCTTCAAAGTGTTTGGGATTAGATGCAGAATTAGGGTTCTTGGTGCATAATACCCTAAGTATATACTTAGAGTCAGAACTGAACACTGTGGTTAACGTACCCATAATAGAACCTAGTAGATCGCCCTTGGTAATCCATGTCCCCTGGAGCACACGTCAGAACTTAGACAAATGTTTGAAACCTAGAGCTAAAATCCCAATAAAGTTGAATATCAAATATTAACTATGTCCATCTCGATGATCACTTAGTCCAGTATCTAAACTGTATAAAATTCACTTGATTAAAATAAAATAAAAATAAAATAAAATACAAATAAAAATAATAAAAATAAAAGCAGGTAAATCAAATTACAAATTATAAAAATCCAATGACTGGAGGATGTGGAGGATGTGGAAATGTCCACATCCTCCAGTCATTGGACGTTTATAACTTATAATTTGATTTACCTGCTTTTATTTGTATGTTATTTTATTTTTATTTTATTTTAATCAAGTGAATTTTATAGAGTTTAGATATTGGACTAAGTGATCATCGAGATGGACATAGTTATTGTCTGATATTCAACTTTATTGGGATTTTAGCTCTAGGTTTCAAACATTTGTCTAAGTTCCGACGTGTGCTCCATGGGACACGGATTACCAAGGGTGATATACTCGGTTCTATTATGGGTGCATTAAACTTTCCTTATGTGGAATGGAGGTAAATAAATCTACCGCATCAATTGTAGAAAAGCTGACATTTGTTTAAAAAAAATTCTGTTTTATCTACCTCAAAAAGTCCGATGAATCCTTGAGTATATGTTTAATGGGACGTAGGGAATTTTTTAACAGTCTATCCACAAACCCCCTAAGGGGTATATAATGGAATTGTATGCTGCCACTATTAAATGATACAGGGGATCAGAAATGTCCTTGTAGACCATGGATATACCAAAAACACAGTGGATAACTGGGTACCTGTTATAGAAAAATTCCAAACAATTCTTCTTTAGTAAGCCCTTGCAACAAAGAATCTGCTAACATGCATTGAACCCTTTTGTATGCTATGTGCATTTCATTTTTGGATAAAATCTCATATTTGTCAAGGTTGTAGAGTAAACTACATGTTCTACTAATATAATCCATTTTGTCCACAATGACCATTGCCCACCCTTATCTGGTTTCATAATCCTTAGGGACCAATCACCCCTTAAAGTATTCAAAAGATTTCTTTCTTGTTTCGTCAAGTTGTAGTACTTATGCTTACTTTCTGTAAGTAATTTATGAATCTCCAGACTACATCTCTGTACTACATGTCTTTTCAAAAATAGTTATCATAGGGTGGAAGGTTGGGCTGAATGTAATTTTTCTTTTTAGCCTTATTTGTGATGTATTGTATAAGTGCATATAGCCTATTCCCTGGTTTTTAAAGATTATCTGGTAGTTTAACTTCCTGGTATAAAGTTTCAATTCAACTAGTCTATCCGCTATGTCCATTTTAAAAGTAGGTACACATTTGAATCCTTGTTTAAACAGGGTGAGGTAAGTCTTGTCTATATTCGAGTTGGTGTAATTAAAATATTGTATCCTTGGAAAATAGAAACTATGCCATGGTGAGAAAACCATTGGTCTGCAGTAGGTGAGGGGGTGGGGGTTGGAAAACAGGTGTTCCATCTCTGTTGTTTATAATTTCTCTTCCAAGCCTTCCCCTCCCTCGTTTCTCTGTCCTTTTGGGCTGTAAGTTTTGGGTAAAAAAATCCCCTGTCTCCTTTGATTTTGAATATGTTCAGACCTTCTAAATGGGGAAAATTCAGATTCAAAATCCAAAGCCTGGTCATTGTTATAAAATACATTACTATTCTGTGGGGCCCTTGGATGATCTTCATCCTCTCTATGGCTAACATTACTTTGTGAATCATTATTTGAATTATTGTATCTATCATCCTCCCTTAAATCATTTGAATGTTGTGTCTTTTGGCTTTTCCTGGTTAGGGGTCGCCACAGCTGAACTCCGGTCCGCTAATGATTGGCAGTTGATTTTTACATGCCGAGTTGCCAGCCCTGACGCACAACCTTCAACGAAGGTACGCCCATTCACGCATGTCTCCACTCAGAAGACGCTCTAACTGAGAATTGAACGGGCAACGTCTGTGAGGTGACAACACTACCGCAGTTGTAAATAATGGCCATTAATGTTTCTTTTAGGTGGAGGGTAAGCAAAACCTTTAGAGTATTCAGCCTTGTCCCTGTCGAGTTTTTTTGTGTTTCCTAGCCAGATTATATTTGGCTTGTTGTTCAGTCCTATCAAATATTTGGTTGTATTTATCACAGTTTATTTCAAATAAATAAAATAATATTGCAAACTACAAATTTAAATCATACAGTCTTATCCAACAGTTTCAAGTACAGTAACTGAGAACAAAAGTTTCAGTTTCTGTAAAAGCAATGCAGCAATAGCAGTAACAATAATCAAACGTATGATCAAGTATAACCAATCAAAATAATAGGTTAGTTTGGTGTGTACCCAACTAGTAGCAGCAGTGAGCAGCAGACAGTCTAACCAACTGGCTGCGGAGTAATAGATACTTACAGTCTATCTAAATAATTCAGGGTTAGTAACTGCACATTCAGTAGTTACTTAACAACAGTACAGCAATCAGTATGAGCAGCAAACTGATATCAGTTAGCATAATACAAGAGTTTCTAGTGCAGTATTGTAGAGCAGTAGCTTTAAATGCAGTAGCAATCAGTAATAGTCAGTAACCAGCAGCAATATAGCACCAGCAATAAATAATGTCCACTCTACTAAGCACAAAAAATTAAGTGCAACCAAACAACACATAACAACAGTATTTGTGATGCAGGTTTATTTGACTGCTGTCAGATAGATAATTATAGACAAGTTTCAACAGAGTGCCTTCTTTCGGCCTTTCCCGGTTAGGGGTTGCCACAGCAGATAACTGGTCTGCTATCGATTAGCAGTGGATTTTTGTGGTGTCAAGTTGCCAGCCCAGCGCCCAACCTTCACAGAAGGCACACATGCACTCACGCACCTACCTGCATGTCTTTTAAAGTGTAGTTGACTCCAGGGTGGACATGCAGACTCCACACAGAAGGCACTCCAGCCAAGTGTAGTCTGCCAAAACTGGTAGAGTTGTTATATAAGCACAGGACTAAAACTGTGATTCAATTAATAAAGAGATAAAGCTTTCATCAACTCTGCCAGTCTTAACATTTAAATTTTTCCCAATATCTTTCTCATATTAAAAACTCATCTGTATAAAAAGCAGCCGACTTATGAGTTTTTTTTGTGTGACTGTGGTTTTTTTTCTATCCTCAAAAGTTGGCAGCTGTGAAGACATATGGCTTAGCATGCTTCAGTACTACCAACCATCTGTTCTGGTATGGGTGAATAGACAGTAAAGAAAATATAAAACAGACAGTTATGGTTTATTAATGGTTTTATTTTTATATGAATCACATTAAATGACAGCGAGTAATGTTAATTGAAATACATACATTTCTTGACTTATACATTTGGGCATGATGAAAGCTATTAATTGTACGCCTAATCAATCAGTATTAGATATGTTTGCATCGCTGGGTATTAATGTTTATATCATAACATGGATTGAAATCTGTTATGCTAATCTACAAGCAGGAAGAGGGTCAAGAATTCCTTCCCTGAAGCTAAAATTGTAAGTAAAGGTGTTCTTTTGTTCAATGTATTTATGGCTTCCTTCCTCAATAAAGTGAATGTACAGACTAACAGATTTGCCAGTGGTGTCATTGATGGTAAATTGGTGGTTATGGTCATGAATATAAATAATGCATGCATTTTTTTCAAAAACTAGAGATTCACTTTTTAGCTATCCTCTTAATAACAACATGTAATTTAGTATGAGAAATTATAATGCATTGCATTGTTATTATATTAACAATTAATGCCTCCTAAGCATGTCAACAGTCAAGAACTTGGGTGTTTTAATAGAGAGGAAAATTAATTTTTAAACTAATTTAATTGATCAAAAGATGAATTGCCTGTAAAACCGAGTAGTGTTGCCCCTGTATTGAACATTGATTAGGCTTTGCTTTGAGTATATGATATCACTCTGTCCCAATCATATCAGTATTATTAGTACACTCAACACAGTACAAAACTAATTTAAGATATATAGGATAACTAGTATTTCATGTCTGGAAGGATCGAAGGAGCTTCATTTGCTCACCGATAGGTATGGATGTTTTAGATGGGACACAATATTAATGTATAAATGTTTTCAAAACAAAACCTTTGCTAGGCATATTGCAGCTACAAAAACATAAATGTGCTTCGGCTGACATAGCACAATTTTATTGATTTTTTTCCTAGCTCTCTTCTGAATCTAAAGCCACACCTATAAATTGATTAGGGTTTTACAACAGCCATTCCTATTTATCTGATCTCTTCTGAAAGCTTGAAAACAAAGCATTTGGACTACAATTTCCATCCAGGAAAGTATATTTAAATTACCCTCAGGATTCAATAAACTCCTTGTAAGCTTTGCGCAAAGCCTACATAGAGTTTACACGCATGAGCGGTGATGCATGGTGAACAGCAGCGCTCAGTTGCATATTTATGCAGCTCACCATGTTTAAATGTAAATAAGTGAGGTTTTTTTGGCTGGGAACAGTGTTGCCAGCCAGGAAACCATGTAAGCATACACCAACAGCACTCCTGTTTAAATCAGAGCACTGACGGTCCACAGTTTTGCACAGAATGCCACAGTGATCACCAGGGCTTCACGGATAGCTCTCAAGGAACACATCTGGACATTCTATGAAAATATGGACAGTTGAGAGGTATGAATGATAAGTATATGCTCCAAACACAGTACAAGACAGTGTATCTACAGTGCAGAGTATTGTGAAATCCCATTCTTGGCATTCTGTACTGAAGTTGTGTAAGTGATCTGTAAGAGTACATGGACTGCCATGTAAAATAAACACTCAGCGGGAGTATGTGTATTGAATGGGATGTACAGATGAATTGTAGGAATGAACATAGGGAAAGAGGACAGGTGAAACAACCTGATATACAGCAGATGAGGGTATGTCAATGGAAGATAGTTGTAGCAGCAACACCGATCACATATCAATATGGTACAGTCAGACTGCACAGTGAAAATGTGTATTATGTGACTGTCACACAAGGTGACATAACAATGAGGAGGATGTCTGTGTGAGGTAGTCATCCTTACATGAATAATGCAGAGGGCATCTATCAGGAATCTGACATGCAACTGGGGTAGGGTGCATATTGTGAAGCTGTGCAAACTGATTTGACTGAATATGAGTGTAATTTCAGCAGTCTCCAGCAAGTGGGACACAGGTAAAGGCTCATGGACAACATTAAAAGAACCAAGTACAATAATGGACAATATCAGAATAATACCACCAGTAATCCCATGTCTCTGACATAAGATATATGATTTAGAGTGATCAGAGATGATTCTGCACAAACACATTTGTACAACTATTATGATATGTCTACACTCTTGAGGGTAATAACACATACTGTCCTGGTACTGTAATATCAGCAGGAGGTTTTAGGAGGGACACTGCTATGCCTGTATGTGACAATATGAGCAATACAGGCTAGTTAACTGGTGTTCATGGCATATGTATATATATATATATATATATATGGGTCGACTAAAAATGGTCGAATTCTCACAATCTCAAACTTCATATGGCCGAACCCATATGATCGAGTTTGTGAAAGCTCGACCGGACTGCATGGAAATCTGCATACAGCGTGTAATGTGAATATTTCCCGTTACTGCACTGTAGTGCAATCTTGGAGTTGGTATATTTAAGTAGGTGGGTGCGAGGGGTGCAGTCCCCCACATGGGTGGTGCAGGGGGGGGCTTGTCCCACTGCAAAATACTGATTTTATTAGTATTTCTTTTGTTTTTTTGCCGGTTCGGAAAAATGACTTTCACGATAATGAACTTTGACAGTAGTGCAGTTTCGCTCTTATGGGTGTTAATGTTACTTGTTCAAGAGTTTGGGATTTTGAGCAAGCAATATAGACCCATATATATATATATATATATATATATATATATATATATATATATATATATATATATATATATATATATATATATATATATATATATATATATATATATCTATATATATATATCTATATATATATATATATATACATATATATATATATATATATAGATATACATATATATATATATATATAGATATATATATATGGTACAATTCACACTGCCACAAAACAGGTAGCACACATGGTGTAACAACTTGATGTTGGTTCTGTATCATCACACAGTAATGTTTATGCCACAAAAAGCATACCTAGTTATGGCCAATGAGATGTGTGACAGCTCACTGTGACAAAACCGGTACACTTCAGTTACACATCAGTGGAAGATGTATAGGAAGGTACATGACTATGGGTGCATTGTACTCAGTTATTGGTGTGATGAAGGCTAGGAACTATGAAGGTATTATGGCCTCTGATGTGGATGTCCTTCACATACTCAGTAGTTGTGCTACATGCAAGGGAGTAGTCAGCACTGTGGCTGCATGCTGGTGGACGTTCCACTTACCATCTACCCAAGGACACAAGTCACATACCTATTGGTCTTTTTATAGGGTATGCTGTCCACATTACAGTTGGGTTGTGTGTTTGCTTTCCTGGCATAACAAATCCCCCTCATGTTTTCTTGTCATTGTGGTGTTGTCATGACTGTGGCAGAAATCTTTTGCGTGTGTTGATACTGTCTATATTATACTAATATCACAGTTGGAGTCAATGATTACCTACAATCTGTAGTCCATCAGGCAGCTGTTTGAATACAGTATGTGTATGTCATCTGAAATGACCATCACTTAAATAATGGAAAGGAAAGGGCCTAGTAGATAGCCCTGATATATGGGTCTGATCACTGGACCAGAGCTATAAGTCACTTCACACATGTCAACATAGTTAGATGTCACGTATGTGACTCAATGGTCTATGCACTTGGTGATATAGATGTTTATGGCCACATCTGACAGTGATGATTGAATACCTCAGTGTGGATTTGTATCAAATGCCTTGGCATGATCAAGTTCAACAGGATCATACTATTGTCATCATGTATGCCCTTGATGACCTAGTTGAGGACATCTATCAGATGTAACAGATATGATGCAGCATTAACAACTCACACAGGTCTGTTGCACACAGCCAGAATATTACTCGTGTCCATTTAGAAAAGGTCCATGTTGACATGTTGGTCTACTTCATAGGTGAGAAGAGTCAGGATGTGTCTATACATGCATGCATCAGGTGCTGTCCCCCCAACTCAGATGGATGCATGCTGATATACACCCTTCTATGGGAACATAGTCCATATGGAGGGTGTGTTGAAGTGTGTATTCAACCATATCAGGAAGGTTTATATGCTGAGTCATGGCATATGTGATCTGTGATGTTGTTACATCCCATTGATTCTATGTGATAGGTCTTGATGAAGGTAAGACAGTGCATACTGCCTATCTTGATCTGGCCTATGGTTTTGGCACAATCCCCCATGTAGGTATCATTGAGAAACTCTTCCAACTGGACATTAACCTTTAAGTCACTAGATGGGTAAACAATTCATTCACCCGACAGAACACATACTGTGAAAGTTGGTGAACCAACCTCTACCAGTAGAGCTGTCACCATTGGTATACCCCAGGGATCGGTTCTGGGCCTTTTACTGTTTGGAATCTATTTCTTGAGAATCCAGGCAAAAGTATACAGTCTTTGGAGTACCAAGCTTGCTGAGTCTTGCATATATTGAGCCCACCAATGCTGATAACATAATATAAGAGGGGATAACACAGAACAATGATTGGTGATAAAGCCACATAATCTACAAATAAATGCAGAAGTATGTTTTTATTTTGTCCTTCTGAGAAGTGGAATTAAATGCTAACTACAGCATTAACAACATTCCTGCTATGTTGAAATCCAGTGATGCAAGCACTGGGAACATACATAGATAGCAATCTGAACCTTGACCACCAAGTGTCCACACTGGTATTGAAAGCTTATGTTGTGCACATCATAAGTCATGCCATCATATTTAGATCTTAGGATTATATTACATCACTGTACTTGAACCTCATCAGAAGACTAATAAAGTATAATGCTCTCTCTTTTGAATTAACTCACCAGACAGATGCAGCAGCTAGATAGACCACAAGGGTTTCTCACCAAGAAAATACAGAGCCTACAAACCATGCCATGATGTATGTGGATAGACTAAAATCCATGACACTGTAATCTGCATGGTATAGTATGAGGTGATTGCTACCTGGCTCCCTGCCCTTGTGAGAATAGTCCAAATTCACAAATTTGATATAGCTGATGACATCAGCAGTTCCTGTTGAGGAGAATGTGGTAATAACAGTGTACTACATGCTGGTATAAAGGATCTATGTAATGTCAAGCAAGAGCAAAAACACACATACACTTGACTGCAGAGGGAATAGAACCTCTACCTATCTAAGTACACAAACTACAAACCTCTGTATTTAAGGCAAGTGCCATAGTTCATGTCTGACTTGGAGTGTTGCAGTCAACACTTTATAGCTCATCACATCAGCAGTGTCTGTTGAGAAGAATATGGTAATAACAGTTTCCCACATGTTGGTGTAAAAGGCTGATTATAATGTCAAGTAAGAGTGCAAACACACACACACACACACACACATACACACACACATGCACACACACACACACACACACACACACACACACACACACACACACACATGCACACACACACATGCACACACACACACACATGCATACACACACACACACACACACACACACACACACACACACACACACACACACACACACACAAACACACAGTTGACTGAAGTGAGAATAGAACCCCCTTCCTATCTATGGACACAGACTACAGAACTCAGTACTTTACGCAAGTGCCGTGGCACAAGTCTGACTTTTACAAGAATGCAGGTCACCTTGTAGTGGATGTCATCGACAGCACATGTTGAAGAGAAGATGTTGGGAGGCATGCATGAAATGGATGTGTAGGCATGTGCAAGTATCAAAATACTGTCACTGTAGGATACACACTTCTGCTCTTCTGTCTAGACACACGCACACACACACACACACACACACACACACACACACACACACACACACACATACACACACACAAAGCACACCATCCAGTTGACTGCAGTGAGAATAGAGCCCCTACTTATCTAAGAGCACAGACTACAGAACTCAGTACTTTATGGAAGTGCCACAACACAAGTCTGACTTTTACAAGACTGCAGGTCAACTTATAATAGATGACATCAGCAGAGTATGTTGAAGAGAAGATGTTGGGAGCTCTGCATAGATTCACAGCTTCATAAGTTCCTAGGCGGTTACTAACCTAATTGCTATTATTGAGCATTGTTAGATTGTCATTATTAGCAGAGTGATTTTGTGATCAGCAACAACAGGTCCTGTCCATGAGGGCATAGGTACTACCCCAGGGGTAAATTTAAAATTACCAATCCAGTTGTCAAGGTTGTGCTTGAATAGGGTAACTGAGGAGCACTGCTTTATATGTAATGGACACCTATTACAAAGGAGTGGCAATCGCTGTGAGATATATCTGTCTGCCCAGCATGTTCTGTTTATGTCACAGGCTAGGTTGAGATCCCTGGAGCAAGTTATTTTTGTCCCATTTGATTTGCAGATGTCCAACATTTCCAGTAGGGCAGGGTCTTTGAATGCTCTGTAGGCTAGGAATAAGTCACCTCTCAGCAGCCTGCATGATACTGAGTACAGTGACAGGTCTTTCAGTCATTTCATCTATGTCATGTTTTGGAGGCCATGGATTCTCTCAGTCACACACCTCTGTGTTTTCCCAGTTGCTGCAGATGTCTGGTGAGGTACAGACAGAAGAGAACATTGTACTCAATTAGTGGCCTGATAAGGGTAGAGTACAGCAGAACTATGACCTCCCTGGTCTTGGATGTGATGGCCTCATTTCTGAGGTGTGCAGTGTACAATGTGTGTTTCAGCACTATGGACACATAGTGATTGCAGTGTAGATTGCTATCAATATGTGTTTCCAAGTGTAGCAGCACTGTGTTTGAGCTTAAAAGGGTGCTATGTATATTATAATTAGCAGGGGTACTTCATTGCCAAAGGGGACAATGAGGCATGTTTTGCTTTAAGGTTCAGTCCGTGAGTTTGGCACCAATCATTTGTCTGTGTCGGCCCCTTCTGTAATTTGTTAACATAGTTGGGGGACTCTATATGACTGATTCCAGATGATAGTCATCTGCATACTTGGTAAGCCACAGGCATTCTACCTTTTCCTGGACTTCAGAGAAATAGTTTCCAAACAGTTGAAGACCCAGCACAGATCCTTGTGGTATTCTACTGGTAAGTGGTTTGGTGGTGGAGGTGCAGTCCCCAGTTTTTGACAGTGTGTGTTCTGTTGGTGAGGCAGTTGGCTATCCATCTAGTAATGTATGAGTTAATTCCCAAATGGGAGATTTTCTCTATGGTACCTGAATGGGGGATAGTGTCAAAGGCCTTGGGTAATTCATCATAGGCAGTAAGTCCTGTTATCCCTCATCCATTTCTTTGAGGTCAGTATCAAAGAAGCCACTTCATTTAATAAGCAAGATCTACCCTTGACAAAACCAAAATGGGTCGGGTCACATGTGTTGAAAGTCACCTTTGTCCCTGTGGAAAAGGTTCATGCTGATTCCTTCTCTAGCCTTGCAGGTAAGGCTTTTTAGGATTATGGGTCAATAGTTCTAGTTCTGCATGTTACCAGATTGATGTGCATTGCATATCACACAGCATTTGATAGTAATTTCTGTAGTGTAGGTGATATATGTGTGGAAAAAGTATTGAGACACCAGGGTTGCAGTGCTTGGGGGGAAGCAACACATGGCTGTATTGTAAATATGTGACACATTTTTAGATAGGATCTTCAGTTTGTTATGTTTCCACATGCAATATCATGTCATAGAAAGGAAAAAATATTTACTTTTCCATAGTGCAGTGAGCAGTGGGTTTGAGCGATGGTTGGCAAAGTGTTTGCATATGTGAGATACACATTTTCAATACTTTCCATGTTTGCTCATAGTTAAGCAGTGTGCAAGCTCAAGCCACATTGAAAAATGTCTGAGAGTTAGTACTGAGTCTATGAAACACACCTGTTATTTAACTGACTCTGTGGCAGTAGGTGTAAATGCACTGACCCATTTCTTTTTCAACCCAGATGATACTGGGTTTGAATCCAGGTTTATGCAATATTTAAAGACTTTTAAATAAACATTGATAATGCAGTGGCATGAATTCTTTATAGTACATGTGTTGCTGTGTGTTGGCATAGTGGGGTTAAGTGGCATTGTGAGGAGGTAACCACAGCATTGTACTGCTGCTCACTGTCACTGAGCATTGGTGCACAATGCTCGCTTCCATGCAACCATAGGACCAAAAAGTGAAAGGATCCATTGCTTTTTCTGCTACTTATGTGTGTTGTCTGTGATTCAATTTTTTGACTAGATTAAATCTGTTAAAATGGGGTAGCTAGGAAAGTGGTAAAATGGGGAGCAAGCAGGAGGAAGAACAAAGGAAAAGCAATACAGGAATGTGCAGGAGGGAGGGTGGAAGGAACCATAGCTATCCATTTCTTTAACTGAAAATATGTACAGAATATTAACTGAATTTGGACTGTCACCTCCACAAAGAGGGGTGGCAACAATGCAATTATATTGTATAGCCAATTGGACCAAATCAAGTGTGTCAAGAAGACACGTATATGAAATGGAAAACTATGTATGAAATTATTATTATTTTTTTTTTTGTGGGACTGGTGCCCATTTTTTTTTTTTAATTCAGTAAAAGATGACTGCTGGGTAAGGGACGTAGGTATGTCTGGGCCAGGTAAGTTGGGTAGGCGAGGAAGCAAATGTAAACATACAAGACAAACAAGACAAGAGACAGGGATGGTGATGAACATAAAAGGTTGGGGGACACCATGATTGGGGTGAGGGAGAGGACAATGCAGGCTCATGGACATCAAGCTTGGAGACAGTGAGAATCAAGTCCTCCCCCACTGGACTGTCATCACTGTTCCCTTACTCCACTGGCAGCTGGAGTGCTTGATGTCTCCTACTCCTCCTATGGACCATGAGGGAGAAGAGCCTCTCCATCCGGTGTAGGCATACACAAATGATGCAGCACATGACCCTGCACACCATCCCTGGCAACTCCCTCTGGGTGATGAAATCACCACCTCTGCCATTGCTCTCAGAGTGTACCACTGCACCAGCTTCTGTGGCAGCACTGGATGAGGCACAGTTAGTGCAGGAACATCAGAGGCAGTGCTGCCAGATTGGGTCCCAGATGTACTGAGCATCAGTGCTGGAGCCAGTTGAGTGGGGGCAGGCTGATCCACTATGACTAGCCTACCTCACTGTGCTGTGTAAATTTAGTGATGTGGTACACATGAATGACATGGAGATATTTTGATGACACATAATGGAAAATAAAAAAGAGAGATAAGGGTTGAGGTGACAAAAAAAAAGAGATAAAATTAGTACCATCATATGTGACATACAATGCATTAATACAATTATACAACTCTTTTACCTGAAATATTACATTTAAGTATATGTCCTAACAGATACACACTATACTACAGATTGCTGAAATTAATCCTTGAAATGTGCACATATTGCACATATGCATGTTCCAGTTATACAGACTGCAGTTTACAGCAGGGCATTTGAGCCACTTGTATTGAGTTTTTAATTTAATGTAAATATTATTGAAGAAATAACAGTGTTTTATAGCTGTGAATTGGGGTATTTGAACCAACAACCTCTGACTATAGTCTACTATTGGACTTTTACAACTTGTTTGTGCTACAGACTACTGTATGCATACTTGCTTTTTTAGTTGGGATATGCATGCTCAATTTGACACAACTCTATAAAAGACCAAAAAAGCTGTCTTTAACTTTTAATACTACAATAACACTTCTCTTCTGCTGCATACATACTACTTGCTCCCCTCAGTCTCTCCAATTGAGCAACATGAGCCTGCACATTGAACTCATGCTCAATGGCAGCTGGGAAAAGAACAGAAAAAAAAAACAGAAGAGCATTATGCATACCATAGCATAGAGTATTTAGCTTTTTAAGTCTTACAAGTACTCTCTTGCTGTCATGCATACACAGCTTTGGGATGTCCACAGTCTCAAGTTCCTCTAACCAATAGTTGAAAGTATCCCTTTTTCTTCTGTGTAGGTCATTAAAATGATGCCTTCATTGCTCTCCAATCTGTGAGATACCAATGACACAGATTACAGCCTGAGTCAAACTATTCCATGCCTCAGACTTGTACTAGGAGTACAATGAATGTCCTGGACTCCTGGACACCCCATCCCTGTGCCCTAAACCTGGCATCTTCTTCAAGAATGCCAGCCATGTCTACTAGCCAGACTAGAGTAATGGAAACTGATGCTTTCCCACCAATTCCAGTTATTGCATTTACTAGTAGTGCACAAATCCGAACAACAATGCCAACCGCATTTGCATGATGTTAAGCCGAGAGCAGTAGTGCCAAGCAGGTAAGAATTAAATAACTGAAACTGGAAGATTAATCTGATATTTGGACTTAGTTTGAGGAATGTCTACTGATGTAGCCTGGAAATATATATTGGAAATTGGAAGGTAACTGTTAGGTGAGTTAGGTTTGCAGATATGCACTAGGGACATAAATGTAATGACCCGACATATTTGTTTTTTACCTTTATACACTAAGAAAATTGATTTTCACACTGTGAGATTCAAACCTAGGCATAAGAGACAAAACATTTTCTTCCACAGCCATGCCCAATTATGCTTTCATAGTGGCAGTACTTCCACTGCTCTGTCAATGGGTGAGCTGTCCACACCCAGATGTGATAAGCCATGGGGTTGTGTTCCTGGACATCCTCGTGAAGGGAGCTCATCCAGCAGACATCAGTCACATTCAGAGAGCAGCCATGCATCTGACCATGGGTGTGGACATGCAAGTGCAACTCCTGGCAGAGCCAGTTCTCATGGTCGGGAATGACAATGATGAGCTCCCAGCTCTAGCATGCACGGCTCACACATGTTTGACATACCAACATGCAGGACTAGCACAGAGCTTGGCTGTTTTTGTGTAGACACTCACACATCAATTTCACCTGGAGGACCAGTACAGACATACACACAACAGTTAAATGGTTCAGCTATGCAGCTTAAAACTCATTCTGTTTCACTGGCCATTTGTTGGTTTATCCAAATGTCGGCTGCTTCTTTTTCTTACTCACACACACTCACTGACCTTTTGTGTCAGCCTAGGTTTCCTGCCCCCACCCCCCCACCCCCCCCCCACACACACACACACAAAACATCCTGTGCAAGTGATAATAACAGTGCCATATTCCTGTTTTGTACCTTTTATATTCAGGGATACATTAGCTTTGTGTCTGATGCTCAGAGTGTATAGCAGACTTAGTGTGGGTGGTGCCTTAAGTTATATATGTGTGCAATCTGTGTTATCCAGTACTTCAGAGTAGTGTGCTACAGGGTAGAATTCTTGCATTTTTCTGGCCTTATCCTCAGGAGCATAGGGAAAATATATGTGGTCACTGGCATGTTGGAGCATAGCATTCAATAATTGATGGAGGATCCTGTATTTGTGATGTTGGACTGGTAATTGTATCTTTGACTTATATTGGTCTTAGAAAGTAAGACACTAGATGGCATCACGATTTTCCAACTTTATTGTGTGTGATCTTGTGAGGGTTATGAAGTACCAAGTAATAAACTGCAAGGATATGCCAGTCATTCATATTATTACACAATACACTCCAGGTTCAACACTTACCTTGTAAATCCAGCAGTTGCAACAGTTTTAGTTTAGGGCTGACTCTGTCTGATGCATAAAGTACACAGCCAATACATGGGGAGATAAAGGTTGTGAGAGTTGCCTGGCATCATTGTTACTGTATGTATTTGTGTAGGAGGAAGGTTTTAGCCCCTTAGGGGGCAAGTGAGTGTGCTTTGAGTTGTCTCTTAGCCAATGCGGGGGCATATTGATCACGCCTACATCTGCCTACACCCACAGCAGCTGCTGGTTCCCCCTCTAACTCCTCATCTACATGTGGCTGTAGCAACCTTGGCATTGGTGGTTGGATGTGTGCCCCTTCCCCCTGTTAATCCTGCTGAAGCTGTTTTCTCAGGATTATGTTGCATAGCATGGCACATACTGTGAATATTTCAGTACGTGTCCATGGATTGTACTGCAGAGCCCCCCTTGATGTATCTAGGCACTACAACCACGACTTCAGCAACCCAAACCCATACTCTGTGATAGTTCTGGTTTAAGCATGTGCCTCATTATGGCATTCTTCAGCGAGTGTGTGTGCATTTCTGATAGGTGTCATCAGCCATGGTTTCAGTGCATAACCTGCATCTCCCAGTAAATGACTCTGTGGGATATCCCCTCTAGTGAACATCTGATGCAGTTAGCAGGTGTGCCAGATATGTGAGTTGTTGTAATTGTCAGGGTTCCCAGAACACATATTCACGATGATTCCTTTGGCATTACATACAACTTGGCAGTTAATAGAATGGAGGTTCTTTCTATTTATGTAGAGCCTTCCCTGTTCCCCGGGTGATGCCTTAAGTTATATATGTGTGCAATCTGTGGCACCCAGTACTTTAGGGTAGCGTGCTACAGGGTAGAACTCTTGCATATTTATAGTCTTATCCTCAGGAGTACAGGAAAAATATATGTGGTCAGTGGCATGTTGGAGCATAGCATTCAGGAATTGATGGAGGATCCTAGATGATGATGCCTGTGACACCCTCAACATGTTCCCTGTTGGTCTCTGAAAGGTACCTGTAGCTAAGATTCTAAGTGCTAGACATACCTTTGTCTCCACTGGGATGGGTTCCCTTAGGTTTGCCCTGGCTCTGAGTTGAGGATGTCAGAGGTTGCAGAGTTCAGGTAATGTGTCTTTATCCACCCTGTAGCGCTCTACAATTTTCACATCATGTAGGTTGTGATAAGTTAAACAGGGTTTGAAAACTTTTCTCCTTCTTGGCCTTGGTCTACTAGCAGCAGCATAAACTTCAGCCTGTTGCACATACAAATGGATTAAAGCAACAACAGACCCGAACATTGTTTCTGTGTATACTCCTTTCCATAGCTGTATTCCAATCGGTTTTGAAATTCACAGGGAAAACCAGCACTGAGTTTACACTTATTTATTTTTATTTTATTAAAATTTGCTTACTGGGAAAATCTGACTGGGACCTACTGTTGCATTATAGCTTGTTGAATAGCTCCACCATCTTGGATTGGTTAATTAGTATACAATTCAGCAGCTTATGCTGTACACAGACTGTAGAGCTGCTTACTCAATCCAAAATGGTGTGCTACCATGTGTGTATCATGGCATGATGTGCACACAGTGCAAATGGAGTGTGTAGGCTTTATTGAATCTATCTGCACATTTAAAATACTACATTTATCTTTAGTGTGTTGTGTTTGCTCTTTATCTGAAGTCAAATCTATTCCTTTAAGGCATTTTATAGTCTGCAGTGCTTTTCAAATGGTTTCTGTGTTGTGCCAAGGTGTTCTGAGTGGGCCCTCATTCTATTGTGTTTTTACTAGCTCTCTTCTTAATTTGTTGCCCAGAAACCTGTTGTTCTCTTGTTATGCTTTTAAAGTTGGAGGTTTCTCCTGCTGCCCACCCGTAATGTATATCTGGCCTTGGAAGCTCCACCCATTCTCATCTTCTGTATACCTAGTCCTAGAAGCACCTCCCAATCTTATTTCTTCTGCTCATCTTACTGGTTACTGTCAGAAGAAATTGGGAAGGCCCTCCCCTTAGACTGTTTGAGTACTTTGAATTTGCCTTAAAGTATGTGTATCCCCCGTTGCTGACTTGTCTGCCTTTGAATTGCCCTGTAATTACTGGTAAATAGAGGCAGAAGAAAAGTGTCCTTGTCTGTCTGAGATGGTATAAACACAGGAAGGCTTAAATGAGAATTACTTGTTTTAGCTAGTTGTTTAATTTGTTCCTGATGCCTTTTCACTGTAGCCAACAAAAGTGTGTTTTTATATTAAGAAGACTGGGACTGCAATTGTAGTGGGAGCAGAAAGACAGCCTGCTATATCTGAGTTGGAAAACACACAAGGAGGATTAAAGTGAAAATTACTTATTTTAGCCAGTTATTTGATTTGCTTCTGTTACCTTCTCACTTTTGGCTAATAAAAACATGTATTTGCATTAAGAAGATCGGGCCTGCAATTCTAGTGGCAGTAGAAAGGTAGTCTGGTCTGGTCTGTTCAAGTTGGAAAACACATAAAGTGGCTTAAAGTTACAATTACTTGTAGCTAGTTGGTATCTTTTCATTTTTGGCTAACTAAAGTATGTTTTTACATTAAGAAGATGGGGACTGCTGTTCCAGTGACAGCTGAGAAAAACACAGGGAAAATTAAAATGAGATTAAGGGCTTTTAAGAGACTTAGTTGTTTGATTTTAATCTGCACTCAAGAACTAGTTTTGCTGTGCTTTTATATTAAGAAGTTCCAGGATCATCCATCTTGTGACAGAAGGAGTTTAACTGGTCTGTCTGAGTTGGGAAGGAATCTAGGGAGCTTAATGTGTAGTCTTTTATTAGCAAGAGGGCAGAGGTATTAGTTTTTAGTTTTTTCTTTTCCTGTCTGCTATAAATTAGACTCATTCTCGCAGAGCTATTCCATGTGCAGTGGTGGTTAGAAGTACCCTGTGAAGTGACAAACCTATAAAGTTTAACCTGTAACACAGAAAGGCTTTGCATGGAGCTGAGTTTAGGGCAGGTAGTTAGTGCATCAAACAACACTGATATCAGGTCATAGCACTGCCTAACATCTAACCTTGATCCTAGAGACCACACAGGTGACCCCTGAAAAATCAAGTCCTTAAACCATAATAGCTCAACTTTAATACAGGCCCTGACAGCATGGATTTGCAATTGTATAATGTCTCTGTGGCCAGATTGGCAGATGTGGGCATCCTGATACATTGTAGCAATTGTCTCATCTACTCAGATGACCTTTTAATCATTAAAGAAACTAACAAAGTATGCGATGAAAACTGTGAATCCTCCCGAAACACCACCCAACACATGACAAACGTGTATGCAGGGGGGCAAGCTTCCTTGCACCCCCCCCCCCCCGCAACTTAAATATACCAACTTCGAGATTGCACTACAGTGAGGACAAGGAAAATCTCCTGGTCCGGACTGTATGCCGATCTCCGTTCAGGATTTCAAAGTTTTCGAACATATGATCTTCGATCATATGAGATTTGAAGTTTTAAACTTCAAAATTCTGAATGGAACCCATCACAGACAACTACACAAGTTGCACTGAGCAGCATTCTACCTTCACCAAGGATGATGCCACAGTATGGAAAGAAAACTAATTGATTTGAATAATTGGCTTAGTTTCTGATGTCCCTCCAAAGGAATCCAATATTTGTCACCATGGGAGGACATGGTTAACAGGTCACATTGCTTTGCCAAGAATGATTTGCACTGTACCCAACCCTGGATTTTCGGATGTTAGCTAAATCTTTATCCACCACTTTGCATCTTTCTTGTGGCAATGTCAAAACTACCAAAATAACAAAAAAAGAAAAAAAGCACCCTCAAACAGCCTTAAGGTGTTACTGCTCAGTGCTAGGAGCCTGAATAAAAAACCTCCACACCCTATAATCTCTCCTCACTCTGGAGAATGTAGACATCTGTGCTGTGACCGTGATTTCGTTTATAGCCACAGAAATTACTCTTGGCAGTGCAAGGTTACAGTGCCTTCCACACTTTAAGACCAACACTAGCACAGACAGGGGCTAAAGGTGGAGGTGTCTCAATCCATGTTAACAACAAATACAACTCCAACCAGATAATGCCCTAGAGCTCATCCACATCCAAGTTTCCCTTGACAAGATTCCTTACCATGTCCTGGCCAGCTACAGGTTACCCTCTATGACTCATGAATCTCAAATCTCTTACCTAGACCAACTACAAGCACTCACTATATAACCAAATACTGTATTCATGGCAGACTTCAACTACACTTTTATAAACTAGGAAATGTGCACTGCCTCTAATTCACAGGCACAACATTTTCTGGACTTTATCAACACATACACCCTCGACCAAGCAGTGCATTGTCCAGCCAGAGGGTCAAGCATATTGGGCCTTGTACTCACCAATATGAAAGCATTGCAACCCCCACATCACATCCTGACTGGTGAAGTCAGAAAAGAATGTTGTGTCCTTCAAAACAAAACAGTAAACTAGAAAACTAAACTAAACCCATAACAGGTGCAAGTATTATAAAGCAAACTACATCATATTAAGTAACAGTTTGTCAAAATTCATGGATCCCCCAAACCCCGAGATTACAGCTACCTCTGCAGAATTATTTACAGAAACTCTGTAGAAACATGTAAATGGCTGTATTGAGGCTGTTCCATCTACAAGAAGTAACCCAGATCTAACACCCAAAAACAAACCACACTAGTGGATTCCTTACCTTTATAGGCTGTATAACAAAAGAAAAATATCACGTCCAAAATCAGAACTCTCATACAGCAAATTCACTCCTGATCTAGCCCCCATAACTCTGATGGTAGAGGCAGACAGTAAGTAAATTAATCCCCAACTAACATGCCCCACCTCCCCATTTAACCCTTAACTACCTCTTTACTAACAACCCTCACCATATAGACATCCAAGGAACCTGGTTCAAAGCTGTGGAGAGCACCTCAGCCTTACCTGGTTACTCATCCTATCATACATTCAGACCCCAAACTGTGGGAAGTAAAGCCAAAGATGGTGGAGTTTCAATATGTATTAAAGACATACACACCTCCAGGCTGGTCAAACAGTATGATGCACAGGAGATACTCCAGGTGCAGTTAACCACTGACAAGACCTCTATTCAAATCATAGCTAGCTACCGGCCCCCAAATCTGACTCAAGATGCCCAATTTGCCTATTTGGACCTGTTCAAATCTATCAAGATTCAACCCTTTATCCTGATCCTGGGTGACTTTAACTACCCAAACATAGATTGGAATAACTACTCATGCCAGAACACAAATGGCCAGAGATTCCTCAATTTTGTAAATGCAAATGCCTTGGAACAGTTAGTCGATACCCCCACAAGAGGTGATAATATATTGCACTTGGTATTAACCAACATGAGTAACCACTGCAACATCCTTATAGTATCATCCTCCCTGGTAAGATACAACCATAAAACAGTCACTTTTGAAGTCAGCATCTCCCCAAACACCCCTCTAGCTAAGATCAGACATAAACACTTCTCCAAAGATGATTACAGCCTTGTGAGGGATGGTATAAACAGCTTCACAGCCCCCTCACCCTCTGTAGAAACTGGTGTCAATATCCAAAACTACACCAAAGCACTATACAAGCATTTACATAGCTGCATGGAATCAGGAATACTCGACAGGACTAATTCATCCTCCACAAGGAAGAGTAAACCTGTCTGGTGGACATCTGCAATAAATAAACTCTATAACAAAAGGAAAAAATTGCTGTCCAAGACCAAGAAGGAGCAGGTGCCCAACTGGAAGTAATGTCTCCTTAGCCTGAACAAGCAAATAAGAGCACTAATGAAATCCTCCAAAACAAGCTTTGAGTCCAAACTGGCCACATCTACTAAAGACAATCCTAAGACCTTCTTCACATATGTCCACAACCTCAAAGGAAACACCATCATCTGTTCTGAACTGGTGGCCAAGGACACCACATATACAAATGCCATAGATATTGCAAACTTGTTGGCTGACAGATTTAGCAAAACTTCACCCCTTTGTCCCCCCCATCAGTAAATCAGGACATCCCCATTACCTTCCCCCTTCCCCTTATTTCTAGGGAACAGGTCATCACTGCTCTCTCTCAAAGGCAAAAAATACAGCCTCCATGGGACCTGATAATATTCCAGGCTGCATCCTACATGATCTCAGGCAGGAACGTGCAGCACCATTAGGTGCCCTATTCAACCAAAGCTTGAGTACTGGCTTTGTCCCAGCTGAGCAGAGAACAGCAGCTGTCATCCCTTTGCATAAAGGTGGAGCATCCACCAATCTGGGAAATTATAGACCCATCAGCTTCACTAGCCTGATCTGCAAGGCCATGGAATGGATTATCATGGACCTCATTAACAAGGACATTGGCGACCTCCAAACACTTGATCCCGCAGAGTTTGGTTTCGTTAAAGGGAGGTAATGTCTGTTAAATTTGGTTGACTTCTTTGAGACAGTCACCAAAGCCATGAACAAGGGGCAGACAGTGCACACCACCTACCTTGACCTGGCCAAAGCCTTCGACACTATTCCCCACTCAGGCATAATAGACAAAATGTCTCAACTAGGCATCAATCCATATATTACCAGATGGGTAGCAAACTGGCTCACTGATAGAACCCATTTAGTCAAAATAGGGGAAGCCACCTCAAGCAGTAGACCCATAACAAGGGGCGTACCCCAGAGTTCGCTCTTGGGGCCTCTGTTATTTGAGATATACTTTTCTGAGGTGCAGACCAAAAACAGTGGACTATGGTTGACCAAGTTTGCAGATGACTGCAAGCTGGGTGCTGTCATCAATTTTCCTAGTGATGTGGACATCCTTCAAGAGGATCCCACTCAGACAAATGACTGGTGCCAAAAACATGGCCTCAAGCTGAATACCAAAAAATGCATCATCATCCATTTTCGATGATGTCCACACAAATTATCACATTAATAACAGCGCCCTAAGCACACAATCAGTCGTAAGGGACTTAGGCACCCAGGTTGAAAGCAACCTGACTTTTGACCACCATGTTGCTTCCGTTGTATAGAAAGCCTTTTACAAGGCCCACCTCATAAGTAAGGGTATCAAATCCAGGGGCAAGGAGGTCACAACATCCCTGTATTCTTCCCTTATAAGGCCAATTATTGAGTACAACACCCCTTCTGGCATGTACCTCGCAAAGCACATGCAGCAGCTCAAGAGACCAAAGAGGTTCCTCACCAGGAGAATCCAGGGCCTCAAACATCTACCATACACAGATAGGTTAAAAGCCCTATCCCTCTACTCAGTTTCATACAGACTCCTCAGAGATGACCTCTGTCTGGCATACAAAGCAATCATGGACTCTGCCTTGATGGGACTGCTGCAAATCTGCAAGTCAAGCTCCACTCAAGTAACCCACATGCGTGGACTCAACCTGGTCTGTGACATCAAAAGGACTTGTTGGCGGGACAGATTTGTGTCCCAGAGACTCCCCCATCTGTGGAATCAACTCCCTCTCCATGTCAAGCAGAGTACCTCTTTACCCCTTTTTGAGTGCAACCTCGAAAACTGGATGGGAAACAGAAAGTACACCCCTGGGATTCCACCCGTGTCCCTGCTGGACAGGGGCATCAGGTGCTGACTTGTCTATGCATGGATTAAACTCTTGGCTAGGCTTATAAGGGCCTCAGGGACAATAGCTTAGTAACCTTCTATGATCCTATGATCCTATGAACCTAGGGACAAAACTGGGTTGGGTTGCACGGCTAGTCTTGTAAAAATCCTGGTGGTCATTAGCCTAATATAAACCTATGAACCTATGAACCTTTAAGCTGCTTTGAAAACAGAAGTTCAAAACAGCCTTTCCTTCGTTATTCCCGTTGCATCAACCATGTGAACCCAGGCAGTCCTCACATTTGGGTCTGTCTGTCCTGATATGAGAAAATAGGTCACCTATTACAAAGATTAACTCATTTTGGCCCACTTTATTAAGGAAGTCTTGCAAATGTTGTCCAAATGCTTTCTTTTCCAAGTGTTGCAGCCCTGCTGTGGAGCATAAGCACAGGTTAAAATCACAAAGACAGCTCCATCCTAACACTGGAGTCTGATAGTCAAGAGCTTGTCAGTGATCCTATTTCCTCACATTGTGGTGATGTAAAAGATTTTAAGATCAGTATCCCAGGCTGGGCTATATCACCTGCTTACTGTTTGAAATTGTAGCTCTTGATAATTTCATGCTGCAGAAATCTCACTGGATAAAAAAAAATGGCATCTTATGTAAAAATGTTGTCTTCTATATTGAATAATGAAGATCCAGATTAATTCTATCTTCAGGTAACTCTGTCCTTTAGAAGAAATTTTCCAGACATCATCCAAGTATCTTGTTTGCGTGGAGCTTGTGGCTTAACCACAGCTTCCAGGATGTGACAGTCCTAGGATGTACACAAACTGATCTGTGCTATCCAACACCTCAGTCATAGCTTAATTATAGGCTGTGACTGGACAATCCAGATTATTGTCACTGCCCTAATGTTGGATCTTGTTCAATATGGGCTTTAAAATGTCACAGTCCTTCTTACAAAATCCCTTTATTCACAATCTCTGTATTAGTTGGCATAACCAGTAGAAGCCCTAGCCTGAAATGAACCAGGTACTGGTCAGTGCAAGTGATTGGTTTCACTACTGTGTCCATAGTTTCCAGACCAACTTAGAACAAGATTACCTGGGTGATTTTTATAAACTGTCAAAATTAAGAAATTCCATAGCCAGATCACAGATGTTGTCATAGACACAAGCATTAAAATTGATGACAATGATTCTTGAACTGCTTTTGACGAGGGAGGGGTTAATGCACTCCTACAGGAATGCTCAATGATAGCCAAGCAGATTGAATGCGAGGAGAAATCAGCATTTCCTGCATATCTCAATAACGTACTCAAAAATGCGCATATCAAGCAATTAGTTGAAACAAATGGCTATTCCATCACCAATATTGCCTTGTCTTAGGCTATAAATAACTCAGAGAATCACAGGAATGGTTGTTGCAAGTTTTGTTCTACTGTTAATATCCAGCCATGTCTCTGTAATTAAAGCCAGGTTAATTACATGCAAATCATACATAAAGCCAGACTGACTTCATAGCAATTTAGAACAAACAAAACAGTGCAAGTTAAGCAAAATGAGTGCAGGTCCTGTTAATACATTGGGGTTGAAAATCTGAAGAATTAATACCACTGCCCTATAGGGAGGACCCCTGTCATGGTGGTACTTCTCTCTAGGGTTGTAACTGGTGACTTTCTGTAATAAAAGAGTACCTTCTTCACCCCTCCACCTCCTGTTGAATGACTATTCCCTATTCTCAACACTTAAATATTAAGGAAGTAATGGGATCAATCATCAAAGAGTCAAAAACACAAATGGCAACAACAGATCTCTGGGATAGAAAAGTCCCATCTGACATGCAAAATAAAAATACAAAAACCAACAAATGTAACTGCAATTGCATTAATAGTAATGTTACAGAGGGAAACAGTCGATCAACCAATTTTAACACACTCTATTTTAAAATGAAAATGTCATTCCAAAAGAATATAGTAGAGAGATGACTAAACAATATAATTAAAGTAGACATTCCAGGAAACTGCAAACTTAGCCTCAAAGAAAGTTGAGATCTGCTTTTAAACCAAAGCAGTCTTCCATAAAACAGGAATTATCAGAAAAATAGTCAGATTTTAGCCTTTAGATGAAAAACTAGATTAAGTAATAAACAACAGAGTAAAGGATCAGTGTGAAGTAAATGTGGCAACTGGATTGGAAACAAAAAAATTACAAGTGCCAAGTTCAGAAAACCTTTCACTTAATTTTTACAAAATCATATAGAGCAAGCCCATAGTCATTCCCATTGCCTCTTTTTGGCCTCAACAAGTTGAGGTCCCTCTATTGTGACCTTATCTGTTGGAGAAACCTGTCCATTTAAAACCAGTCAATAATCTTTTAAAACACTCTTGTAAAGTGACACTCTGGTAAGGGTCACCTGTCCCTTATGTATTAATGTCCAGAGACCCTGCTTATCCTTCCAGGATAGTCGAGTTCCTGACCTGTGTCCACATGGTTTTTACTTTATTAGCATACAGGAGTAGAGAAGCCATTTGTGACTTCTTAAGGGTTGGATATCTTTTTTTTTTTTTTTGTTCATTTTGTTTTTTGCTCCAATTGTTCTTTCCTCTGGATATATGACAATGAAGTGAGTTTTTCTTCCATTATTGTATATTTGGGGGAAATATCAAATTTTCAACAGAGAGCAAATTAAAAAAATATATATAAGCTCCACTGAAAGTCAGTTAGGTCTTTTGGAGAGCCAACATCTGGAGAACAGCTAAAGTTTTTGACATCGAAAACAATCTTTTTTGTAGTAGTTACTTCAGGTAGAAGAGTGTCAGAAGTTGTATAATTACTTTTTTACTGCCTTTTCATAACTGGGTAGGTGGGCTAGTCACCAGATACCTATCAGCATGACCCAGGCAAATAAGGGCAACAGTTTAGTGCATCAAATATTCAGAGATTTCACACTAGTTAAAAAGGCAAACAATTTACAAATGCAAATAGAAAAAGACAATAGAACACAGATTTACAACAAATATTGCGTAGACAAATACTTGCAGTGTAGATAAATACAACTCCAGATTTACAAACTCTTTTGAAATGCAAAGCACAGAATTTGGCAAAGGCATCTTCACTGAATAAGTGGGCTTATAGTGTGTAACATTAAATGCTTTGTACTTTACGATTGCCAGTTCAACAATATTCAGGAACATCACTTGTTAAAAATAACACAATATGTACAATACATCTTTTGATGTCAAAGCAGCAAGAACAATAAAATGCACATTGAGGAAAGTAAATGTGGCTGAAGCATGGATAACATACACAGCATCAATATTGTGGCAATGTGCATTAAGTTCTTTCCTTTGTGTGCTTAACCCTTTTCTTCATAGAAGGCACAGGTACATTCCTTAAGAAGGGTCTCTTTCTGCTTGATTTTGAAAGTGTAAAGTATCCTTTTGCCTGATTTATTTTGGGAGTTGGTTACAGATGGCAAGTACAAGACTTGTAAATGCCCTTTTGCCCATACCTATCTTAAATCTAGGTCTAATTAAGGAAGGGTATCCTCATTTATATCCATTGGTGCATAGCAGTGGTTGTTGAGTTGCAACTCTGATTTTAATGGAGACAGTGGCCCTACTTGATGGTTTTAAAGATTTGGGAGGACAGAAGTAGGGACATTTTTTCTTTCTCTGGTAGCTATGTTACTTTGGATAAAAGTAAGCAATAATGGATTCTGTGGTGAATCAAAAACAAAAAAAACAAAACAACAAAAAAAGACAAGAAAAACACACATCGGCATATTATGTTAGTTTGGATCTGTTAGGTATTCGTAGAAAGTTACTAATGGAAGACTATATTCAAGCTTTAGAATTAATCCATCCTTTGCTATAGCTTGGCAGGAAGCTGATATTAGTAAATGGGATATTTTATAACACAATTTTATCTGTGAGAGTGCTTTATTTCTAATAATATCTGTGTGCTTACAGAAAGATAGTGAGGGGTCAAAGATGAGGTCGCAGCATTTTTTATTTCATCACATTTGGAAAGTTACTTCCATTTGTGTTTGTAAAAAATTATACTGGTATTTTTGGACATCTTTTGAAGAGTTCCTTAGATCACAATGCTAGATTTTAAGGTGTTGGTAAGAGATTCAATGCTTTGGGTCTAGCTGCACATTTTACTGAAGTTGTCTTGTTGTCTCATCTGGAGCTGTGGAAGTTCATTGCTACTTTCAAGTAAGAGTTAGTCATCTGCGTACATTACAGTAGTCAGACTGGTGGGGTCATTGCTATGATCATTGCTTAAAACTGAGAAAAGCAAAGGACCCACAACTGGACCCTGGGACTACTTCTTTGTTGATGGAGCTTTGGTATGAAAAAGTGTTCTTTTAGTTGATCTGTAATGATGTATCTTGAAGGTAAATTTAGAACCATAATACTGTTTGGTTTTCAAAGCTGAGGCTGCTCATCCTATGAAGGAGGAGGAGGTTATGGCTGTGTGCATGGAATGATCTAGTGATGTCTCTGTATAGTCCACTTGTTAATTTAGTCATCCATATTATTTAACATTTGTTTGATAGCTGGTAGGTCTAATTAAGGAATTACTAAACAGTTGCAGAAGCGATGTGGGGCTCCAAGTTTAAGAATGCCCAGTTGAACTCTTTTTTTTAAAGTGTTGTAGGACTTGGTTCATCATCATCCTCAACCCTTTTTTTCCCATTTATACATGGGGTCAGGGTGTCGTGTCAACTGCCATCATCTCTCTCTATTCATTGTCACTCTCCTGCCTTCTTCAAGCACTCATGCCTAACTGTCATAGGTCTTCTCTCACACAATCCATCTACCTCTTTGCTGGATGCCCTTGTTTACTCTTACCTTCTTCCTGTCTGTCCCAAATCTTCCTCACCAGATTGTCCTCTGCTTTTCTGCACATGTGCCCAAACCACAATAATCTGTTCTCTATCATCTTTTCTGCAATTGGAGCTATTTTGACTTCTGCTCTTATGTCCTCATTTCTTTGCCTGCCCCACAATTTGCACCCCACCACCCATCTGAGGCACTTCATCACCTCTAGCTTCCTCACCTGCTCTGCCTTTACTGTCTATGTTTCTGTACCGTAAAGTAGTACTGGTTACACTACTGTTTTGTATATCTCACTTTTCAGTTTATTTGGCATTCTTCTGTCATATACTACACCTCAGACTCTATGCCAGTTGGCTGCAGCTGCTCATATTCTAGCTTTGACCTCCTCATTCACACTTCCCTTGTCCTCAACCACCCCTCCCAGATACTTGAACCTGTTAGCCTGTTCCACTCTCTTCCCTGCTATCTCAATTTCCATCTTCTTCCAAACTCCACCATTTCCTGCCATTACCACTGTCTTATCTGTACTCAGATTCATCCCATGTGCCTTCACTTTTGCATTCCATTTCCCTATCCTTTGCTGAAGTTCTTGCTCATAGTCTGTTCATAATAACACATTGTGTGCACATTATGTGCATGCGGCAACTTTGTTGATCTGTCCCCTCTGACCTGTTTGCTAATGTAGTCCATCACCAGTATGAACAGCAGTGGGCTCAGAGCTGAACCCTGATGCACACACACTCCCACTGGGAACCCTCTGTCAGTCTGAACACTGTTCAAGTCATTTGGTTCTTGTACATAGCCTGCACTAATTCTACTAGTGTTTCTGGGACTTCTAACCACTGCAAGACTGCCCAAATTAGCTTTCTTGGGATCTTGTCATGTGCTTTCTCCAAGCTTAGGAATGCATTTGGACTCTTTCCTCATCTCTAGCTTCTTCTCAAGTGTCTGTCTCACTGCAAACATTGGGTCATTTGTGCTGCATCCTGACTGAATCTGAACTGCTTGTCTCCTGCCTTACTTTCTACAACTCTGAGTATTCATTTATCTATCCCACTCTTTAGAACTTTAATGCAATGTGAGAGGAGTTTAATACCTCTGTACTGTCCACAGCTGTGAATGTCCCCTTTGTTCTTGTACACTGACACTAGTATGCTTATTCTCCAGACACATGAGATACACCTCTTTCTCCACACGCCAGTACCCCGAGGAGGCATTTCTCCCCATCACAACCAGCAACTTTATCATACTTGCTGTGACGTCATCTGAGCCTGCTACTTTCCCTGACTTCATCTTCCTTAGTGCTGTTCTTACTTCTTCTAAGGTGGGCTCCTCTTCTTCTCTCATTGTATGTTGTTTCTGTGGCAGTACAGCTTCTGCCTTTTATGTCATGTGGACCTGTGAGCAGGTTGTTGCTGGCAGCCATTATGAAGGTTGTCTGACTTTCTTTCTTTCTTTGCCTTGCAGCCTGATATAGTTTCTTCTCCAGAAGCTGGTAGAGCACCTCTGATTCTTTGCTCTTTACTATTGCAATTGATTTTGATTTCTTAGTCTCTTTGTTAGCAACCAGTATTCCTTCCTAGCCTGATCCATTTTTCTAACTGCCACTTCTTCCTGCACTGCTTCTTTCTTTTGATGACTTCCTGGACTTCCGTATCCCACCATTAGCTTTCCTTTTGCACCTTATTTCCATACCTGGCTCGAATCAGTGGAGTTTTATTTGGAGTTTTGCTGTTTCTTCCACATTTCTGGTGAGGTCCATACCTGGTTCAGCTGCATATCTGTTCTGTCGTCCTCACACAAGAGGTGCTGCCATTCTTCTTCAACTCCTCCTATCTCTTCTTCTTCTTGAGGTGGTAGAGCCCTGAATAATTCCTTGAACTGTCGTGTGTTCTCTCCAGGCAACCTCCAGGTCTTCAGCTTGGTCTCTGTTGACCTAAGAACTTTTGTCTACTGCTTGCAGCTGATTGGCAACCATTATACTGTGGCCCAAATGTTTTGCTGGGGATGACTTTGCAATTGCTGATTCTCTCCCAGTGGCTTTTCCTTACTAGGAGGAAGTCTACCTTGGGGTGCATGTTGGCCACTCTCGTATGTATATGATCTTGTGACTGTCTCTATTTCTGAACCATGCGTTGGCTGCAATCAAGTCATTTGCCAGACAGAAGTCTGGAATGGCCTCTCCTTCTTTATTCCTGTTGCCCCACCCATGTGGACCCAATGAGTCCTCATATGCTGTTCTGTCTTTCTTTATATGTGCATTAGAGTCACCCATTAATAACACCAATTCATGTTGTCCTGCTTCATCTACTAGGTCCTGCAACTGCTCGCTGAATGTACTCTTTTCCTCACTATCACAGCTTTGCTGTGGGCAAAACTTGAGATTATGAATACAGCCCTATCGTTAGGCTGGAGTCTGATTGCCATGAGTCTATTGTTAATTCTGATGACATCCCCCACTGTCTTCTGAAGTCTCTCCCCTCAACAAAATTCCTACACCATTTCTAGCATATTCTCCTCCTCCTCCTGAATATTAGACTCTGGATTCCAAACCAAGCAGTTTTGCTGCAATGCCCTTCCATTTTGTCTTCTGGATACATGGGATGTCCAGCCTCTTCCTTACCATCATGTCATCCACTTCCAAGATGTGGTCCAACAGAGAACCTATATTGACATCCAGCTTTCACTCAACAGAGCTAACCAAGGGTTACTGGGGTTAATGGAGGATACACACCAGCCAATAGCCACGATTAGCATGGGTCCCTACCGTAGGTCAAAATAGATCAGATCCACAATCCACTTATCACCAGCAAATGCCAAGCATTAGTCAACACAACTAAATCACCTAGACCCATATTTTTACACTGTTGAGTGGCTAGCACAGTAGATACCAGAAGCAGTTGGGCTATACACAGTAGATACACAAAGCAGTTGGTCTATGCACAGTAGATACCCAAAGCAGTTGGTCTGTGCACGGTAGATCCCCAAAGCAGTTGGACTATGCACAGTAGATACCCAAAGCAGTTGGTCTATGTACAGTAAATACCCAAAGCAGTTGGTCTATGCATGGTAGCTACCCAAAGCAGTTGGACTATGCATGGTAGATACCCAAAGCAGTTGGTCTATGCACGGTAGATACCCAAAGCAGTTGGACTATGTACGGTAGATACCCAAAGCAGTTGGTCTATGCACGGTAGATCCCCAAAGCAGTTGGTCTATACACGGTAGATCCGCAAAGCCATTGGTTTATACACGGTAGATCCCTAAAGCAGTTGGTCTATGCATGGCAGACACCCAAAGCAGTTGGCCTATGCATGGTAGATCTCCAAAGCAGTTGGTCTATGCAAGGTAGATCCCCAAAGTAGTTGGACTATGCACAGTAGATACCCAAAGCAGTTGGTCTATGCACAGTAAATACCCAAAGCAGTTGGTCTATGCATGATAGCTACCCAAAGCAGTTGGACTATGCATGGTAGATACCCAAAGCATTTGGTCTATGCACGGTAGATACCCAAAGCATTTGGTCTATGCACGGTAGATACCCAAAGCATTTGGTCTATGCACAGTAGATACCCAAAGCATTTGGTCTATGCATGGTAGATACCCAAAGCAGTTGGTCTATGCACAGTAGATCCCCAAAGCAGTTGGTCTATACACGGTAGATCCGCAAAGCCATTGGTTTATGCACGGTAGATCCCTAAAGCAGTTGGTCTATGCATGGCAGACACCCAAAGCAGTTGGTCTATGCATGGAAGATACCCAAAGCAGTTTGTCTATGCATGGTAGATCCCCAAAGCAGTTGGTCTATGCACGGTAGATCCCCAAAGCAGTTGGACTATGCACAGTAGATACCCAAAGCAGTTGGTCTATGCACAGTAAATACCCAAAGCAGTTGGTCTATGCATGATAGCTACCCAAAGCAGTTGGACTATGTAACTCTTTCCCCTATAGGGCACCACGTAGAGTCTGTGCTGCTGCCCACAGCTCCATTCTTTTACTCAGAATGTTTTTGGAGGTGGGAGGAATCCCATACAGAGACAGAGAGAACATGCAAACTCCAAAGAGAAATTGGCTGTAGGTCAGGATTAAACCTTGTAACTTGCGCATGGGAGGCGAAGACCTTAACCATTATGGCAACTGGTCTGCAAGTTCTAGGACTTGGACATACATTTAAAAAAATTGTAAGTTGACTACTTGTCTGAAGTCTTTGCACTCCTTGATGGGGTGTTTCTTAGTAAGAGTGACTATGACTGCATGCTTGAACAGGGTAGGCATGACTCCTGAAGTAATTGACTGGTTGTATATATATTTTGAGAGGGTTTTGTAATAACAGTAACAGCTATTTCTTTAAGAAAGGATGGATTAAACTTAGGGAAAGATGCATCACCTTTCTCAATGGGGTTCAGTAGAGCTGGGGTTTTTTTAACTTGTTTTTCAGAAATTTGTCTGATGTACATTGTTATAGTATATGGTGATAGTGTGTAAAGATTGGAGGAAGATAACTGAGGAGGCTGTGAAGACTTAATAAGAACTGGCTGGATTTGATATAAAAGGAACTAGTTTATTAGATCTTAATGTTTCTATTAGGAAGTGCCTACAGTTGTTAAAGAAATTTCAGTTTCCTGTGTCTTCCTGTATACAGGAAAACTCCGAAGATTCTACAGTACTTCCTGTAAATTCCTTTATTTATTTATTTATTGCCAGAGGTATTTAGGGTTCATAGGTAGGTACTAGGCTATTGGCCCAATGGCCTAAGTAAGCCTAGCCAACAAGGTTCCCTGGCTTACACCACCCAAGAAAGTTATTTTCCTGTGCCCCTGTCGAGCACAGCCACAGAAGTGACCTTTGGGGTGTATTTCCTATTTCCTATCCATTCATCAAGATTTTTCTTGAAGAGTGCTAATGAGGAACTTTGCTTGACATAGATGGGTAGCTTGTTCCAGAGTATGGAAAGTCTCTGGGACAGGAATCTATCCCTCCAGCATGTCCTGTTTATTGTGGAGACAAGGTTTAGGTCCCTAGAGTGTGTAGCTCGGAGAGATTGGGATTTCTTTAGGTGTAGCATGTCCAACAGATCTGGGTTTTACATAGCTTTATATGTTAGGCAGAGATCACCTCGGAGTTGGCGGTATGCTATGGAGTAAAGCTGGAGTTTTTTGAGACGGTCAGTGTAGGGCACCTGTTTGAGGTCAGTAATCCTCTTTGTGAGGTACTTCTGTGGCCTTTCCAGCTGCTGCAGATGTCTTGTGAGGTACATTCCAAAAGGGGCTTTGTACTCTATAATGGGTCTAATGAGTGTCGAGTAGAGGGGAACAATGGCCTCTTTTTTCTTGGATGAGAACCCTTTTGTGATGAGGTGTGCCACTTAGAAGGATTTCCTGACTACTGTGGCAATGTGATTATCAAAGGAGAGAGTACTGTCGACCTGGATCCCAAGGTCTCTTATCACACATTCGGTGTTAAGTAGACTGCTGCCTATGTGGTAGTTCAAGGGTACAGAGTTTTTACCAAAGGGAATGACAATGCACTTTTTGGCATTGAGCTTGAAGCCATGGCTCTGACACCAGGCATCTGTCTCAGTGAGGCCCTTCTGTAGGATGTCCACATCATTTGGGGACACGACTATGGCTCCTAGTTTGCAGTCATCTGTGAACTTCGTTAGACAAAGACCTTCTGTGTTAGCCTGCACTTCAGAGAAGTAGATACCAAACAGGAGAGGTCCCAGGACTGAACCCTGTGGTACTCCACCATGGCCTGCGCTCTCTGCTTATTTCTTATGAAAATCAGAATTGGCTGGTCTATTCTCTTTTTTCGTAGGTAGTTACTAGGGTTGCAGTTCAAAGAATCACTGATGAGCCTATCCCAAATCCCCAGTTATCCCCAAGCACTATCTGGGTAAGTGATTTGCACAGGTTTACATAGTAGACTCCTGAAGCTATAGGAAATCAAACTATGTACCAAAGAAACTACAGCCCATAGCCTTAGTCCTCTGTGCCAGCTGACAGACTAGCTTTAGATAATTTTGTTGTAGCTGAGAATTGGATTCTTGTTGTTTCCAGGTTTGCCATGCCTTATTTCTAGCAGTCAGAAGCTTTTTTATTAAGTCTTGGTCAAGTCACTTGCATTTCTGTACTCCCTTTCATCTTTTGACTACAGAAAGACAAAATTTTGCAGCAGAGAAAGCTTCTTAAGAAAGTAGTTTAAAGCAAAGTTGTGATCATTAAGGCTGAATATGGGGAACTAGTCTACTGTGGGGTAAGTGAGTAATGAGCATGTCTTTTTTTGGGATTCCTGAGTAGGTCTATATCTGAGTGTATATGTGTGGGGGGCATATTTTTTTAACCTTGAAGGACCATGTTGAGGTTACTCAGCAATGGTCACTTAGAGTTTTGGGGGAGGTTATTTTAAGTTAATGATAATGATAGTAAGAGTGGGAGTAGTTCTTGCTGTTGGATTGCATACAGTTTGCTGCTTCACTAATTGTAAGTTGTGACGACTAAGCATTTTGTTTACATGGTATATTGTATCAGTGGTGGCACTGATGCTGAAGTCTCCAAGTATAATGGCGTTTTGTTGTATACCTGCTGGAAAAATGTCTACAAGAAATTACTGGGTTTACATGCATTCGGTCGCACGACCGAAGGTCGATCCGTTGAAATGCCGAACCTAAATGTTGAATCTCGTACATCTGAATGCTCGGAATGTCGAGCACAATTTTGAATTCGAAAGTCCCGATCGCACAACTGCCACAACAAGCACTACCATGGGTTGAGAGGAGGGAATAGTAGCCTGGCCAGCATTTGGTAATCTTGGGTTCGACATCCGCGACTTTGACATTCCACGATCCTGGGGTTCTGCTGTCGACACGTTCGTGTTTGCACATCAGTCGTTTGCGCAAATGCATGTATACCATATTACTGATAGCGACAGAAGTAAGTGTAGAGATGTATCCTGAGCAGAGATATAGCTTGATCATGGGACTTTACTAGACTAATGAGCCTAGGGTCCTTACAAGCCTAGCCAAATTTTACCCTTATTTCCATGATCAGCACCTATCATCCCTGTCCAAGCGGGACTTAGGTGGAACTTCTGGGGTGAATTTACGGTTACCCATCCAATCATCCAGACTGTGTTTGAAGAGGGCTGGTGAGGTGCTCTGCTTGACATGAAGCTAAAGTTTATTCCAAAAGTGTGGTAACCTCTGGGAGACAAATCTGTTCCTCCAGCAGGTTCTATTAATGTCACATACCAGGTTAAGTTCTTTAGAGCGAGTAGCCCGTGTACCATTTGATTTACAGATATGCAGCATTTCTAGTAAAGTAGGATCAAAGATTGCTTCTGAAGAGTCTGTATGAAACAGAATAAAGTGACAGTGATTTCAGATGTTTCTCATAGGACAGATGGTGAAGACCATGAATTTTCTTTGTGAGCAACCTTTGTGGTCTCTCTAATTGCTGCAGGTGCTTGGAAAAGTACACACCAAAAGGGGCATTGCACTCAGTTATTGGCCTGATTAAGGAAAAGTACAGGGAGGTTATAACTTCTTTTTTTCTGCAGGCAATGTCCTTACGTATGAGATGAGAATTATAGAATGCCCTTCTTACCACTGAGGAGACATGGTGATAAAAGGTAGGTTTACTATCAACCTGTATGCCCAGGTCTCTCACCATTGAGTGCATGTGTAAGGTGTTGTTATTAATGTAGTAGTTAGCAGGAACATCACTCTTGCTGAAAGAGATGATAACACATTTCTTGCATTGAATTTAAGGCCATGGCAAGGCAGCAGTCACTTGTTTGTGTAAGACCCTCTTGTAGGATGTTGACATCATTTGGAGATTCTATGACCACTCCCAGTTTTCAGTCATCAGCAAAATTTGTCAGCCACAGACCTTTAGTTTTAGCTTGCACTTTGGAGAAATAGATTCCAAACAGTACAGGTCCCAAGACTGCTCCCTGTGGAACACCACTGGTTACAGGTCTGCTGTTGGAGGTGGATTCCCCTGTCTTGACTATATGGGTTCTATCAATGAGCCAGTTAGCAACCCATCTAATGATATAGGGGTTGGTACCTAGCTGGGTGAGTTTGTCAATTATGCCCAAGTGGAGGATAGTATCAAAGGCCTTGGCTATGTCTAGTTAGGCTGTATGCACAGATTTCCCTTTGTACAGGGCCTGGAAGACTGTCTCGAAGAAGTCCACTATGTTTAACAGGCATGATCTCCTTTTGACAAATCTAAATTGGGTAGGGTCAAGTGTTTGGAGGTTATCAATATCTTTGTTGATAAGGTGCATGATGATTCTCTCCATGGCCTTGCAGATAAGGCTAGTCAGGCAAATAGGTCTATAGTTTCTGGGGTCAGTGGCAGCACCACCTTAGTGCAAGGGGATAACGGTGGCCTTTTTTGCATTCAGCTAGGATGAAGCCAGTGCTTAGACTATGATTGAAAAGAGTACCCAATGGTGTTGCTAATTCATGCTTGAGCCCATATAGGACACAGACTAGGATGTTACCAGGTCCCATGGATGCTTTGTTTTTGATCTTAGAGAGGGTGTTCATGATCTGCTCTTTAGAAATGCAAGGTAGAAGACAGGTGGTAAGGATGTCTTGTAGTAAGTGTGGCAGGAACAGGGGAGTGAAGTTTTCACAGGACCTGGCAGCTAAAAGGTTAGCAATGTCCACGGGCTCTGTATATGTGGTATCATTAACTACCAGTTTGGCACAAATCTGGGCCTTTCCTTTTATGTTACGGTTGTAACAAAATAATGCCTTATGGTCTGGATGTGGCTACTTAATGCTGTTACTGCAAAGATCTAGTTTTGACTATTGTTTCTGTTGCTTAATGCAGTCCTGATATTAATAGTAGTTGATACATTTTTGTAAATTAAAATAGCAACATCTCCACCTTGCCTGTCACTGGCTTATTTTTGAAATCAATGGGGTATTGAGAAAATATATATTGGGAGGGAAAAAAATTGTTTGTACCATGTTTCAGTTATGTTTAAAATAATGATTTTTTTTTCTGAGTAAAACCATGCCTCCTGTATAGGCCATTTGGTAAAGATGCTGTCAGTGTTAAGGCATGCTATTTTTTGATTATTGGAGTTCCAATATGATAGGGTTAGGTGGAATGGCATTTTTATCCTGCAGGTTTTGTCCTATTATCTATCAAGCATAATCAAGGCAGCTTGGCCCTGGGTTATGATAAACGCCACTGGCTTGAAGTAGTGTAAGTAGGAGGCAGAACAGCTTTGTAAGCATTTTTTTGAGGTTAACCATTTGAAAGGTCTGGACCCAGTAGACCAAGTCCTGCAACACACAGAATGAATGGCTGAAAAAATTGATTTACATATACCAAGTCTGAGATGGACATTTGTCAGAATATTCCTTTTTTTCTGAGGTTTGATAATCTTGGAGTTGGTAGATATAAGTTTGGGGGGCTTGCAAAATAGAATTTTAAAGAAGAGTGGTGATCGAGATTCAGTCTTCTCCTATATTTTTTGTCTTTTTTTCAGTGTGTTGACTCGATCATTTCAAAAGAGAAGCTTTTCTGAGGATTGTGAGGGTTGTAGTCTGCATTTTCATGGTTTAGAGCCATACAATTAATTGTTTTCAAATAGTGACTGCTAGATAGTTGGTGTAAATTTGTACATCAGATGTGGGGGAGATATGTGGCTGGAGTGGTAGGAATACCCAATGAAGAGTTCAGAAGGAAGAGTATTGGAAAACAGATGGCAAAAGTTCAGACCAAGTAACAGAAGGGTGGATAATAAGATTGTGTTATGGTTCATGGGGGTCATTGGTTCATAGGTTTATACTAGCCTAATGACCATCAGAGTCTTTATCAGCCTAGCCATGCAACCCATTGTAGAGACTGTTTACTGGAATGTAATCGTTATTTAATCAGGTTAGAACAGTTGGCGCAATATGAGGTTTGTTAGTTAAGTAGTCTTTGCTTATAGCCTTTTGTGAAATGGGCCTTTTTTTTAATTTTAATTAGATGAATGGTGGAGTTGCTGTGTAAGGAAGTGAGATTGTGTGATATAATGGAAGTGATATAGGAAGGGTAGAGTGGAGAGTGACATGAAGCCATACATAATGTGATTGAATGGAGCTGGGATTATACCCAATAGTAAATAAGGAAAGCCCTCCCCCTCAAACAAATCAAAACACTCCACAGGCTTTGTGTTTTTTTGTTAGGTAGGCAACCCCAGGGCACACAGTAGGTAAATTAACTCGGTCCCTTCACTTCTACAAACTGTTTATTGCCCACGCAGAAAAACTCTAGTAGACTTTAGCATAAAACTGTTAATATCATACAAAATGAGAGGTGACCTGATGACCTTCAACACTGTGTGGAAGGAGGATTCTTGCAAGCCTATTAGGGAAATAAAGATTTGAAGTAAAAAAAATGTGTCCCGATTTTGAGTGATCGACTTCTTTATATAAATTAAAATTGACTGCACACTCCTTCAGTTAACATCTGATTAAATTAGCTTATGTATAAACTTCAACTAAGTGTCACGAATGTCTATTAACATCTTTAAAGTTATTTGAACTTCAGTCATAGTTAAGGGCAAGATGCAAAAGTAATTTTAGACAGTAATTTGGAACAGATTGATTCATTTTATAATTAACTTTTGGTTGGCTATTGTGTATATAAAAGAAGAGGAAGCGATGTTTGGTTTTCTGATGAAGTTCTTGTACAATTAAAGAATAAAAGTGCTAAGGAACTGTTTTGCTTCCTTGTTCATTTGTGTTATTGTTGCCTTGCCATTGCTGCTTTGAACGTGTTTGCTGTTTTGGTGTTTTCGACTTACTTATAGGGCTGAGTGCACACCCCTAAAGTGTGCACACCCCTAAAGTGCAGATTTACATAAACAAACTTAGTTATATAAAACATCAGATTTTTAAAACATATCATGGGTATTCATGAACTGATTCCCGGTATGACTGCACTACTCCTTGAAAGGACAGGCGAGACCTAAGAGTGGGTAAGGTAAGAGTACTGGCATATCTGTCAATTTTCCAGATTTTCACAGAATCTCCAGATTTTCGACATGTATGTTTGGTCTGTTCCCGATAACATTTGTGTTTTTTAACAAATTAACTGAGGCTTGAAATCACTAAATAATCACAGGCATTTCAGTTTCCGGCTTCAGATCCTTTAGACATTATGTGCTAATGCAAACCCTGTTACTCTAGCAACTTTCCAAGCTTATGAAAGCAATATTTACAATCAGCCTTTATTTTGGGGCCTTTCTTACCCCATTTTTTTTTTGGCTTTGTCCAGATTTCTTCTGCTAAGAGGTTGAGAAGTGTATGATCCTTTAGTTAGTTGTTTTCCAGGATTAATTTGAAATTGCAATCTAGTATAGATCTCCTAGTTCTTTTACAAACTGTACTTTGAATAACAGAGACCAGTGATGGTCTTTAGCAATACTTGTAATAGTCTGCCAGCTTTCTTAAAGCCAGCAGTGAGTTAACAGAGAAAATTCTATAATGTAACCTGAATTAACATTATAGCAGTCCAGTTCTAAATGCCTCAAAGTGATTATCAAAATGCTAAATTGCTAAAACTAGTAAAAACTCTTTTATTTATTAATCCAACAAGTAATTCTGACAGGCTTTGAAAACAATGGCATACTGGAAAGCTACAACATGGAAAAAAAGACGTAAATCTAGTATTATATGCCATGACTTGTTTAAGCAAAATTCATAAACAAGACCATTTAATTGTGAATATAAAAAACAGTTTTTACCTATATGGGTTATTTTTCAACTAATTTCAAGAACAACTATCCTTTTCTAACTGTAGAAAAGCATATTTACACCAATGGCAGAATGGCTTTAAGACATTCCAGCTGCATAATAAATGTGATCGTTTGCTAAAGTATCCAGAATCTAACATTTGAGCTACACAACTTTAGATGGATCTGTTCCAGAAGGGATGCATCTAAAGTTGTGTAGCTTACAGAAGAACAGAATGCCTCTCTGAAGTAACCCTTCTTTGTTGTTTAAGTTCATTATCTCTTGCAAAACTAAAGATTTCAGAAAATATGAGTAGCTTTTTTGTGTCCTAAGTAATCAATAAAGAGGAAACAAAATCAACAGTTATCTTGTCTAAGTGGGTATCTGAATATTTTACATATTTTGCTGTGAAAAATATAACAAACATTAAAGCGGTAAACCAAAAGGGCATTTGACAATAACGGCAGGTCTTCATGTCCTTCCAAAGTTGCCAAGTTTCCTTCCTGTAGTTGGGGAAGGTCTGGGGGTTATTTAAAGACATGTGAGTTGAGATGTAAGAGATGAATGTTTGGTGGCAGGAATGCTGCTCTTAGTGGTATAGTATTTATATGCTCACTGTTCAGTAAGGAACCTTCAATCTGGTGAAGCAAAGAGGTGCAAGGCACTATGGAATATGGGGAGGAGCTAGAGAGGGGGAACACTTAAATGTGCCAAGCTGACTAGTGCCTCTTCTTACAAGTCATTTTCTTGAAGTCGTTGGACATTGATAAGCACATTACTTTCATTACTGTAGATAAGTGGTTGACTGCACTAGGTTTTGCGGTGATAAGTAAAATGTCTTGAGATAGTACTCAGTCATTCAGACTACAGTTACCTCTCAGGCCTTCTTCCCAGTGTATCACTGAATGACCTTATTGTGACAGCTTCTTGATTTTACTGAATACATTTGCAATACACTATAAGCTGAATGTGATATCCAGGTCAAGGTCTTCTTTCATGGCAACAGTAATAAGAAGTTTGTTCCATGAGGGAAATCACGTATGTAGGCATGCTTGTTCTGCTATTAATAAGGTGGGCTTTCTTATACCAGATACAAAATGTATGTGCTTACCATAAGAATAGATCAGGATGAGTAGGTCCATCCACAATAACACTTCTGCCTACCTTCACCCTCCTATTGGTAAAGTTATCTATGCCTGTGTATTTATATGCTTTGTATGACATAACACAGAAATGGAAAAGAAGATCTGCATGCAGTGCATTATGGGTAAAGGGGGTTAGTAACCTGAGATAGGTTTAGATGCCACACTGCCTAATGCCTGTTGTCGTTAGTCCTCCTGTTAATGAGGGTGGACCTGATCATGCAGATAACCATTATAGTAAATGTGGATAACATTTGTTTACCCATGTGTTATTTTTTATTTGTGCATTTATTATGCATTGATATTAAATGATTATGTTGGGTGTGTCAGTGAAGGCATTTTATAAGTATTTATACTTTATATTATACTGTTCTGTTAAACATGTTTCTATATGTTGAAGCTTTGATCTCCAGACATTCCCTGGTCATGGGATCTATCCAGTGGAGAAACTAACTTAATGCAATGGAAGCCCATAATAAAAAATAATGATCTGTACAAACATGCACAGGTATGTTGTAATTTTACAGGGTACAAGTTTGGTATTTTAGAAATGGTCAAATATAGTGAGAGGGGAGTGGATTAGTGTAATGAAATTGTAAGAAGAGAATTGAAGTGGCAATTGTCACTAAATGCTAACCATCCCCCTGGTATTAATGACTACATTTCTTTGGTGCCTGTTTTGAAACAAAGGGCACTCAAATTATAATACTATGCATAAGGTGAATACATTGTATTTTTCATCTTTATTATCTTTATTATTTTTTATACAAAATACATTGTAGAGACTGGTTTACTATTTTGCTATTTGTTTTTTACATTCTTTATTAAGCTCTTGCTTTAAGTGTTAATTATAGCAGGAGGTGAGGTATATTTAAGCACTTATTGTGTGAGATTCCATGGTTTTGGTAAAGTCTGCAACTTGACCAGATGAAAGCGCTTACCTATTTCTGTATTGGCTTACTTATTTCTGTACTGGATTACCTGAACTGTACTGTGGATGGTTTTAACTGTCCATTTCTTATTAATTAAATGGTTTTGTGGAATACTGGCCATTGACTGGTTCCTTTTTGGGTACTGAGAGTATTATGCCATTATTCCTATACTGATTGACAGTATTGGTGAAGATCAAGAGGGTAGCTGTGGTGCTATAGGCAGGACGAAATCCATGCTGAGAATTGGCTAATAGGCTATTAGTTGAGCAGTAGTGAAGTAGTTGGGAGTAAATGCACTTTTCTAAAATTTTGAAAAGTGGAGAGAGAATGCCAATGGGTCTGTAATTTGAGAGTTCTGTCAAGTTGCCTCCTTTCTGTAGAAGAATTATATGAGGCATTTTCTGGATTAGTGGGACTTGGTGATTAGTGACAGAATGATTGATGATTATTGAATAGGGTAGGCAATAGCTTCAGCTGCTATCTTAAGATATTCAGCTGGTAATTTATCGGCTGCTATTGTTGTTGGCTTGAGTTTTCTAAGTAATTTTTAAGGTATTTGTAGAAACAGGATGGAAGGAGAAAGTATGGTCATTCTTGTTTGTTGTTAAGGTTACAGTTAGTGTAGAGGGACATTTATTTTTGCTAAGGGACAGAATGCTTTCCGTGAAGTATTTGTTAAACTACTCCACTGTACTTTTTAAATTGTTTGTTGTGGAAGGGGGTGGAGGAGATGCTTGTCCAGGGTGTACTATTTTTTTGTGGCTTCTTTTGATGTTTCAGCTGTATATTAGTGTAATATTTTTTTGTCTTGTTTGATTTGTTTTTTGGTTTTGTTTCTGAGTTTTTGATATGCTAGTTGATTTGGTTGAGATTTATTTGCATACCATCATTCCCAGGCCTTGTCTCTTAGTTTAAGAAGAGTTTTTGTATCATTAGTTAGCCATGGGGTATAATATGCCTTTCCTCAAATGGTCCTGGGGTGCTAGTTTTTTTAAGAATAAGGACAAATGTGTCACTGAGATATTTAATGGCTGCATCTAAGAGCAAGATCTTTAGAGGAGTCCAGTTACTTTTGTTGAGGGTGGATACCAGTATATGGGGAGTTGAAGTTTTCCTTGTTTTGGATTTGGAGGTAAGTGTGATGTCTAAGAGGGTTCATGCGTTGCCTAAGCAGTTACATTGGTAAGTGATCACTGAGGCTGTCAGGAAGACAACCATAGTGTTGAGAGTGGGAGGGTTTGTTAGGATGCAGTCGAGGATAGATTGTCTATTTCATTTTTTTGTCTATTCTGGAAGGGCTTTGGGTAATTTGTGTGAAGCCAAAGAGGGTATTATGGTTAACGGGATTCTGTGAGTTACAAGTGAATCAATCTGTATTGACATTACCCATAATAATTGCTTCATGTGGAATAGTTTTTGAAGTCCATCAGAGGATGTGTTCTATGGTGGCAAAGTTATTTCCAGGTGGAATGTAAATTCCTACTATGGCTAAATGTTTTTTAGAATTGATTTTTATCTTGGTGAATAGTATCTCTGCATTATTAAAAGTAGGTGTGTTTTGATTTAGAGGTTGCAGTATAAGGTTGTTTTTAAATACTGTGGCTACCTCTCCACCTCTTTTTTCTTTTCTAGCTAACCTAAGAATGTTATAACAGGGGGATAATCTCATTGTCCTCAATATGAGGCTTCATCCAGGTCTCTTTCAATAGAGCTTTATCTAGTGAGTAGAGTAATAGGGTAGCATGGAGTTCCTGAACCTTATTAACTAATCTTCTGAGATTTATATTTAGAAGTAGTAGATCTGATCCTTTCCAAGGTAGATTTAATATACTCTGAGGCTGAAAAGATGTTTTATTAATTAGAGGTGAGGTAGTTTAGGGCCTGGATTATGGTGAATGCCATCACTTATTCTAAGTTGGGATGCTATGTTTACAAGAATATTAAGGAATATAGTCATAAATTTATGATAGGTAAAGGAGATGTGAGGTGAAACATCAAGTGTGGATATATTATAGGAGAATTGATCAAAGAATGTGGTATTGGAGATTGCTGGTGATATTTCAAAGTTCATGTTTTTTTTTTTTTTTTTTTTTTTTTTTTGATGTGGGTATGGGGATATAATTTTCTGGGTAGAGTTATGGAGGCGAGAATAATAACTAGTTAAGTGAGTAGCAAAGGAAAGAATTATAAGTATGAAGGTGCGGCATTTTATATTTTAATGAAAATGCTTATATAGTGTAATAAGTCAAAGTGTAACATGCAGTTAATATTAACTTAGTGAGAGTAGTAATTAATCTTGATATTCACTAATTATGATTTCAGCGTACAGAGTAGAAAAGAGATAAAAATACTATTATGAAGTGAGAAATTATTGGCAGGTGTTAAAGAGAATTAAATGAGTAAAAGAGTATGGAGGATGATTATGGGTGTGATGTGTATAGAGGTAGGGACCTGGATTAGTGGGTGGTTAGAGACTGGATAGTATAGTGAGATGAGCTAAGAGAGGCTGTTGGTTGATAAGTGGTCTTGTGTAGTGGGAGTGGCTAGATAAAAATAAATTTAGTAGTTGTGAGGGTGAATGGGAATGGAGGGTAGGGTAGGGGAGCATAAAGAGCCCGAGCATAGTGAGGGCAAATGGAATGAGTAGACCCTGGTCTTAGTGTGGGAAAAGCAAAAAACAATCAGATAAGTTCTCTCATGTTGCTTAACTCTGGATTCTTGTTATTCTAATCATCATGTGCATCAACTGCTTACAGCTAAATACAAGTTTTTTCTTTTTCTTTTTTAATGCTGTAGAAAATACTATTTAACTACTGAAATCCAGAATGAGCAAGTTAAAATATAATGCTGGTAGATCGTACAATCTAAATTAAGGGAGAGGAGAACTCAATGGGGTGAGGGACAAATTAAGCAGCTTTTGCCCCTAACAGAATGCCTACCAGTTCCAGTAATATTACTGCACCACTGTAGGAGGGATGGCTAACATAGATTTCAGTCAGTTTTATAGTGCTGTGCAATTTCCATTGAAAAGCACCTACATTTAATTTGTTATAGTCACTGTTTCAATCCACAGTATCTGTGGTTAACCCGCTTTGCTGTTTAAAGATTCAAAATGGTAGCCGTGCTCATAGTGTAGTCAGGGAAAGGCATTGCAGACTCAAGAGATGGTGAATTTACTAAAGCAGTCATAGAGAGGGAGAAACATTTAGAGGGAAAAACACATGCTGGAAGGTTGAGCAACTTTGTACAAAGTGTCTTCTACTACAACAGACTCAAAAAATAGAGTCTAATCCCAACATGTATTTAGCATGAGACCCTATAAGCTTAAACAACTATAAACAGTAAAGTTAACTTTTGTTCATCTGTTTTGTGACTCTATAAGTTTAAGACTACTATAAGGCTATTGTAATTTACTATGACTCGTATTCCTAGTTCACATATCATACAAATCAGCTTTCTGCTTAACAAGTCATAGCTAAAGCATAAGGAAATAATAACAATACAGCAGGTTCATCTCAAACAAAAGTGCAGCAGAATACTGTCTAAATAATTCCAGCTCAGTCTCAGACACTAGAAGAAAACTCCAGATTGTACCATTGAAGTTGTTGAACACCTTTACTGGGGTCTGATGAGCGTCCAAACCAGGCACCTTAACCTGATGTTTGGTTCATTCTGCAGCGCCAGTTCTGCTTTTCTGCTTACTAAAAGTGGCCACCTAGGTGTTTGCATTCCACAACTAGTTCCAAGTCAGTGAGCCAGGCTTCTTAACCATTTAAAGTTTGAAAATTGGTTGAGATTGTTTCAGCCCTAAGACCTCTAATCATTCACTTTACCAGATAAAACTGCATCCACCAAGCACCAGCTATCCTGAGAGAAACTTCAGAGGGAACCAGCTACTAGATGGTTCGATTAGTCTTTCACCCCTATAAGCAGGCTGGACAACCAATTTGCACAACAGGACTACAATGGACCTCCACCACAGCTTCCTCTGGCTTTGCCTGCCCAGGCATATTTCACCTCCTTGATGGGACGGGTGAGACAATTCGGGGAGATCCCGCCTCAGCCAACACATGCTGGCCCTTACTTCATTGTTGAAGTTGTTGAAGAGTATAAAGTAAATATGCACTGTTGCCTTGGGTAACACTCTACAACTACCACAACTAAATAAGCTCCATGGTGCACAGCTGTAACTCAAAGCTATAATCTGTAGCTTCTCATGATTTTGCTGACTTTAAATTGAGCCCATTGTTTTTCAGGGAAACCTTATCAACAGTAATTAAAAAATAACCAGAATTATTTTGAACACTCACATGAAAATCCATGAGAAGTGTTTAAATAACTCAAACATTAACTTCTAAAAGCAATTGTAAAAAGAACCAAACTAAAGCCAGTACAATGATATAGGTTGAGCACACACACACACACACACACACACACACACACACACACACACACACACACACACACACACACACACACACTTGCAGCACACACACACACACACACACACACACACACACACACACACACACACACACACACACACACACACACACACACACACACACACACACACACACACACACACACACACACACACACACGCACACACAGACACACTCACACACACACACACACACACACACACACACACACACACACACACACACACACACACACACACATATTTTCAGAATGGGAGAAACTCTCCATCATCAATATTCTCCTTAACAAGTTTATGGTGTACTTCCATCAGTTAGTCAAAACTAACAAAATAAAAACACAACTTACTGTTTACCTTTAAAATAATCAGCATTTATGTAGCTCCCACTGCATTTCATTGTAGAAGTACTAGACTGTAGTTTTTCACTAGAGCACAAGGTGGAGCTGTTTCAGGAATATGAAAGACAATTTTGAAAGTGAAAGAAGAGACTGAGAGACTAGCTGAAGGAGGGAAGACTGAAACTGTTAGCTGAAGGGAAAAGGGCCTTGCAGCATGACTGGATTTTCTTCTCTGGTGCTTTGGGACAGGGAAGTGAAGTAGCAGTTTGTGTCTGTTTATAGCTGAAATCCTGGATGATTTTATTTTGTGGAATCAGGAGACAAGGCTGAAACCAGTAGTTCCACCCTTGAATATGATTCAGCAAGAAAATGAGTTCCATTGGGCCTAGTACAGAGAAGCCATAGATGATTACTAGAGTCCTGGCAGGTGATTTTTCTACTTTTTTCATCAGAGGAACCACCGTGCCTGGCCTCTAGAATATTCTCAATGGAGTGGTGAGAGGCTCTGGCCATCATTTTATATTATTATAAGAGTGTGGATCCCCACCCAGATGCTTTGTGGATTACAAATAACTGAGATCCATATGAGCTACAACTTGGGCCCCATCATGCTGGCAGCAAGATTGTAAGTAGCCACTGGCCAGTGAACAGGGTATAATGGAGTGTTTCATAGTTGGTCTGTTTAGAACTGATCAAGGGGGTTGAGAGTGTTAGTACTGTTCAATGATATTGCATTTCCTCATATCTGTATTGTTGCATTATAAATCTTCATTGTTCAATGCCATTGCATTTTGCTCATGTTAGTACTGCTGCCTTCAAGAATTTTGCTGCTCAATGACATTGCATTTTCTCATATCTGTTTTGTCGTATTATAACTCTTTTATTGTTTAATGACATTGTGTTTTTTTCCGTGTTTGTATTGCTGCATTATAAGGCTTTACTGCTCATTGATATTGCCTTCTTTGTGCATGTTGGAATGTCAAGACCTTTTCCTGTTGAGCTCTGGGCAAGAGGGTGAATTGATGTTTCACTGCATGCATATCTCACCTTGCATTATTGCTAACTGGTGCATTGTTGAAATAATATGTTTGGGGTTGTGCTATTACCTTTTAAACTAGATGTGTCACCTAGAATAAAATCTGTCAATCTTGCCACCTTGGTGTGTTGAGCCTATATGGGTATCACCAGAGTCAGGTAAGAAGGAACCCATATCTACTTCAGCTACACCTGCAGGTCCACTACATTTGGGGGCTCGTCCGGGATTGCCTGTACTGCCTTGGACTCCGCCTTATTCCCCTATACGTGTGGAAAGCAATTCCAGCAGAAACATGAACCCAGAAGCAGCAGCTTCACTGCCCGTAAATACTATAGGGCCTGAAGTTTTGAATGCTTTGGGAAGTATTGTAGAAAAATGCTTAAAGCCTACACAGCCATTCACTGGGTTTGGCTACTGCAAATTGAGTTTCTTTTCTGACAAATAACCCACACCTCAGGGAGAGGAAGATTTTGAATCCTGGATGGATCAGGCTTCACAAGCCCTAGAGGAGTGGGATATCCCAGAATCTCAGAAGAAGCAACGGATAGCTGAACATCTAAAGAGATTTGCTGTGGATACTATACGCAACCTAAGGATGGGTAAGCAAGATTGCACAGGCAACGGGCCAAGGACTATTTAGGAGTACTGCAGGATGTGTTTGGAAGGACTGAGAGGGCTGCTGACCTACTGTATCAGTTTGAACATACATACCAAGAAGTTGGTGAGAAACTATCTGATTACATTAAGCGATTAGATAAAATGATCCACCAGATCATCCTAAAGAAGGGAGTGGATCCAAAAGTAGCTGACCAAGTACGGATCAGACAAATTTTACTGGGGGCTCAAGCTATGGACCCCCATTGTGTGAAAAATGAGGATGAGAAATAGGGAAGAGACTCTAACTTATTCTCAGTTGGTTAAAGAGGTGAGGGAAGAGGAAGCCCTTTTGGAAGCTAAATCTCAGTGTTCAACAGCAACTAAAACAGTGAGTGAACACCAGCAGGAGCCTATAGCTGTGCTCACTACTCAAACAGGAGTCGTGGCCCAGAGTGTCCACAATGTAGAGGTGTCACAGTTGCAGGTGCAGGTGTCTTCCCTGACTGATGCCATAGCTCAAGTCACCAAGACAGTTGCATAATTGCAGAAAGCCATGGTAATGTTAGCTGAAGGGAGGATTACATCAGCTAGAACCTCCACGAAAGGACTCAGGGAAGAACCGAATCAGCCCATGTTCGGAGTTTTTACTGGATTTTGTTTTCACTGTGGGGATGCATGGTATATAAAGTGACAGTGTCCTAATGCAGAGAACTTGAAAAAAGCGAAGGGACTATTATTGGTTAGCGCAGTGCAGGGAAACTTCAAAGGGTCTCAGTGAATGAGCCAGCTTAGTGCCCAGTTACAAAGAACTCCATAAAATCTAACATCAAGAGACAGCATCCTGGATCTCCTTTCCACACAAACTCTTGTAATAGGGGAGAGAAACTACCTACTATTCACACTTCTAGCTCATCTGAGGTGAACAACCGACTTGGAAAGCCATCTCAGCCAAAATCTCAGCATCTGAGGCCGCAAAGCATTACTAAGCAAGAGTATTATCTGTTAAAATGGTGAGGTCAACCGGTGGTACCTCAACCACATGCTGACTGCCGTACAGCTGAACAGCACTGGAAACAGAAACTACCCGATGGCCTACTGGGACTGCCCCCTGTCATGTCAGTAAAAATAGAAGGAGTGTATAGTAAAGCACTGTTGGATACTGGTGCACAAATCACCATTCCGTACAGAGACTTCTATCAAAAATACTTAAAGCATTTGCCACTTGAAAAGTTAGAAGATTTGGAGATCTGGGGCTAGGTGACATGAAGTTCCCTTATGATGGTTATGTCTCGCTCAAGTTAGAATTTTCCACTTCAGTTGTTGGGTCAACAGAAGTTTTTAAAACACTCATTGTTGTGTGCCCTAAGCCAAAAGGAAAGGATTCAGCATCTATTTTGGTAGGAACAAATACTGACCTCATCAGAAGAATGCTAATGCCTCAGTTGACCCAGGAACACCCAACACTACATCCTCTCCTGAAACCAGTTTTCTGTGCCCTTCAAAGGGAAAAGGACAGTAAGAAAGATGAACTTGGTCATGTGCGGACCCTGTCTGGGAAAGAGCATATAATTCACTCTGGTCAGGTCACCTGCTTGAGAGCCAAAGTGAGGATGTATGGACAAACAGTTTCCTCCCATTGCATGATGGAAACGGATCCAGGAAATGACTTGCCACCAGGGCTGGAACTAGTCCCAGAAATTTGGCCTGCTGACAAGTTAAAGCATCCTTATGACACTTTGCTTGTGGGGTTAAAGAATAAAGGAAACTGAAGGAGGGAAGACTGAAACTGTTAGCTGAAGGGCAAAGGACCTTGCAGCATGACTGGATTTTCTTTTCTGGTGCTTTGGGACAGAGAAGTAAAGTAGCGGTTTGTGTCTGTTTGTAGCTGAAATCCTGGATGATGGTATTTTGTGGAATCAGGAGAGAAGGCTGAAACCAGTAGTTCCGCACCTGCATATGATTCAGCAAGAAAAGGAGTTCCATTGGGAATGGTACAGAGAAGCCATAGATGATTACCAGAGTCCTGGCAGGTGATTTTTCCTACTTTCCTCATCAGAGGAACCATGGTGCCTGGTCACTAGGATATTCTCAACGAAGTGGTGAGAGTCTGTGGCCATCATTTTATATTATTATAAGATTGTGGATCCCCCTCCCCAGATGCTTTGTGGATTACAAATAACTAGGATCCATATGAACTCCAACTTGGACCCCATCATGCCAGCAGCAAGACTGTAAGTAGTCACTGGCCGGTGAACAGGGTATAACGGAGTGTTTCATAGTTGGTCTGTTTAGGATTGATCAAGGGGGTTGAGAGTGTTAGTACTGCTCAATGACATTGCATTTTCTCATATCTGTATTGTTGCATTATAAATCTTCATTGTTCAATGCCATTGCATTTTGCTCATGTTAGTGCTGCTGTCTTCAAGAATTTTGCTGCTCAATGACATTGCATTTTCTCATATTTGTATTGTTGCATTGTAAATCCACATTGTTCAATGACATTGTGTTTTGCTCATGTTTATATTGCTGCATTATAAAGCTTTACTGCTCATTGATATTGCCTTCTTTGTGCATGTTTGAATGACAAAACCTTTTCCTGTTGAGTTCTGAGGAAGAGGGGGAATGTATGTTTCATTGCATGCATCTCTCACCTTGCATTATTGCTAACTGGTGCATTGTTGAAATAATATGTGTTGGGGTTGTGCTATTGCCTTTTAAACTAGATGTGTCACCTAGAATAAAATCTGTCAATCTTGCCACCTTGGTGTGTTGGGCCTATATGGGTGTCACCAGAATCAGGTAGGAAGGAACCCATATCTACTTCAGCTACACCTGCGGGTGCGCTACATTTAAATATTCAAATGGTAGAAGTTCACTCTAAAACCAACAAATAAAATGACCAACCTCAAGTACTTAAATTTAAACAATATGTTTTACTTGAAATAAATAAGTTAAAAACATTTCCTTTCCAAATAAATATGCAACCAGTTAAAAGCTGCACAAGAAATTAAAAATAAAAATAAAATATTCCAGAGATAGACAATGGCAGTTACAGACTGTAATGGGGTAAAATAGGCAGCTGCCAGGGGCCCACAGCTTCAGGGAGGTATGTAGCCAGGCAACCAACAAAACAATTTGATGTAATTTAACTCACTCCTATAACATGACCTGGAGAGTAAAGAGTCTTTGTCATGTTTTTTCCATGGACTGATGTACAGCAGAGATCTTAACTCTTCCCAAAGCAAGTGACAGAAGCAAGACGTTGAAAGAAGAGCACTGGAATAAGCAGTCAGGCTTGGTTTTAAATAGCAGCACTGGAATTATCCTGGAATGCCACCAGCATAAAGGACCTACAAGTTAAGACAGAAAAATATGAGGCAGAGCTTTGGAAGAGAAGTCAGATGACCTGGAAAATTGACACCAATACAATTACCACAGGATGTTTGGGCTGAAATAGAGAGAGGTAGACTAGGATATCAAGGAGTTTCTGGAAAGCACTTTCTGAACAGTCTTACCAGAAAGTAAAGAGGTGATTACAGAGAGGGCCATAGAGTTATCACGAGTACCCCTATTTTCCACAAAACCTCTGAGACACATCATCTTTAGATTTTTGAATTATGCCTAAAAGGAACTAATACTGAAGAGAGGGAATTTTCGCTAATGGGGAACTATGTCAAATTTCTGCAAGATTTTTCAGAGTGATGTTGAAATGCAAGACTATTGCTGAAATCATAACCTTGTGTTATAAAAACTCATTACTAACATACTTTAATTATCTATCACTTCTTCATTCTTAAGTTTAATAATAAAGAGTATGTCTTTTCCATGGTTTAATTTTCTCCATACATTTTGGGTTTCTTATACCATGATGGGAATGGACCCCATTCTTAAGTCAAAGTATGATTAAACTTCATGAAATTAGTAATGTTTCAATCTTTGATGTTAGCCAATTGTGCTCTTTGCAGCACCGACAATGTGCCCATTCCTAAGTCGAAGTATGATTAATGTTCAAGAAATTAGTATTGTTTCAATCTTTGATGTTAGCCAAAAGTGCTCTTTGTAGCACCCGCAATGTGTACAGAAATGACTCCTTTTTCAATGCATATGGAGTTACATGTATCCATCAATCCATCCTCAACCCTTTTTCCCATTTTTCACATGGGGTCAGGGTGACACTTAAGCAGTGACAGTCATCTCAAGCCAAGGTTTATACCACCAGGTGGCTAGCCCTCCCATGGTAGTTCATTCATACCACTCACTCACACACACACACTCACACCTACAGCCAATTTAGAGTATCCAGTCCACCTACTGCTTGTCTTTGTAATGTTGCAGGAAAGCGGAGCACCCAGAGGAAACCCACATGATCACAGGGAGGACATGCAGACTCCACACAGAAGGCACCCAAGCTGAGAATTGAACAGGAGAACCTCTTCTTGTGAGGTGACAATGCTAACTGGTCACCACCGTGGCCACCTAATTACATGTATTGTAAACATATCTAAATATGACTGTAAATTATTTTTTATGAGACCCATTGCTGCTACTACTGTTGGAACTGTCTGGGTATCCTTCTTCCATATTGCTCTCATTTCTGCCTTCAAATTCTGTTTTTTATAACTTTGTGTCTCTCTGTACATAAGACACTGGAGTCACTGGGTGTAGCAGTTTCAATGATCCATGCTACTTTTGACGTCTTTTCATGGACTACAATATCTGGTTTTCTTACATCTGTTTTTTTAAACTGTTGGTAGTGGGTGATGCCATGTGATATAAGCTTCATCATTCTCTATAATGCTTTGTGGCTCTTGTTTGCAATGCTTCTCAACTACTTTAGTATTATAATGTTTGTACACTCTCCAATGAAACAGTCTTGCCACATTATTATGTCTTTCAGTATAAAGGCCTTCTGCCTTAGTGTATCACACCTAGCAACAAGATATGCAACTGTTTCCAATTTCCACCCATGAGAAGGCACTGATGTTTTACAAGCCAATATCCCTGTGGAACATTTGCCAAATCTGGCAGAGTATTCCAAGCTTGTAAGTAACAAAATGAGCATGGATACTTCTTCCTCCCAGGAGCTTGGTGACTCAGCTCTGTCACATAGAGCAAAGCCGGTTACAGTTCCAGGTATATTTATAATATCTAATGTGAGGTTTTTAATGTTAAATGGCAGGGATTTAACATCAAAGGTCAAACATAATACCTTAGAGAGATGGTTAACAATAATAGGTGCAGACATTCATTTCCTACAAGAGATTAAGGTGAGTAAGGTGCACCAAAGGTGTTCAACAGTTTTGCATCATCCTCTAAGAAGGGGGTAGCAATCTTTTTTCACAACAGACTTGTCTGGTCTTTGATAAACAAAAGGGGTTGGCAAGAGAGACTGGTGGGTTATAATGGGTTATAGCTAAGATCCAAAATCCAGAAGAGAAATTGATTTTAGGTCCAATCTATGGCTCTAATAATTAATGCCATAATGGCTATGGAAGAGCTAGACTTTCAGCATTTTCCAGCTTTGTTGGGTGCGGATTTTTGTGTAGTTGTAGATTCTATTGTAGGTAGGTGCAACCCCAGGTGTGAGCACCATCATTGTGCCCAGGGGTTATTATAAGCATCTAACAAACATTTGGAAGACACTATATCCATCTGACCCTGGTTATGCATTTACAAGAGCTGGATAATATACTGAAAAATGTAGTGGCAGGCAAAGTTCTGCCTTATCCATTCTCAGACCATGACAGAGTTTGACTTTGAGTAAAATGGGATCAGGCAGCAGTTATAGGATCTAAATAGTTGGGTGTGGACCATTTAATTTTGGATTATGAACACATTATCGGTTGGATTTGGAGAAAAGTCCAATTATACATTATTAAGAATCAGGTAAGGTCTATACCTGTCTTTGCCTAATGAGAGTCCTTTAAACGGGCCCTGAAAGATTGTGTATGTGAACATGAAACATTTAAAATTTAAAGATAAAGTGTTTCTTCAAAAATATAAAGAAGCCAAACAGTAAGTCAATGAAGCACTATAAAAGTGTTTTTCCTTACTCTTCAAGAGGGCTTCACTCTAGACCTATGCTCAGCTTAATAAACTGAGGAAGTTTCTGACATGTAGATTTCACCAGAGATAGCTTTATTTCAGGTTTTCCATTATGGAAAGCAGAGCGGGGTTAACTAAGGGCTGGGAGAAGAAAAAAGTTTTTGTGGAATACTATAAAACCTTATATTCTAAGGCAGACAAGACAGAAGGGGATGACATTAATCCTAACCTATTTTTGAAAAACCTTGGGTTTTCAAAAAATTTCAAAGAGTAAAATGGAAGCTCTCAACAATTTTCTCAGAAGCGGTCATCAGACCTTTATGGGATCCTCCAAAAGGGAAATCCCTAGGCCTGGATGTATTATTGGCTGGGATATACAGAATACTCCAAGAGTAACTCACCCCAATTATGCTTTCATTGTTTACTGAAATTAAGGATAAAGGTTCCATGCTCCTCTCTAAGAGGTAATATTGTATTATTTTACTGCCAAAACCAGAGAAAGATCAAAGATCTGTAAATGTGGCGATGAAATTTGGGGAGTAACATTCCACTGGATGAGCACAGTATTAAATTAAGTCCTTTTCATAGAGATCTCTACCTGGATCCAACTAGTTACATTTAATACCATAAGTTAAGTAAGCCTCAGGTTATTTGTTTAACCCAAATCTTAGTAATACCAGGACTTTACGTGGCATCTAATTAGAAATTATGTCCAAGAATAATGTAGCTGACCTGGCTCAGTTTATTACAAAATATCACAAGTTGATGTCAGTGAGGAGTTGAAATGAATGCCCTCTCCCCTCAGTCCATAAAAAAACTATGGAACTGATAGTGATTTACTCTCAGTATAGATATCACCCTTTAATCTTTTGTACTATGTCGTGACATAGTTAAATTAAAATATTCTTCGATAACTTGCAAGTCTTTTAACAGGAGCATAGCATTTTTTTTCCTCTTCAGGATTGTGCTTAGATTATAATTGTTCATGCACTGAATTTCCTTTTTTGATGTGCCTCAGCAATGTAGCAGTATCAATATAATCTTTTTTTAGAGCATTCCTCTTCATGGCAATTTACCTGTAGAACCAAAAGGAAAACCAACCAAAAACAGTGAAAAAGGCACCCTGGAAGGATGACCGACACTCGAAGATATAATAAAAGTGATTTATTAGTCCAACTGAACACAACCAACAAGTAAACATAGCACGTTCAACGTTTCACTGCATTTTCATTTGTATTATTCATTGCTGTTCTTGATCGGTGTTTTTTTTAATTAACTAAAGTATTTAAACAATGTATTTTATTGATGGGGTACATCTGATGAAGTCTTTTCTAAGATGAAAATGCTGTGAAACGTTGAGCATTTATGTAGTGTTTACTTGTTGTTTAAGGACTTATGTTCAGTTGGACTAATAAATTACTTTTATTATATTTTTGAGTGTCGGTCATCCTTCCAGGGTGCCTTTTTCACTGTTTTTGGTCAATTTACCTTTAACTAGCCTCACCATGTGACATTATATACTTAGAAATGTTTAAATAAGCTTGTAAAGATTTAGAGGGTTAAGTACTCTTCGTCTAAACTATTATGTATAATCTTTTTTCAATTTTATGTAAGTTCTAACTGGTACTGTGTTTGTTACAGGCATATTGCCTATGCTGTTTCAGTTGTTGATGTTGCAAAGTTTATGCAATTAGAAAATGTTAACAGTCTGTTTATCATTCAGCTGGAATAAATTAGATGGCAGGAAGTCTGAATTTAAAGTTAAAATTTTAACGATTAATATATTTATAGTTTAGCATGTTTTTTGCAGCTTAGCAGGTATAAAATGCACTGTGTTTGGACTATAGCAGTCTGTCTAGCACTTAGTGCAGATTTGTAAGGGTATGAGCTGATAAAGACATGCTTCCAGTAGTACAGAGTTTGATTCCCCTCTACCTTTATTTATCTTGTGTGACTTAACCAAGTTACTTAACTAGTTAGTACTCATGGGCTACTCCAGAAAAGGGACACATGATCCGTTGGGTGTTCCAGGCTGCTAACAAACATATTATATATTTGTCTTTGAAATTCCTGAATTGTTCACGTGACCACTAATTAGTGCTTCACTATATGTTGTTTCATTATAAAACCCAGTATGTTTCTTGTAGTTTAATGGAATGGGTTGTCAGATGCATTTTCACTAAAAGCAAGTTTCAGGGGAAGAGATGTTAACTGTTTCTCATATTATTTTCAATATGGAAGTGTTTTGTTTGGTTTATAAAATGCCTGCCAATGTTTTTGCTGTAAAATTTGAAATAAAACCTTTAAATGAAATTCAAATATCTTTCATAACTGTAAATGTAAATAAGAAAATAGTAGACACATTAACTGGGAAGAGACAGCCATGTAATGGGATATTGGTATAGTTGGCAGGGGCCTGGTTCATTTTCCATATCGGTATGGTCGGCAGGGGCATAGTTCATTATCCATATCGGTATGGTCATCAGTGGCCTGATTCATTATCCTATACAGGGTCCCATTTGACCACAATCTGGCTCATGACTCCCGAGGTATATGCTTCAACAATATGGCATTATGAGGCATTTGTGTAGGTCAGACCTGTATTGAGTGATATCAAAGGGGATAGCTATTCTTGATGGCATGGAAGACATATGAAGGTCAAACATTAGATTGTGTGGCTTCTGGGTTGCTGAACAAAAGCTGTTGCAGCATTTATATTGTCTCTAAATATTTTGCTTTTTTTAATGCACTAAACATGAATGGATTTTTTAATAGGCCTGGATTGTATAATATAGTCTAAGCATGTTGCATTTTAGCAAAGGGGTTGATATTTGTCAGGTCGTACATAGTCTACATTATTTTGAGTGACGATCAGAACCATCTGATCTTCATCATCCATGATGCATTAATTGATGCATATTACAATGATACAGTCTTATGTATAAAATTAGATTGTAAAAGATTTCTGAATTTAGTTAACACGGTTGCTCTTTCTTTTAAATACCATAGAGGAGTAAACTTATGACTTGTTAATAAGCTACTTTCTGTGCCAAGGGTGCATGGTTAGAAGGTTTCCACCTTAATTTACCTACACTGTTGCTCTGTCTTTTAAATACCATAGACAAGTAAATCTCTGGCTTGTTAATTTTATTTATTTATTTATTTACATATGCTTATTGGGAAATTCCGACTGGACACAGCTCCTTTTTCAGCGCATGCCCGGGGAGAAAAGCTCCACATTATGCGCATGATAAGTAGAGATATAAAGTTGCAGCAATAGTAAACAACATTACAGGTTATTGGCTTTAATGCAATAACAAAATATTGATTATCAACAGTATATCCAGTAAATGTTGGAAGTTAAGATAGTTTCTTGTCATTTATAATATTAGTAACAAAGTTGTCAGACAAGATGTTAAAGTATGTAAAGTAGGTAGTATAGTTGGGTTAAGAGTCTAGGTGGGGGGGTAAGGGTGGGAATGTTAGTCTGGATTAGAACACAGACAAACCCAGTGCAAATGTAAGTGGAATATGAGTGCAGTCTTGAAAAGGCTGCTGGAAGGTAGAGTAGTTATAGGGGGTGGAAGATTGTTCCAAAGTTTAGATCTGGTACATGAAAATATGGCTTCTCCTGCTGAGGTTTTGGGTTTGATAACAGTGAGTATATTTTTGTTGCTTGATCTTAGGGGCCTAATGGAGTGATAGGGTTGGAGAAGGGTTTGAAGGGAAGGGATGTTAAGGGGGTGGTTAATAAGTTTATTAGTGAGGGTGTGTTGGTTAAAGTGAAGGAATTGTGGGAGTTCTAGCCAGTTTAGTTCTTTAAGGGAGATACAATGATGGCTACAGTAGGAGGTTTCAGTGGCAAATTTAGCAATTTTGTTGTAACAAGCATCCAGCTTGTGTAGGTCTGTCTGTCTAAGGTTGCCAATTATGGGGATGCATAGAGTAGGGTGGAGATTAGCTGGGAATTGGCTGTGGAGATTCTAGCCGCCTTGGTTAGGAATTGGCGGCTTCGATATAAGGCACCAAGTTTCTTGTGAACTTTTTTTATTGTGAGAGATATGTGGGTGTCAAATCTAAGTTTGTTGTCTATTTCCACACCAAGTAATTTTATGTGTTCTAATGGATAGATGATGGTATTGTCTTTGGTGAGAATGTTGAAGTGGGGGGGTGTTTTGGGTGGCTTTAGAAGGTTGGAACAGGAGAAGTTTTGTCTTACTTGGGTTGAGTAGGAGCTCAGCATTGCTTTCTACAGAAGAGAATGATTCCTGTGTGATTTGTTGTAGTCCTGGTAGAGTGGGGGGTAGAACAGATGAGAATAGAGTCATCTGCGTACTCTATAAGAGATGCTTGTGTGATGGCAGTATGTAGGTAGTTAGTGAAAAGTGAGAATAGCAGTGGGCCAAGGATAGACCCTTGGGGAACTGAGAGTAACTGGGAGTCGAGGTGATAGGTTATCATCCCAGATTACTTATTGCTGGCATCCATGTAGATAGCTGTGGAACCAGTTGCAGGCTGATAGTGAGAAGAAGAGGTTGGGGAGAGTAGTAGCTCATGAGATACCATGTCAAAGACCTTTGAGAGATCTAGAAATATGGCAGTAGAGAAGAGGCCATTGTTTTTGTGATGAAGTATAGTGTTGGTGAAGGAGAGCAGAGCGGAGATAGTGCTGCGATATGGCCTGAAACCATGTTGGGTTTTGGAGAGGAGATTATTAGCTAGGAGGTAGTTGGAGACCTGGGTGTTGATACATTTTTCAAGTAGCTTGGAGAGAGGGGAGAGGATAGCAATGGGGCGGTAATTGGAGAGGTTGGTGGAGGGGAATGATGTGGGATATTTTCCATATTGAGGGAACATAGCCTTCTGTTATGGAACAGTTGATTATAATTGAAATTGTGTAGGCTAGTGTATTAGCTGCAATTTTCAAGTATTCAGAGGGGGGGTTGTCAGCTGCGAGTTTGGTGGGTTTAAGTTTTGACAATAGTCTTTTTATGTTGGAGGTAGGTACTGAGGTGAAGTAGAAAAGAGGAGTGGGGGCTTAGGATTAGGAGTTGGGGGGCTGTTGTAGGGAAGTGTTGTTTGTTTAGAGATGTTATAGTTTCAGTGAAGTGTTTGTTGAAGGATTCAGCAATACTGCTGGAGCAGGGGGGAATGGACGGCTGGGGGGTATCGACCTTCCCTGGGTGGAGGATAGTGTTAATAGTGGACCAGAATTCCTTAGGGTTGTGGCTGGTAGAGTTAAGGGTGGATTTATAGTAGAGGGATTTGTCTAATTTTACTTGCTTTTTGGCTTTATTGTGCAATTCAAGGAATGATTGCCTATCTGAGTTATTTTTTGTTAGTCACCAATGCTCCCAGGCCTTATCTCTGGATTTCATTAGGGTTCTGGTGGTCTTTTGTAGCCATGGGGCACACCTGGATCTGACTTTGGCATTTCTTACAGGAGCATGGTTGTTTAAGATGGAGAGGAAGGTACTGTTGAAGAAGAGGACAGCCTCATCTAGGCTGAGGTATTTTAGTGGTGACCAGTTAATTTTTGCAGGGAGGAGATGAAGGTGTTGGGGTTGAAGTTGGACTTGTTCCATATTTGCCTGTGGATAATGGGCTTCAGACTGTTTGTGTGGTGCCGAATTAGGAAAGTGGGGGAGTGGTCACTAAGACTGTCATGTAAGCAGCCTGCTAGGTAAGAGTGAGGGGCTTTGTTGACTAGGATCCAGTCAAGTAAGGTATGATTGTTAAGGTTTCTGTTGATTAGGGTAGGGGATTGGATGAATTGAGTGAACCCATGGAGATTAAGGTGAATGGCTGGGAGATTGTTATTACAGGATAGCCAGCTGATGTTAAAGTCACTGAGAATTATGGTTTCCTGGGGTAGAGATAGACTAGCCCAGCTCAAGAGATTTTCTAGGGGTGTAATATTTTGCCCTGGTGGGAAATAGCATACTATGATATTGATTGTTTTGTTTGGGTTTAGTTTGAGATTGGCATAAAGGATTTCTTCATTGTTTTGGTGAGGGACAAATGAGTTCAGGAGTTGAATATTGAGGTGGTGTTTAAATATCAATGCTACACCACCTCTTTTTTTGGACAATCTGTCTATGCGAAGGATGTTGTATTCAGGTGGATGTATTTCCTCACTTTTGATGTAAGGTTTGTGCCAGGTTTCAGTTAGGAAGAGAATATCTGGGGAATTTATGCTTATGCTGGCATGTAGGTCTTGGATTTTATTGCATATGCTTCTGATGTTTAGGGACATTATAAGTAGGTCTGTTGTTTTTTTGTTGACTAGAAGTTGAGTTGTGCAGGGCTTGCTTGGACTAGAGTTAGTGGTTGGGTTGGATTTGGGAGGACAGGGTTTGGATGGATGTCTCCAGTGAGGGCTAGTTTATAGAGGGCGTTTAGGATATGTTTTATATACATAGTAAATTGCTTATGGTATCTTAGGGATATATTATTGTTGAGTATGTTAGGTGTTTGGTAATGGAGTGTGTGTATTGGGAGGATGTTTTTGGTGTCAGGGGTTGTGTAATTATAGTGTAAATGTTTGAGGGAGGGTGTTGAGAGAGTACAGTGGAAGTTGTTGAGGCATGTGACTGTGGAGCCTTGGTAGGATGTAATGTGAGCTAGAACTACGCAGGTTAGGATTATATTAGGTAGTAGCGTGATTGTGTTGGATGTAGGGAGAGGGGGCGACTAGTGGTGTAGCCTAATTGGTGGTAATTAGGGGTGGGGTTAAGGCTAAGAATAAATGTAGAGGTACTGGGGGCATGTGGGAATAGGGGGCAGGGAGGGGAGTGAACAGAGCGGGCTAGAACCCCCCAGGCTAAAGATTGCAGAGTAAGTGTCTAAATAGCCAAATTGTTAGAAGTTATTAGGATCTAGTAGGGAAAAGCAATCCATAAACCTGATATCAGCTGTGTCCTTTCTGGGTAGATACCTAGTTTGAAGCAGACAAAAAGTGGCAGTTTAAATACCTTTTTGCCTCTATTTTACAAGTGGGCAATTCCAGTGTATCTACTGGGTTACCTTTTTTTGCCTAGATCTTTATCTTGGTTTACTGATAACTAAAAAAAAAAAAAGTTTAACTGGGGAATGTATTTACAGCAGATGGGGGTGGGGGTGCAGCTACCATCCCTAGCCATGTGTAGAGCCAGTTATTTCTGCTTTAGACCAGGTACTTTCTACAGTAGCAGGCTAAGAGGGAAACATAGCTAGACACCTACAGTAACCTATCTTCTGTCCAAAGCCCTTGAGTCCTTGTGGCTGGTTTCTTCACTGCAGATGCAATCAATGGCCAAGGATTTAGCAAGTGGGGGACTGAGAGAGAACCCGTACGCAGGGACAGTGGTCACTAAATGAAAAGATGGAGACAAAAAGAATTATTATGGTAATGTCTCTGAAAGGGGAATGAGAGAGAAGTGCTGTAAAAAGTAACTGAAATAATAAATTAGCACCCATGCAGGAAGGGTATTGGGTTTAAGAGTAGCAGCCCATTACTCTATTTACACAGGTACAAAGTGTTTAGTAAAAAAGGCTAAGGCAACTGTTATGCATTCGCATATGAAGCCCTTGACATAAAAAAACACCTTACATAGTATTATGTACTGGATATTTTAAGTAGCCCATGAATTTAAAGAGACAGTTCTATCACAAATATAGCAGTAGTAAATTAACACAGCATTTGTATATAACAGTACTTAAATATCGCAACACAAACATTTACATATCTACATTGCTATAATAATTCTCATGGCACAGCAGTTAAAACAACTAAGGATCACTCCGACTTGGCAGCAAAACAGGACTTTTAGCCGTATTATGGTGTTCTGTATTTAACTTATACTTTCCTTCAAACTGAATCGCAGAACACTCAGACTAAGTTAATGAACTACTTTCTGTGCCAAGGGTGCATGGTTGGAATGTTTCCACCTTCATTTACCTGCTGTGTTACCTTGACCAAGCCAATTAGCCAGCTAGTGCTTTGGGACATTTGGACATTTGGACTTTTTTTCCAGGCCTTCCCTAATGTATAGCTGATTTACTTTATGAAACATTATGGCAATATCATCAGCACAACATTTTTTAATACAACATGGGCCATTTATTCTTCAAGGGCAGCAGGCACAACATTTGTACATGAAGTACTAAAATGCAAAGTCGTTTGCCAACAGCAACATCCGCATTAGAAAAAAAAGTTCTCTATCATATGGAATTATTCTGATGACTTCTACCTCCACAGAGATTTCACATATAAAGTTAAAATATATTTTGCAAGTGGTTTATATTTCTTATGATCCGATCATAACAGTTCTTCTATTTAATTATGCTAAATATGGCTGGGGCTTATGTTATGATGCTAGTGATCTTTATAAAATGTCATGTATTTCACTCAGAGCTAACAATAAATTACATGTAAGTTATTATTTCATGAAAATAAGGGAAGATGACAGTCAACAAAGTGCCTGAAACTCTTGGGAAGGGTTGGGGTTATATGTGGATGAGAGCACCTTATGCTCTTACTATTGTTTTTAAACATCCTTTAATCTTCCTTTGCAGGAATAGTGTGCATCTGTGTGTGAATTAAGTTGGAATGCTTTATTACAGCTATTGTGTGTTTGTGTGAAACAAATTTAAAATATACTTTTTAGGCCATTTATTTTATTTTTTTCATGCAGACATCTGAGAAGGATGTAGTCAATAATGTAGCTATAATTGCTGGATTGGGGAATGTCTGTGGATAAGAATAACTGAACCTGCTGAGTTGACTTTACAAGTAAGAGACAGTGTGTGTGTGTGTGTGTGTGTGTGTGTGTGTGTGTGTGTGTGTGTGTGTGTGTGTGTGTGTGTGTGTGTGTGTGTGAAAACACATTTAATTAAGTGATCTGGCAGAGTCAAACCTTGTACCTTGAGTACACGAAACAGTTGTTTTAATCATCCAAACCAACTGCAATCTGTTCATCTGTCTCTAGTTTGGTATAACATCTCTGATTTTGCCTCATATTTGTGACCTATCTTTGAGACACTCTGTTAAAACACCACACACAGATGAACATAGTAACACTGTATCCCAAGCCTCTATAGACAGAGCTTTGTGGCAACTGGAAATTTGGGCTAGGCTCTTCAGCAAGCCAGTTATAGTGTAAAGGAGAGAAGTTGATTGTAGTAAACAAGAGCATCATCATATGTACCATTTTCTTTAGATATGATCATTGCTTTTTTGTTCTGTTGAATGGTGACAATGTATTTATTATTTATCTGCAAATATATTTAGCAGCATGAAGTCTTTTTAACTCTGAATACATAATTTTGCTTGTTGTTTCCAGGCACACGGGTGTGAAATGCACTGTGTTTAGTTTACAACAGTTTGTCTAGCACTTACTGCAAATGAATAAGGCTATGAGCTTTTAAAGCATAATTTCCAGTAGAAATGGATTTGATTCACTCAGCTTTCATTTGCCTTTTTTATGACAATGTTACTCTGTCAGACAGTACTCCTAGGCTGTTACTGAAAAAGGGCAATTGTGTCCAGTGAGCTGTCCCACATTGTTAGTAAATGGGTTACAAATGTGTTGTTTGAATTCCTATACTCTTCACATAGCTGTTTATTTGTACATCAAATTTGCTATTTGAATTTGTATTCCAGGACATCTCTTTTAGTTTAATTAAATTGCCAGATGCATTTTCACAAAATGTATATTTCAAGGAAAGAGCAGTTTACTTGTGCTAAGTCTGTTTTCTATGTGAAAGTGGATTGTTTTCTTTATAAACTGGCTTTCATTTGTTACACCTATATTGCAATATCAAAATTAAAGGTGTCAGAACAGATTTTCTGTAGATAAAAAATTATTTCAAATGTTATAACTGATAAAATGTATTTCTGTATTTCAGACCAGAAACATTTGCAAACTGTCTAATGCTGCAAGCTAGATATGATTCATAAGGGTTCCCATTAGAAGACTGAAGACGCATTCTTTCAAATGCATCTTGGTCGAACTTAAAAGACTGAAATGGCAAAATATCAAAGTGGCTTGTAAGTGAATTCTTTCCCTGGGAAAGAATTTGTTGGCCGCTTCGGTACTTTGCCATTTTCGGCACTGTAGTGCGGTCTCGGAGTTGGTATATTTAAGTAGGGGGTTGTGGGGGGCACAGCCCCCCCCACTTAATGTAATGTTCAAAGTGTTTTTTTATTTTTATTTTTTGTTGGAACAGCGATTTTTTTTTCCCTTGGAAAAAAATCGCTGTTCTGACAGTTCGACATTGCAAGCTTTCACATACATAGAGTCAATTAATCACCATTCACTTTTTTAAGCATTCGGTGATCTAATATAGACCCAATTCATAATACTGTTTTTTTCTGAACCAAAGGAATAGCTTTGGTCTGTTCTCTACCCCAAAACAGGTGCAGCTTGCTTGTATAACTATCCAAATGAAGTCATGAGAAAGTGAAGAGTATGTGAGAAATGTGCTGACCAACAGTCTCTGAATGATAATTGCATGTTTCTACTACCAATCAAGGATGTGAATGATGATTGTAAGGAATATTACAGATTCTGTATGTTCTTTGTTTTCATGTAGATAAAAGTGTGTAGTAGTTCTCCTATATTAGTGTTCCTCTAGGCTTGTTATTGCTTATAGTTTAGATGTGTTGCTATCTATTTGGAAAATTACATACATTTTTGCTTGAACAGCTTTAAATGGCTTAGTGATTTTATAATAATAATAATAATGAAAAATGGTGATAAGAAAAGGAACAAACTTCATAACATTTGGCAGGGGATGCAATAGCAAAACATTCCTCTGTTGAAGAACTAATGGTCTAACCAAAGAAGTAATCTGGAGAACATCCAGAAAGCAGTGGCAAAAGCAGGAAACAATAATGGGATCCAAACTCTTTGAACTAGCCTAAAGAAACATACCATGAATCATCTTTATTGAATGACAGTGGAGGATGACCAGAGCAGCAAGACAATCCACTCACAAAGGATGCATCTTGAAAAAAAAAATGAACTGCACTGCAAGTACCAACTTCAGTATTTCATTATTGGATGCATGGTTTGTGAGTTTAAGTTCTAAAAGAGAATTTCTCTTTGAGATTAAAAGCTAATAAATTAATGTTTTTGGTCCTAGAGAACATCGATAACATGTTGTATGGTCTAGTATAGTAAATCGTAAAATGATCTCTGCCAAAAATGAGAACAAAGAGAAAAATATACAAAGTAAACTTTCACTGTCATGCAGATATTAACTAATAAGGGGGAGACAGACTGACAGATGTAAATTATAACAATACTCAAAAGCTGTCATGTTAAAGACAGAACTATTTGCCTTTGCAGCTATTATGGCAAATGAAAAGCTTCAAAGTTTTACTTTTTTTTGCACTACAGAGTTTAGTCATGAACTGGTTACAAGTCATTAAGCAGTAGAGTGCATTTGAGTTCATGACATGATCCTTGTTGTATTGAGTTGTCCAAGAAAGTTGGATGAAAATATGTCATAATTTAAAAATGGTAGTTTTCTGCCTGACAGTGTTCTTCACAACTTCTTCTCCCAGATAATTTAAAATGAACTGCATCTAGACAGTTTAAAAAGAAAAGAATCCATTCTACATTTCTTTTTGTAAGAGACAGACTTTATGCCACAAACTCTAAAGCCCTGAACAGATACAAAAGACTTTTGCAAAATGTAAAAAGAGAACTTTCCACTAATGCTCAGTTATAAAGCTTCAGGCAGAAAATGACTTTTGCAAAATTTGGACACAAAGACATCAATACTACCTAGAGACTGGCTTCATTTTAACTAAGGGATAAGGACAGAGAAGAAAAAAAAGGTTTTGCTTAGAAAATGAGTGTGATTTTACGAACCTTTTTTTACTTTTTTTTTACATGTTTTATGTGAAGTGACATTTTAAAACAGTTATATTTAGGCATGTCTTAATTCTACAAAATAAATACTTAAGCTAACAAAAGTTTTTCCTTCTAGATTTCCCCAGTCATTAACATACTATGATTTACAGATTTGGGCAATGTGTCAAACTTTGTTAGAATTATAAATCACCAGTAACTTTTTATGATTTTAAAAGATAATTAATCTAATGTGTATCTAAATGTGACATTACAGGATGTTAAATTTAGTTCCTCACACTTTTACAAAATGACTGCATGGATCTTTATTTAGTGCTAATGTTATACTGTTGCTTTAATGATAAAACTTTAGACACAGGGAAAATGTGTATTGTATTAAAATTAATGTGTTGTAATATTTTTAACAGGAATTCCTTTGTAGGATGTTTAAATGGCAAATGTATGCAGGCCTCTATACACATGCACACACATATGTATGAATATACATAGACTGTTATCCCTACCCCATACATTAATTAAGACAATCTATGGCTTATGCAGATATATTTGCATTTTAATTCATATAGCATTTTTAATGATGAAGATTTCATAAAGAAAAATGTGAATTACTTTTACAGGTTAATGTTTTGCAACAAACTGCAGAATTTAATTGCAAGGATACATGCACACAATACTGTTGAGTTAATGGTAACAGAAATTCAGGCATATTAAAAATATGCTTTGCTAATAAATAACTGCAGTGTATAAAATATAGAGTTTATGAATAGTAAACAGTAATTCAGAATGCTTTGTCTGCTCTGGAAGATGCAATAGAGAAAATGAGATATTCTGTGTTCTAACTAAGGCATTTAGATATTACAAAATATATTTAGTTTTAACATATTGCATTTCCAAAGAGGAAAAATGGGGACTATTCAGATTTCTTGGTAAAATGTGAGTTTTACAAACTGATTTTGTTGATAGGAAAAGAATCAACAAATGGGTTACACGTTTAACGTTGGCATTCTAGAAAAAACATATTCTAATTCTAGTTACCTAGGGGATGATTCACATTCTTTCTCATTGTTACAAGGTCTAATTGGTTAATTAATTAGGGACAAAGGGATAAAGGGTAACCTAGTTTCAAAAGGTTAGGAAAATAATTGAAAAATCGTGAGACAAAAAGTAGCAGGACTACTTGCAATGTTTCATGTGATGCATCAAACAGCATGAAGGACATTTTGTTTATCCATTGGGGATGACTGCTTAGAAAGTATAATTCACTTTTAGTTGTGTTAGTTTTGTTTTCTAGCAACACTAATAAAAGGATTATTTTATTTAAAATGGGCTTGTTTTCTTCTCTTGAAGAAAATGTATCAGCAATAAATCTGGCTGGTGTCACAGAGGTTTAAGCCTGTGAACTTCTATGATTCCCTCATCTCTCATTTGCCTACTGTGTGACCTTGAGCAAGTCGTTTAACCAGACATTGCTTTCTGATTGTTGTTGAAAATGGAGCTATGTGTCCAGTGAAGCTACCTGGTCAACAAATGGGTATTATTAGGGCACAATGATATTTTGCTAACAGTCTGTTAAAAGGAAATACAGCTATTTTATATTTACATTTATCAATTTTCACAATAAGCAATATATGTTAGAGTGTCTTCTGCGTGAAGACATGCGTGAATGGGCGTACCTTCGTTGAAGGTTGTGCGCCAGGGCTGGTAACTCGGCACGTAAAAATCAACTACCAGTCATTAGCGGACCGGAGTTCCGCTGTGGCGACCCCTAACTGGGAAAAGCTGAAAGACACAACAACAACAACAACAACAATAAGCAGTATATGTTGCACAAAATGTATATATAAATTTTACAATGTACACAAGATGTGTGTATGATTTTCATGATATTCACAGCATGGGCATGTTGCCAAACAGCTTCATAGCTGACAGCATTCAAACATCAGTTTAAAGGGTAAAGTGACATGTTCATTGTAACATGTTGGTTAGAATGTGTTATTACTATCTGAGAAAACAAGCAGTAAAGGTTATTTAATGAAATTCAGAATATTGTACACCAAGCGTTAATGGGTAAAATATCATGGACTATGGTAAATAAAAGAATATTAGCACGATGTTGCAAATTCTGTTTAAAAAGCAACAGGATGGAAAAGCATGATTTTAATATATGTGAGAACAAAATGGAGGACAATTTATGTTGCAGACTGGCTTGCGGAACTGGGTTGTTAAATGGCTGTTTTATGCAGCAGGATTCATGGAGGTCAAGTTCTGACTTTTGTGACATGATCTCAAACAGACAGGTACATCTGGAGTTGGCACTGGTAAATAAAATGTATTAGTTCTCATTGAAAAATGGGGAAATGAGTGAGAAAATACTTCACAATCATTTCTAGTAGTAAAATGAGATTTAAAGATGAATTTGGGACACCTTGATAGTTGTAAATGTTCTATATGCCAGAGGAGTTGATGGCTTACTTTGGCATGGATAACCAATCTGTTTCCAGGCTGGGGAACAATATTTTTCAAATGCTCTTACTTATAGTATTTATGATTCTAATCTCACTTTGCTTCATGTGTAGGGAATTAATACAAAACAGGTATGGGGCTGATGATAATAATGGAACACATATGTGCATGAATGCATGGAGTAAGTGTTATTATTCATGCGCCACAGCTAACAGGTGTGCTTCTAACCTAGTGTTTATTTTTCCTACACCTTACTTCTATTGTACTGAGTTATCTCTCAGTATAAATTTGAAGATAGAATAAGCAGATGGTTACCTGAATTAGCGTAGGCTTTTTTAAGTAGATAAAAGTATGATGTATTTATAAAGATAAATCAAATGGAGAACTGTGACACCTATATTGAAATATCAAAAAAGGTATCTAGTAGAATTATTTCAGAGATTACAGCCAACAAAATGGAAGTGTGTATTTCACACCAGAAATGTTTACAGCACACCGTATAATGTTGCAAGCTAGATAAGATTAGTAATAATTCTTTGTTCTGAAACAAAGGAATAGTCTTGGTCTGTCCTCTGTTCCATGGGGTCTATATTACATAATCAAAAACCTGTATCATCGAACACCACAACACCGGCACACATAGCCCGAACCGCAAATATGCCGAACCCCCTAAACTGCAAATTTTCAAATCTCGAACCATTATTGTCGGCCAACACCACCACGTGGTACATACTACATACCCAAACATAATAAATAAAACACATGCATACACTAACCAAACCCTAATTCTAACCCTACACTAAACCTTACATACATTACTATCTATGCACTTACCTTAAACTGCACCCTAACCCTAAGGTCCGTAACTGTCGCACACTTACCCTACAGACATATACCCAAACAAAACAAATAATCCACACACATACAGTTAACAAAACCCTACTTCTAATTCTGCACTATACCTTACATACATTACCTATCTATGCACTTATCTAAACCCGCACCCTAACCCTAAGGTCCGTAACTATCGCACACTTACCTTACAGAGCTATACCGCATATGACATATATGACACTTCGACATTTCGTGTTTCGCGGTTTTGAACGTTCACCATTACCATAGTTTGCGCTATATGTGTTGGTCTTGTGGTGTTCGCTGAAATGGGATTTCAATCTCGTAATATAGACCCGTTCCATGATGGGTGCAGCTTATTTATATAACTCTGCAAATAAATGAGAAAGTGTCTCATATGTGAGAAATATGCTGATCAACAGGTAATGAATGATAATAGCACATTTCTGCTGACAATCAAGGATGTTCATAGCTTCCCAGATTGTTACTAGACTAATGACCTGGGGGGGGGGGGCCTTTCTAAATCTAGCCAAATTTTCCCAAAAGAATAATGACTTCCAGTATTAAAATAGACCATTGAGGGCCACGCATTTATAGGCCACCTCTGTCCGTAACAGACATGGCTGCCAGGCTCAATGTAAATTTCCTTTTCCCTGTCCACTCTTCTAGGTTGAACTTAACTTGGGTAATAGAACAACATAGCTTCATATAGATGGGAGTCCTGTTCTATAGATCTCTGGGACACATATCTGTCTGTCCAGTATGTTCTGTTTGAGTCACAGTCAAAATTCATGTCTCTGGAACTTGTATTTCTGGTACTGTATGACTTACAAATATGCAGGAGATTCATAACTGTGGGGTTTGTAAATGCCTTGTAAGCCAGGCATAGAGCACCCCTCAGCAGTCTATAGGAGACTGAGTACAGGGAAAGGACTTTAAGGCACTCTGCTTAAGGTAGGTTTGTTATGCCTTGTACTCTTTCTGTAAGGAATCTCTGAGGTCACTCTAGTTGCTGCATATTCCAGGTCAGGGCCATACCAAAGGAAGCATTGTACTCTATGACTGGCCCGATAAGGGCACAGTACAGTGGGAAAATGACCTCTTTGGACCTAGATGCCATTCCTTTAGTTTTAAGTTGCACAACATAAAAAGATTTCCTCAGCACTGTGGCCACGTGGTAGTCGAGGTTAAGTCTACTGTTTACATGCATACCCAGATCCTTGACCACAGGGTCAGCTCTTAGGGAAGTATTATCATAATGGTAATTAGCCAGGATAGGTGACTTCCATTACTAATATTTCTACTAATAATAAAGCGTACTAATACACTCTTCTTAGCATTGAGTTTAAGACCATGGCTTTGGCACCATTTGTTACTCAGAGATGTGCCTTCTTGAAGAATGCTAGCATCTGCAGGGGAGTAAATGATAATCCCCAGCTTGCAATCATCTGTAGACTTAGTTAGCCATTAACCTTCAGCATTTGCTTTCATTTCAGAGAAATATATGCTAAAAAGGAGTTGGACCAGTACTGAGCTGTGGGAGACTCCGCTACTTACTGGCCTCTTGGTGGAGGTGGCCTCAACTATTTGACCTCCTGGGTCATATCAGTGAGCCAGTTGGCTACCCAGTGGGTGATAAACAGGTTTATACCTAAATATGTGAGCTTGTCTATAATGTCTGAGTGGGGTATTGTATTTGGCCAGGGTGAGATAAGCTGTGAGTACAGTCTTGGCTTCATCCTTTGCTTTGGTAACTTTCTCAAAGAAGTCCACCAGATTTAATAGGCATAACCTTCATTTAACAAAACCAAACCATGATTCCAGTGTCTGCAGGCTACCTTTGTCCTTATTTATCATGTCCATGATGATTCTTTCTCCAGCCTTGGGCTTGCAGTTACCTGGATCAATGCCTGGACCTCCTTTGTGCAGGGGGATGATTGTAGCCATTTTCCATTCCTTGGGCACAATACCTGACTGTAGGTTCCAGCTGAAAAGTGATTCAAGTGGACCAGAGAGGCCATGTTTCATCTTGTTTATTAAGCATTCAGGGATGTTGCTTTGGCCCGTAAATGCAGTGTTTTCTGGCCTTGATAACATGTTCCCTAGTAATGGCTGGGGTGATTATGGTATGAGGTATTTCCTTTGGGCCATCAGTGGAGGGGGAGGGAATCTGAGCTGTATCTTTCATTCAAAAAGTTGGCAATAGTCTCTGGTTCAATGTGGGTGATGTCATTTACAATAAGTTCTGTCCATTGTTGTGTATTTCCCATGAGGTTAAAGCCATAGCTGTAGAAAGCTTTGTGGCTGTTCTTTGCCTGAGAAGTTATTTTTCCTTCAACTTTAGACTTTGAAGTATTAATTAACCATTTCAGCTGCCTGTTTGGATTGGTCAGGGGGCTTTTAGTATGTAGGACTTTGTTCCTCCTAGACTTTACCAAGATTATTCTTTTGTTATATAACCAATTGTGATTCCATCAGGGTGGCTTGTCTTTTGAGTTTGTCTTATTCTTAATACAAGTGGGGACAGCTCACTCAATACAGCTATCAATATGGCTGTACAGAGATTTTGCAAATAAATCAGCATATGCTATGGTGTTGAGTGTGGAGGTGCTTGGAATTTAGGTAAGGTGTCACTTAGTAGAGAGAGATTAGCCTTGAAATTGTTCCTAAAGATTTTTGGCTTTGCTGGGTACTTGGATTTAATTTTTATTTCAAGCAATACTGCCTTATGGTCAGATCTGATGAGTGAAGAGATTACAATGGGTGAGAAACATCACTTCCCAAGTTCATGAGTACAAGGTCAAGGATGTGTGTACCACTAGTAAGAGAATGGACCAATGTTCCAGGATGTTGCAATTAATGAAGTTTAGGAATCAACTGGCTTGTGAATTAGAAGTGGTGAAGGATTCCTGATGTGTAGAGGGGTAGTTGAGATCCCCCATGAATACTGTATTTGGTTAAATGTTTTGAGACTCAAGTATATTGAGATATATAGCATGGGTTTCGTGGGACATGGAGGGGGACCTATATGTTGCAAGGGTATGGTACATCCCTATATTGCTACTTACAGACTCATGCCATTTAGTTTACTGTGGAAAAAGTTTTTGAAACTTCTTCCTTTTTTCTAAACAAAGACTGGATGTTCTCAACCTATTATATAAACCTCTGGACAACTTTTAAAACTCTTCCAATTGTTATTAATTATATCTTTAATAGCCCTGGTATCAACACTGTTGGTAATCTGCATTGAAATATTGTAATTTACATTATTTAATTTGGGTGTAATAGAATTGTTGTTTTTCCTTAAATTACACATCTCAGTAAATTTGTTCTTTACTAAAGCCACCGGGTAGCCTCTGCTGATAAACTTATTGCATAAGTTGGCACCTCATAGAAGAAGCCTTCTTCCTTCATAGTCAATTTGTTGGCTGTCATTAGTTGACCTTTAGCTATATATTTTTTTGTTTTTATTGGGTGCATGCTACTAAAATGTAAATATGCATTATTTTGCATGTTCTTTTTACTTATCCTGGTATATAATTTCCCATTTTCTTTAAAAATGATCACATCTAGATATGAAATACATGACACATCACAGGCCGATGTAAATTTTAGGTATGAACTGATTTCATTAATATAACTTAAGAACATATTAAAAGAGTCAACTCCCCCTCTCCATATCAAAAAAAGTTGTCAATAAAACATTTGTACATTACAATATTTTCAACAAATCTGTCTGTCAATACATTTGCTTTCTCCCAGTCTTCATACAAATATTTGTATAAAATTGTTACTCCATTGATCTGATGATAAATATCATTATTAAACTTAAAAAAGTTGTAGCTGAGAATAACATCAAGCATCTCCATCAATAGTCTGACTGTACTGTCTGAGAAAAGCTTTGAATTCATTAATTTTATCCTGACTGTTTCCATTCCCTCTGCATTTGGTATTACAATATACAGGGATTTTATGTCAAGGGCAATTAACAAATCAGATTCTAATACCTTAACATTTGCAATTTTCTGTGCAAAATCAAATGTATCTTTGTTATAAGAATTACTTAGCTGTTTTTAATACAGACTGAGACTTGTGTAGTAGCTGGTCTAAAGGTGTGAAAGGCATTATAAGCTTGCATTGATGGGGTACTCTCCATGACTTTAAACCATGTCTCTGTTACTGCACAGATGTTATACTCTCCAGAGAGAGTAAGGCTTGCAGGTAGTGGAGTTTATTGCTAAGACTTCTAGCATTGAGAAGTACCACCTTCAAATATTCCTTCTTAGGTTTAGTTAAGTCGGGAAGTTTATCAGTTTGGTATTGCCTAAAAAAGGCACTGTGAATGTGGAAAAGGTGTTTGCCAATATCCAAAAGCCTAGAGGGGATAAACGTGGACCATCTCTGCAAAGTAGCATGGTCTGTCAACCATGTCTTCCCAGGCCATCAAATATTGTACTCCCCTGAATGGACTGACACCAGAAGCTAAGCCAGTTTTTAAAATCAATCATTTTCTGTTGGTAATGTGGCATCATCCTTGGAGAAGGTAGTATGCTGCTCAGTGCTAGGCAAATACCTGTCTGAGATACATAATCAGTGAGTTTGATCATGTCTCCCTTCATATAGTCAAGAGAGGTACTTATCAGATCATTGACACCCACATGAACTATAACAGCATCATTTTGGTACCTGTGGTTCAATGACCTAAGTGCCTGTGTGACTTGACACATCCTAGTCTCAGAAAGGTAGCTACCTGTGACTCCTGTGGTGAGTGAAGCAATGGTGTGCCTTACCACAGAATTATCAATAACCGGGAAATTTGGCTGTGCACTGGTTTGCATTAAGGTCTTAGCTGTAGATGCTTTGGATACAGTGTTACTATGTGTAACTGTGGGTGGTGTTTTTGATTATGCTGTACAGGAGATCTTAGTGTTTAGGTTACCTGTAAGTGCCTCAGAATAAGTAATGTTATGTGTATGGTCTTTACCCTGTGCAGTAGGCATGGTGTAAGTGTCACTGGCAGCATTAGTTTATTGATATAAGAGAGTTTTGCCTCCACCATTAAAGTGTATTTATACCTCTCACATGCTTTATCTGTTTTATTAAGAATAAGTGGGATGTCAGTGTGCATGATGCAATTGCTACAATGCCTCAGAATTCCCACCTCAACCAGACGGGCCACAGAGAGAGTCAGGAAGTGCATATTCATGGCTACTGATCTACTAAGGAGGAATGGGGGAAAATTTAAACATTGAATAGGTCAATAAAACAAGGAACTTTTTGAGCAACGCTAAGCTATGAAAAAACTAGATACTCTAGTAGCTTAAAAAGTCTGTCTAAACAGTAAGAGTATTTTAAGGGAAACTCACACTGTGAGAGATTATCTTCTACACACATTACAAGTGGGAATTACACTGCAAGATATCAGTGACTATACAAACCACTGCTAGCACCACTGCACGGAGAGCAGCAGTTCTAACTAAATACTGTATAAAAGGTGAAAAGTTCAGATATTTAACACATAAACACTCAATTTATGCAGCTGTGACAAAACAATGTGAAAAACAAGTTCTAAACAGTGAATGTGGTAATATAACTCTAAGCTTGCTTGTAAATTATGAACTAAGTGTTATGCAACTGCGTCATTTAAAAAACAGAGTAGATTCAGTAAAAAAACACAATTAAGACCATGTGGCCAATCAAAAACAACACACTCTTCTTTTCTTTACACAGTCATGACCCAGAAAATGACTAAGGTCCTCTCTACTCTATCAAAAATGGAACCAAGGCAGTTTTAACGAAAGATTGTAAGAAAGGTCAAAAAGTATAGATATTCAAAACAGAAACGCTCAATTAATAAAACTATGAAAAAACAATGCAAGAAACAAGTGCTGAAACAGTAGATATGAGAAGGTAAGTCTTCGGTTTTGTAGAGTTTAGCAGAAACCAGCTGCACTCTTCTTCTCAGGTAAAATGGTCACCAAATGTCTCTGAGCTCGTAGATTATGAGCAAAGTATTGTGCAACTGTGATCCTTAAAGAGCAGCGGAGATTTAATTAAAAAAAAAACACAAAGAAGGTCCTGTGGTGAATCAAAAAGAAGCACTCTTTTTTCTTTTACACACTCCTGGGCAAGAAAATGAACCATGTCCCCTCTAATCTCACTAAAGTGGAACCAAGGCAGTTCTAAATAAAGGCTATAAAAAAGTGCAGATATTCAACACAGAAACATTCAATTAATGCAGGGAAAACAAGTGCTGACACAATGAATATGTTAATGCAAGTCTTAACTTTTGTCGAGTTTAGCAGAAACCAGCAACACTCCTCTCCTCAAGTATTATGGTCACTGAACACTTAAGGCACAGAAATTCAAAATTTTAAACAAGCTAGCCTTCTAGCCAAATAAAGGCACAAAAGACTTACAGCAGCAGTTCTCAGCTCAGAAGGGCATAGGCTATCATCTCCTGCCACATGAATGTAGCCACAAAGCGTTTTAATGTAAAATAACTGGGTTGGAGCCCAAGTGTTTAAACCAGAACAAAGACACTTAGAATAAAAGGCACAATAAGCCTTCACCAGCAATTCCCAGCTAAGAAGGGTGGAAGCTACCCTCTCGTCCTACAAATGTGTAGACCGCAAACTGTCTTAATGTAAAATAACTGGTTTGGAGCCCAAGTGCTTAAACCAGAACTAAGACACTTTTAGAATAACTGACACAATAAGCCTTCAACCAGCAATTAGCAAGTCAGAAGAGTGTAAGATACCTTTCCTACCAAAGAGTGTAGATCACAAACCTTCCTAGTGTGAGGTAACTAGTTTGGAGCTCAATTGCTTAAATCAGAACTAAGAGGTGTATAATAACAGTTGCAATTAACTAAGCTACTAACAAGCAGTGATAAATGCAGCAGAATAAATGCTAATTAACATCTTAAGAATGTGCAGCAAAAAGCCGAACAAAATAGACAGATGCACAAATACATTAAAAGCTGCTGTATAAAGTGCAATTCTTTCTAGTAAGTGTGAATGTAGGAAACAGAAAATAATTCAGGTTCAAAAGACTATGGAAGATGTCCTTCCCAGGTGACCTCTTGGTGCTCAGTAGAATGAGCCAATGGGATGAGACTGGAAGGAGTGTCCAAAATCAGATTTATAAAGTAAAGATGGGCAACTCAAAAGCTATCAAGTTTAAAAGCACAACAGGAGTAGTGGGAGGGTGGGAAAAATCAAAACCAATCAGAGACTAGCAATAGGTAAAGAACAGCAAGTCACACAGCACTATAGCTAAATAAAGATGACACTAGATATTTGAATTTAAACAAGGAATGTTATTTCTCAGCTCCTCCCACTAATTAGCTGGGTGTTATTCACAGTTTGCAAAAGAATTCTTTCCTAACTGACCCTAACAAGAATTATTAAAACTCCAAAAAGAGCAAAAAACTTAAAACAAAATGAAATGCAATATAAGATTAAAGATAAAAAAATGGAAGTAACCAAACCTTAGATAAATAATTCTGATCCAAAATCAAATGCAGGCAGAGATCAGCAATAGTCAGGCTGAGAACAACAAGTCACACAGTACTGCAGCTAATAAAAGTGCCACTAAATATTTTTAGTTAAATGAGGAATGATATTTCTCAGATTCTCCTACTAATTTGCTGGATGTTATTCACTGTCTGCAAAATAATTCTTTTCAAACTGACCTTTACCAAGACCTCTTAAAACTCAAAAGAAAATTGTAATAAAACAAAACAAAATGCAATATAAGAGTAAAGATAAAAAAAAATGGAAGTAACCAAACTTTAAATTAATAACTCCAAATCCAAAATCAAATGCAGACAGAGATCAGCAATAGGCAGATGATAGCAAGTTACACAGCACTAAAGCTAAATAAAGACACCACTAAATAGTTGTAGTTAAATGAAAAATGCTATTTCTCAGCTCCTCGCACTAGTTAGCTGGATGTTATGAGTAAACTACAATTGGAAGGAATATTTCAGAACCTGTTTGTCCTTTCTTTTCATGAAGATAAAAGTCTATATATTTCTGCTGTCTGTGTTTAATCTTCCTATTAATTATAATTTAGATGTGCTGCTATTTATTTAGAAAATAAAACATGGTGACAAGAAGAGAAACAAACTTCCTGACATCATTGTTAAATGATATGCAAATATCTGTGATAACTGTAAAGGTAAAGACAAAAATAGTTTGCAAACTACCAGGTTTGAACAGTGTTTATGGTAAATGGGGAGAAACAGCCAAGTAATAGAATATTGGCCTCATTTGTTAAACTGCATAGAGCACCATTTATTTGTCCATGATCTGTCTCTGTTGACTCTTGAGGTGTATGGTGCAACAGTATGGCATTAGCCATTGAAATAGGTCGGCCATGTACTGAGTGATGGCAGAGGAGAAAAACTATTCTTGATGACAGAGAAGAAACGGGCAGGTCAAAAATGAAATGTTAAGTGTCTCACAAGCAAGTAAGCCCCCTCCCCCCAAAAGGCAGTATGTTGTATGCAATTATATTTTTGATATATGTATGACTTGTGGGTTGTTGAATAAAGGTTGCTCTAGCATTAAACTGTCTTAATTTGTTTTGATTTATTCAATGTATTAAAGATTGCATTCATTCATCAATGTCTGTATTGTTTAATATAGTCTAATCATTTTATAGTTTAGTAATTTAAATATATATAATCTAATAATTTTATAGTTTAGCAATTTAAATAGGTTTCCTTTTAATGATATATTTTTGCAGTACCTTCTATATAGCCTCCAGTAAATGCAAAGGTGTTGACATTGGTCAAGTCACATAGTCTGCATTATTTGGAGGGATGATCAGAACTGTTTGATCTTCAGCATCCATTATGGAGTCATTGTAACTTTGATACGATCATCTCTACAAGATCAAGTTGTAAAGGATTTTCTAAATTTGGTTAATAACTGTTATACTGGCAGTGCAGAAGACTAAAGCTCTAACATACTAATGAGCTGCCCCCTCTGGTAAAGGTGCAGGGTTTGAATCTTTCCACCTTCATTTATTACTGACTGACATTGAGAAAGTTACTTAACCAGACATTGTTTTGGAGCAATTGGGAATTTGGGCTAGGCTCCTTAATGGTCTTCTGTACTGCATGCCTAGTAACTCTGAACTTGGTATTGTTTACCAGCCATTCCCTATTGCACAGCTGATCTAGTTCAGAAAATGTTTATGCAACACAGGCAATTTCTTCTTCAAGGGCAGCAGGCTTTGCATTTGTACATGAAAGACTGAAATACAAAGCTGTTTGTCAGCAGTGACCTCTCCATTATCAATAGTTCTCTTTAATGTGGGATTGTGGGATTATTCAGATTTATTTTATTTATTTATTTATTTAACATTTGTTGACCGGGAAAGTCCGACTAGGTTCCACAGATCCTGTTTTCAGCGGAGGCCCGGGGAGAAATGCTCCAGAAGCATGTCTTTAGAATGTGAGAGGAAACCGGAGTACCCGGAGGAAACCCATGCGAATGCAGGGAGAACATGCAAACTCCACACAGAAGGCACCCCAGCCGAGAATTGAACCGGAGAACCTCTTGCTGTGAGGCGACAGCATTAACCGCTGCACCACTGCGCCGCCCCATAGATAACTATACTTTTGCGGAGATTCTCCATATTAACTTAATATATGTGGTCAGGTGGTTAATATTTCTTATGCTCTCATAAATACCTTCCTTTCTAAACTGTGCTCCACATGGCTGAGTCTTACAATATAATGTGAGTGGACTTTATATAATTTCATGTAGTTCATAAAACGCTACCAATAAAGTACACGTAATTTAGTTATTCGTAACAAGGGGTATACACATAGCTTTGCAGGACTAGTGTGTGTGTGTGTGTGTGTGTGTGTGTGTGTGTGTGTGTGTGTGTGTGTGTGTGTGTGTGTGTCTGTGTGTGTGTGTGTGTGTGTGCGTGCATGCGTGTGTGTGTGTGTGTGTGCATGCGCGTGGTGTGTGTGTGTGTGTGTGTGTGTGTGTGTGTGTGTGTGTGTGTGTCTGTGTGTGTGTGTGTGTGTGTGTGTGTGTGTGTGTGTGTGTGTGTGTGTGTGTGTGTATGAATTAACTTGGAATACTTTGGCTACTGTGTTCTTGTTTGAAACAAATTTGAAATACTGTACTTTGGTTATTATTATTATTTTTGACGCAGGTGTAGGAGAAGTATACACTCAACAATGTGGCTGTATTTGCTGGGTTTGGGGAATGCCTGTAGATAAAAGTGACTGACCAGGATGAGATGAAAGTTAAAAAGTCACTAGTCTGTCTTTGCAGGATTAGTGTTCATATGTGTAAAGCAAATTGGAATATTTTGCTGTGACCATTTTTATCACAATCAGACATGTGATGTGTACATAGCTGATAAAGAGGCATTAAATGCTGAGTACAGATATTGGTAGATTATAATTACAGGAATATGAGTGCCTTTTTATGGTCGAAACGTTCTGAAATTAGTACTTTTCTCATTATTGGTTTATACATTTTGCTTTGCTGCTTATTGAAAACATATTCAAAACTACAAATGTTGCTGTATTAAACAAGAAATAGAATTTAAACAATTAGACAGGTGAATGAAAAACACATTTATGTCTGCATGATCCTAAGAATGTGTCTGGAGGTCCATGATTTGTAACAGATTGGAGCCCAAGGTACACTCAGTCCTTCACTGATTCCTACAATAGTTGTGGTATAACACGAGCATTGTCATATGAACCCTGTTTTTTGGATGTTCTGCTTGGTTTGCTTGTTTTGTTGACTGGAGACAGTGTGCATATTATTTGGCTATGAATAAACTGGTCAGCATGAAGTCTATGGGTTTAATATTAATATTCTGGGTCTATATTATATTCTTGAAAGCTGACAATGTTGAATCTGACATTGTCGACACGAGAATAGTGAATGCTCAAAATCTTGAACGTGTAAACGTAAATCTCTGTAAGGAGAGATTTCCGTTTACTGTAATGTAGTGCGGTCTCGGAGTTGGTATATTTAAGCAGCAGGGGTGTGAGGGGTGCATGGGGGCTTGATCCCTACTTAAACCCATTAGGGTACTTTTTTCTTTTTTTTTTGTCTTTTTATAAGGTCGGCGTTTGAAGACATCGACCATATGGTGTCAACCATATGGTGTTCGATGTTTTCAACCATCGACCTTATAATATAGGCTCTAATATTTTAACTAAGAATACATTTTTAATTTAGTTTGCTATTTGCAGGCACTCAGATGTGAAACACACAATGATACAACAGTCTGTCTGGTACTTAATTCCTAAGAGTAAGGGTATGAGCTGTTAATGAGCTGCTCTAGTAATGTGTGGTTTGATTCCTCCAGCCTTCATTTCTGTACTTCACCAGACAGTGCTCCTGGGCTGCCCCTAAAAAAGGGGCACTTGCATCCCATGGGCTGTCCCTGGTTGTTAGCAAATACATTACATATTTGTCTTTTGAATTCCTGTATCCCTCACATAGCCACTAATTAATGTTTCACTATATGTTTTTTGACCATGAATGCCAACATGCTCTTGTAGTCTATTGGCCTGTGAGATGCATTTTCAATAATTATAAGTTTCAGGGGAAAAAAAAAATTAATGTTGCTCATGCTAAGTGTGTTTTCAATGTGAGACAATTTTGTTTTGTTTAGAAAATGTCTGTGAGTGTTTTTTGTTGTAAAGTATGAAATATATATTTTAAATATCAATCTGTGATTACTGTAAAAGGAAACAAGAAAATACTATGTACACTGCCATGTCTGAGCATTTTTTTTCTTGTAATTGAGGAGAGACAACCAAGTAATGGAATATTGGTATGGTTGAGGGGTAGGGGGATAGTCCATTACACAGCTTACGGTCTCATTAAACCATGATCTAGCTCTGGTTGATAGTGATCTCACTACAGAAGCTGTATATTAAGAAGGTAGTCTGTGGAAAAATTTTAATGTTAATTAACCATGTGCTCTCTCCTCTATCTCCATGCTGAGTTGATTTTAACTCTAAGCAGAAATGCCAATGAGATCTTTGTGTGTGTGTGTGCATGTGTACGTGTGCGTGTGCATGTGTGTGTGTCTGTGAGTGTGTGTGTGTGTGTGTGTGTGTGTGTGTGTGTGTGTGTGTGTGTGTGTGTGTGTGTGTGTGTGCGTGTGTGTGTGTTGCACACTTTTTTGCACCTCACTTTTGATTTCAAATAACATGATCCTTTTACACTGGACAAGAGCAGGTGACCAGATCAAATACTTAAGAAATAACCCTTTTGATGTATATGTTTTATTCAGCATAAAACTGTTAGAATGATATTTAACACAGATTTTTTTGTTTACAGATATTTTGTTTTTGAAAATAATTTATTTTACTTAAATATGTACAATAAATGTCGATATAATTTATATTTTTGCTTAATTATCTTAAACTAATAATGACTTTATCTTGAAACAGGAAGTAATTGTGTTATGCTTCTTTTACAGTTTTCTGTAATGCAGTACTCAGACAGGTTCAGAATTCATTTTACTTTCCACCAGTACCGGATGAGTTCAAACCCTGAATCTCTAGTACAGGAAATTACGCAGTTTGGAGGGTATACTCACACACCTACTGCAATTAGCAAAGTTGTGTAAGTCAGTTCTACTATGAAAATATTTCTGAAGAGAATGTAATTTTGGTTTTAGTAAACAAACATCAAACAAATAAACAAACAAAAACAGATGTGCTGTGCAAGTAATATGCATATTTTTTTATCATTGTGCCACTCTGAGAATCGCTGCAATTTAACAGGAAATGTAGTGTGAAAAAATTATTTAGGAATATGTTTGTCAGCTATCATTTGTTATTAGGATTACATGAGTCAGCTTAAGCCTGGACAGGATTTATATGCATGATCTGTACTTGAAAATCAATGGAAAAATCATATACAGGAATTCACTTATGACAGAGTCCCAAGGCTGCATATGATATATGTTACATACAACAGATCCTCATGTACTGCATAGAAAGTGTACTAATGACCCGCTCAGAATGAATGACACACAAATACAGTCAGATGCTTTGTTAAAGTAGGGGAAGGGGGCAGATACCCCAAGCACGAAGTGATAGGGACTGTGACTGGAGATGACGATCAGTCTTCAGTGCTTCAGTGCACTAACAACATTCATGAATTTCAATATTGCATTTGTGGTCACAATTGAAACATTTTATCTCCTACTTGTGTGACATAAAGTGCAGCAACTCCTTGTTACAAATATAGCAAGTAGTTTGCTATAGTTTAAAAGGAAAGATTTTTATTGTTTTTCTTGATCCTCACCTTCTCAACTTAAAGTTGAGGGGTTGTCAGATGGAGAGAGAGCATTAGACATCAGAATCTTACCTGTGATAGAGTTCCAAGATAATTACTCAGCATACCTGGGTTGCCATCCATCATGCTCAGTACAGTACACTTCAGGACGTTTACCTCCACCCTTAAATACATTAGGTCTGCCATGGCTGTCAGATATATTGTAAACACACTAATCACATGGCACATCTGGAATACTGAAAGATCAACCTACACGCAGAAGGTTATTCTAAATAAGTGCTATTAACTCTGCCAAAAGTCATCATTTTGTGCTCATGTTTGCAATGTACCATAACACAACTTCAACTGTGACACCAAGATTTTGAAATGTGGATCAAAAAACAGATTTACAAAAATGATTGGAAAAAGGCAATTGCAAATGAAATTGCACAATGGCACATAACAGCAAGAAGAGTCCCTAAAATGATTACCCTGAAAATGTTATACCACAATTTCTGCATAATTATAAAGTTGCACCCTACATAATAATCATTTAGTTAAAACTATTAACACAATCTTTTTTTTAACTTGTGTGTAATTCTGCTAAAACTCAACATTTTAAACTTAGATTGTTAACCTACCATCTATAGAACACCACTGCTGAGCAATGACACTGTGTTTCTGCAACTTGGATGCAAAATGTTATTTACAAACACAACGGTGAGATAACATTTAGAAACAGAATAGCACAATGGTGCATAGAAGTTTGGTGGAAGGATTCCTAAATCAGCTACCCTGACAATTTCATACCAAAATTCCTCATAGTTGAAAAGTTATTCCTCTGCTCAATGATGAGTTACTTAAACTAGGCAGAAGAGCTATTCCAAAGTAAATTATTCTACAAATTTCTATGTATCAACTACTTAACATAAAATTGAATCTGTGAAAAAAAAATTACAATCGGTAGCTGCTGTATCAGTGCAATCAAGTGGGTGTGTATGCTGCAGATATGACTACATACTTAAGGACATGAGTTTTGGTCTCAAGACTCAGAGCATCATTGGGCATACAGTAATGTCTCTACCATGGAGAGGGCTGTAAGAACAGTTGGATGAGAGTGACACCTTCTTCAGGTGTCAGCTGTTAGATGGCATGGTCATCATTGTAAAAGAAGTGCTAATCAGTGTCTTTAAGCAGTCCATGTAATCACTGTGATCTTGGTTGCTTAAATGGTATTCAGTCAGCGTTGCAATTGCTCTAAGGTGGTTAAACTGGCAGAGTGTATAAGAGTTGCTTATCAGTCACTGACCTGTAAGGCTGCCAGCAGTACTGGAAATCATTTAAGCAGCTGTGACTGTGATTACATCTCCTTAAGTGATTAGATAGACATTTTGCAGGGACCAGTTCAGTACTGCCTCTGCAATGCTGATCATGTCCTTGTCATTCAGTGATTATCTCTGTATTGACAATAGTAGCAAGGAGTAAGTATATCTCTTTGCTAATGTTTTGAAAGGGTTATTTTATTTTAGGCACTTTTTCAAAGGGTTATCTGATACAACAGCTCTTTACTTACTCTAAGGACTTTTTATCTTCAAATTTGAAAAACCTTTTTGGTCCTCAACTTAATTGAAGAGTGCAGAACTGTAGCTGGGTTGTTTGTCATCCTTGAGAAGTTCCTCACACTGGCATCCTCTCAACTCAAAGCTGAAAAGCAAAATTCCAGAGCTGTGGGCCAAAAAATTTTTTTTCTGCAGTTGTTTCAGCCATAACTTTAATTCAGTGCCTATGCCATACGCATACATGCACCACTGGTATCTGCTGATTGCACTGACAAAAAGCTTGCACCTGATGCAGCTACCCCCTTCATTACACTGTTATGTCTCTGGATAAACCAGTTGGAGGCCTTTTGCTAAAAGCTAATTGACCTCTGTAGGGTGTACATGTACCCTTGTGCCTTACTGCAATATGAGTGCAATGTGTGTGTATGTTTGTGGACAGCCAGATCCAGCACTTAGTAACCTAGGCAGCTGCCTAGGCCAGTTTTGGCTGGAGGGCCCAGTTTTGCTTTAAAAAAAATCTGCCTTCCATAAACATAAAAAAGCCCAAGTTTGCTATTAAAAAATCTGCCTTCTGTAAACACAAAACAGTGGCTTTGCTGAAATGGATGTGTTCATTTAGAGCAATGGATCACATACAGCTTGAGCATATACTGTATATGGGTGAACTGTCCCAGATAGGGGCACTGTCTAATTGAGTGACTTTGCTCAGAGTCAAACCTTGAACATTTATTATTGACAGGCAAGTGCCTTAAACCTCCATACCAACTGCCTGGTCTCTTTTAATTTTATTTATTTATTTATTTATTTAAAATCATTGAGGTTTATAGTCTGTCAATGTTAGTTGCAGAGTTTCATAGGTTATTGGCTCAGAGTCATTGTAAGTGCTGTAACAGGTAGCATGCTTGCTTTTAGTGCAGAAGGCTGTGGGTTCTATTACCACACCATGTAGATCAATTGCACTGCAGTCCTGCATAAATGGGGTGCCATCCTCTTGAATATGTCATCATTTGGATGAGATGCCTAGTAACTTTGAGGCTGTTGTCATTTGCCAGCCAGTTCCTATTGCCTATCTCCATCATACTATTTTTTTTAATTCAGTATAAGCAATTTATTATTCAAGGGGAGGAGGTGCTACATTTGTAAGTGAAGCACTGAAATCCACTGGACTTCTCTCTATGCACTGGTGCAATACACACACACACACACACACACACACACACACACACACACACACACACACTTATACGCACACACACAAACACACACACACACACACACACACACACACACACACACATATTAGACAACACTTCTTTCACACACACACACACACACACACACACACACACACACACACACACACACACACACACGCATTACATGGGTCTACTTTACATTGTCGAAGGCCGACGATATCAAAGCTGATATTGTTGGCATCAGATTAGGGAAAGCAAAAAAAAATCAAACGTTTAAACATTTAGTTCAATGTAGTGCGGTCTTGGAGTTGGCATATTTAAGTAGGGGGGGCTGGTGGGGTGCAACCCCCCACATGGGGGGGTGCAGGGGGCTTGCCCCCCTGCTTGCAAAGGTAAGTTTTTATTTATTTTTGTTTTTAGGCATTTTTTTTATCTTTTGATGTTTCAGAATTCGATGATATGGTGTCAACCATATCAGATTCGATATTCTGAAACTTCGATAAGATAATACAGACACCATTACATAACACTCTGAGAACACTGTACATTGGAGTAGAGGTAATTCTCCACAGGCACTAGCTGTGTCAGTGGGTCAAGATGTAAAAGATGAGTAGCGGTGCTTTATTACAACTTTACAATAAAATCAACCATCCAAAAACAATATTACAAAACAAGAAGAAGAAAAAAGGAAAATCAATGTATAATGAAAAAGTTGTATACAGAATACATGCAGGACACTACTACCCTATAACTGCTTATGCTTCAATAACCATTGTCTAGCATGTACCATAATAGAAGATAAATGCCTATGGGATATATGCAAATGACCCCTTAAGGACATCAAGTGTTTCACCTATATGGCTTCTGAATGTAAATGACTTTTTACTTTTTCATTGTGGATACATTCAGACCAATAAAGTCAAACCTCACTGGCTGTGGACTTGCATGTTTTGGCCTTCTTCTGACCTCAGCAGTGCAGCATAAGTGGACTGTTTGACTATACTTCAGAAACACAGTGTCTTTACACCCAGCAGATGTCCAAAAATATAGGATATTTACACCCAGATGATGTCCATTACCATTAGGGTGTCTTCAAAATATCCAAACTAACATCCAAAACCAAAAAGTAAAAAGGTTGAGACACGCATGTCCATAGCTAGTGGGGTTTGACTTTATTGGCCTGAATGTATCTACAAAGGCTTAAAATAAAAAAGTAAAAACTAATGGACATTCAGAAGCCATATAGTTGAAACACTTGATGTGCTTAAAAGGTCATCTGCATATATCCAATGGGCCTTTATTACAGGAGGTTTAAGGTATCATGCAGTGAAAACTCTACCTTGGCTAGGTTTTTCTGGTAGATTTTATTAATTAGATTGTCTGTCTTACCTTTTTACTTTTTGGATTTGGATGTTAGTTGGGATATTTTGCAGATACCTTAATGGTAATAGACATCAGCTGGGTACAAAGACCCTGTATTTCTAAACTATAGCCAAATCACCACTTATGCTGTCCTGAAGAGGTCATAAGAAGGCCGAAACACGCATGTCCACAGGTAGTTAGGTTTTGCTTTGGCTTTATTAGCCTGAATGTATTCGTAAAGACTTAAAGTGAAAAAACTAAAACATCATGGACCTTTATAAGCCATATAGCTGAAACCCTTGATGTCCTTAAAGGTCATATATCCCATGGGTCTCTATTATAGAAGGTTTAAGGTATAACACAGTGAAAACTGTAGCTTGGCTAGGTTGTTTTTATAGTTTTACTAATTGGTTTGTCTCCGCTATAAGAAGAAATGCACAAATAAGTAATTCACTACTATCAGAAGTAATGCACAAATAAGTAATTCACTGCTATCAGAAGTAATGCACAAATAAGTAATTCACTGCTATCAGAAATAATGCACAAATAAGGAATTCACTACTATCAGAAGTAATGCACAAATAAGTAATTTACTGCTATCAGGAGTAATGCACAGATAAGAAATTCACTGCTATAAGAAGAAATGCAGAAATAAGTAATTCACTACTATCAGAAGTAATGCACAAATAAGTAATTCACTGCTATAAGAAGAAATGCACAAATAAGTAATCATATCAATAAATTCTGGTGCTGTGTCCCTATAAATGAAGCATGTCTATGAACTATATGTAAGACAGCATTCGCAACATACCTCTCAACTGTCCAGATTTTCACAAAACGCTGAGATTTTTTGCGTAATAATTTTGGTTTATTCCCCCCAGAATTGTAGTTTTCTGGCAAATGATTGACGATTGAAGTCATTAAATAATGACAGGCATTTTAGATTTAGATTTCATATCATTCAACGATGCACATTATTGTAAACATTATTATTCTATCAACTTTCTAAGCTTGTAAGAACAATATTTAAAATCTGTCCCTGATATTAAGCCTTTGCCTCCCCCTCTCCATTATGTTTGGCTTTGTCCAGAATTCTTGACCTAATAGGTTGAGAGGTATGATTCATAAACTAACCAAAAAGGCTGCTATTTAATGGAAAAGATTGACAAAAATGCTTTCCCTTTTTTATAAGCATGCCAATATCCATTGACTAACACCTGCATGCATGTATTGCCTTAAATGATTTCCAGCATTCAGATTTTTACACCAGTCTCATAAGCTCATAAAACATATCACATCTGACCACAATGAATACTATCAAACACCTTAGGCATATCACAAGTGTCTATCTGTCCTTGTATATTTTTATGGAGAATGCAAACACTTCTCAAAAATAAAATAACAAGGTTTTAACATTTTCAAACATTTTCCAAATACAATGCTTCCCTTCAAGTCAGTTTTTATTAAATATTTAATTAATTTATTTACTTATATTTGTCCTTAATCACATTGTAAGCATTGCATTGTTACTGTGTTTTATCAGATTGTATGTATGCATATCTCTGCGGAGCTTTTCTCCCCAGGCCTCCACTGTAAATCGGCACTCTTTGACCCAGTGGACCTTCCCAGTCAACAAATACAATAAATAAATAAATAAAATAGTATATTTTATAGATGTTGAGCATAAATAGCAATTAAATGTAATATCTCACCTGAGTTTCTACTTCCAAAACTAGCCTACCAGGAATAACCACAGTGAAAGCTTGAAGATGAATTTAAGAAATATTAGAAATATCATCAGCTTTGATTTGTGCAGTAACTTTTTTAGGTTGTGAAACTTCACAGGTAAACAAAAATTAATTCCAAGAGTAAACATTATTTTTCCATCAATAAGTAAAAATAAATATGCCCAATAAAATGAATGTCTCAAAAGTAATATCTCAGAATGTTGTCATAGCTTAACAAATAAGAAAACAGACATTGTGGCGCTTAAATCCTAGTGGAGAAATTAAACTGTACCAAACATAACAATGGTTAAATGCAAAATCACATTTAGCTTGAATATATACTATATAGTGTGATTTTTCTGAAGTTAACTTTGTTTTTGGTAGCAACACTATCAGGCCACGAATGCTGGCTTAATTAACATATAGGGTATGCTGGAGATGTGAAAAAAAGAGACAGGAACATGGACACATATATTATGGGACTCTGAGGAACTATGAGAATACAAAAGGGGAAGTAAGGCAGTTGGTAAGGGATAAAGAGGATGGGGGAGTTAGTACTGATAAACTTTTTTTCTTTTAGGGTTTGTGTAGAGTGTCTATGAGGAAGTGATAGAAAAGTAGGAGTGGTTTTGTTATTGGGGTTAAAAGCTATAAGCAAGAGATGGAAACAGACAGAAAGGCCCAAAGGGGAGGATCTCTGGATATTGATGAGGAAATTAATGGAAAAAGAAAGGATGAATGTACTGCCCAAAGGAAGAGAGAAATTTAGAAGAAGGTGGGAGTGTTAATTGAAGAAAGAAAGAGATTAAGCAAAACAGATGAGTGCTCAGACAAGAAATGGAAAAAGTGACACAAGGTAACTATTGTAAATAGTTAAAGGAAACTGTAAACATAGGAAGTACAGTAGGACATTACAAAAAAACCTTAAGGATATGACATGGAGAGGGAAAGGGAAACCCCTAATGGTGAGAGATGGAAATAAAATTAAAAAATGTTGACTTGATTATAGATAGTAATGTTGGGGATACAGGAATCTGTTAAACATAAAAAGACTGGAGATTTCATTTTGCTGACAATAGGTAATCAGGCAAATCATCAGTGCAGGATATCAACACACCACTCATAAGATAATGGTTGAATTGATGATTTGCAAATATGTAAATATTTAGCAAAAGTCTAAATAAATGGAAGGCAGACCCAAAGTAAAGATGAACAATGTAGGAGTGAAGGCTGAGAAGATAAAGATGATACCAGGCAAAAGAAAGTGTGAAATATGCTGGAATAAGGTTAAGGAATGTGAGGGCCATTTGAGTAGCCGGAGGGATAATACATTTACACTATTATTCCCTGACTTGTATATACAGAAACTGGTTTTAATCCTCTAACCTGTAGGAATAGCAATTAATGAACTGCATAATATACCCCAATATGTGAAAGAGACATATACAGTCAAAAGGATTGTATTCTATTTATTGCCAAAATCAATACAGTTATCTTGCTGTAAAGAAATCAATGCATAAATGTTTGCAAAATAATGCATCATTTGAATGTAATCCCTAGTATTGGGCTGAGACCAGCTGTATAACTAAGATTTGTCAAGTTATTGTTGCTTATCTTACTTAAATAATGAGTAACTGTCCAGTCACTAGGAAAGACATGTGTACCATGCATGGTGACTGCACAGTGGTTGTAATATTGTCTACTGAGATTTCGTTAATAAATGTTATTCTTGTTTAAAATAAAACAATGCTGACCTCATTTTCCTTGTACAACTTCAGATACAGTAACAGTAGAACCCAAATTGGAAGACAGACTAACAGATCTGTTCAGCAAATTAGTACCAGCAGAAACATCAATAGGGTCACCATCAATCATGGCAGGAGAAAAGCCTCAGCAATCAATGGCATCAGGTCAGAATAGAGCACAATCCTTCTAGTTTCTCTTCATTAGCCAGTTTTAGACGTATGCAAGCTGCCAAACCTCCATCAGAAAGCATAAGAACTGATACAGAATTCATAACATTGGATTGAAATAACTCTATGCAAACATCAGCAGCACTAGGGAGTTCCTCCTTCTTACTGAACTCTGGCTTTCATCCCTAGATTTGGCCATCTCATACAACCTAATATGTGAAAACAGAAAAGGAAATTCCTGCTTCCCTGGCCAAAGTTCCCATAGTCTGTATGAATATCACCTTGGCATACCTTTCAGCTCTCCAGATTTTAACAGAATGTCTAGATTTATTTTCCTGAGATTTTTGCTTTGTTCTTCAAAATAATTATGTTTTTCTGGCAAATCATCAAGGATGGAAATCACTTCATAATGACAGAAATTTCAGTTTCAGACTATCCTTCAAAATTAATACTATTGCAAAACCTTTTATTTTATCACCTTTCCAAGTTTATAAGAGCAATATTTAAAATCTGTCGCTACTGTTGGGCCTTTGTTCCCCCATTATTTTCAGAGGCCTCTGGCCTAGTGATAAATAAATATATGTTCCCCCAACTCAAACACACACACACACACACACACACACACACACACACACACACACACACACACACACACACACACACACACATCTATCTATGTATGTATCTATCTATGTATCTATATTCCCCCAATTCATTCTTTACTTTATGTTATTCCAAAAATTACATTTACAGTCATGTGAATATCAGTGGGATCTGCGTGTATATTATATGAACAAAAGTTCATATAATCGAATGCTGTAAACAGCGGAAATGCCGGACCTCAAACCTTTTATTGTGGGGGGCACAGCCCCCAACACCCCCTGCTAATTATATATGCCAACTCTGAGATCACACTACAGTGAGGAGAGGGAAAATTTCACGATCTTCAGTGTACCATGATCTCACAAAAAACACATCGATGAACGGCATTTTCGCTTATACAGCCATTTGATATTTTGGACTTTCGTTCTTCTAATAGGAACCCTGGGATTCTACTGATGATAAGTCCCAGGAGTAGTTGCTGGATGCACAGCTCAAGATCAAGTTACACTTGCAGACAGTGAGTGTGTCCGTCACATTAAGCCACACTATGCACCTCCCACACAATTCAGTGGATGGTGCGGCTAGGCCTGCAGGTGCCAGCATAACTATTTGTCATCGCATTCGGTGCACCTCACAGATTTTTCTAAGGATTCTAAGGTGGTATTCCTTAATGATAAACTTGCCTTTTTCAGTACTATTGTCAAGGGAATGTCTCAATAACATAGAAAAAGAGAAACACTCCTCACAGCTGTTTATATTAAAGTCCAAATTCTACCATAATACCTCCTTTTTGAGGACACAGAAGAGTCCATGTCCAATAATGAGAACACAGAAACTTCCAGAAAAGATGCCAGCCCAAAACATTAGAAAAAAATCCATTTATTTTGTGATGCCTTGCCTGACTATACCACTGTAGAAGTAGTCAGCAATCAGCTGTCACTCTACTTGCATGTATGGATGGCCATCTTGCACAATAAGTGGATTCTGGCAGTAATATCCAGGGGCTTTACAATTCTCTTTCATGCATCTCTTCTGTCCCAGTTTCTTCCATTGCCTGACATCCTACCCAATCAAAAGAAAGCAAAAGGAAAAAGATATGTTAAGCCTTAACTGCAAGAGACATCCAAGAGTTACCAGAAGAGCAAATAGTAGCTGGTTATTACTCCAAGTATTTTTTGCCTGCAAATAAGACAAAAGACCAGTGACAAGTGGAGTACCACAGGGTTCAGTCCTGGGTGCTCTCCTGTTTAGTATCTACTTCTCTGAAGTACAGGCTAACACAAAAGGTCTTTGGCTAATGAAGTTCGCACATGACTGCAAACTAGGAGCCATAATCGAAACTTCTAACGATGTGGACATCCTACAAAAGGGCCCCAGTGAGACAGATGCCTGGTGTCAATGCCATGGCCTCAAGCTCAATGCCAAAAAGTGCATTGTCATCCCTTTGGTAAAAACTCTGTACCCATGAACTACAACATAGGCGGTAGTATACTTAACACCGAAAGTGTGATAAGAGACCTTGGGACACAGGTGGACAGTAGTCTCTCCTTTGATAACCACATTGCCAAAGTAATCAGGAAATCCTTCTACGTGGCACACCTCATCACAAAATGTTTCTCATCCAGACAAAAAGAGGTCATTGTTCCCCTCTACTCATCACTCATTAGACCCATTATAGAGTACAACACCCCTTTTGGTATGTACCTCACAAGACATCTACAACAACTGGAAAGACAGCAGAAATACCTCACAAAGAGGATTACTGGCCTCAAGCAGATGCACTACGCAGACCGTCTCAAAAAACTCCAGCTTTACTCCATCACATATCACCTATTCAGAGGTAATCTCTGCCTAACATACAAAGCTATGTCAAACCCAGAGCTGTTGGACATGCTCCACTTAAAGAAATCCCAATCCCTCTGAGCTACACACTCTAGGGACCTAAACGTTGCCACCACAATAAACAGAACATGCTGGAGGGATAGATTCCTGTCCCAGAGACTTCCCATACTCTGGAATAAACTACCTATCTATATCAAACAAAGCTCCTCATTAGCACTCTTCAAGAAAAATCTTGATGATTGGATGGGAAATAGGAAATCCACCCCGGGATCACCTCTGTGGCTCTGCTCGACAGTGGCACAGGAAAATAATTTTCTTGTGTGGAAAAAGCCAGGGTACCTTTTTGGCTGAGCTTGTATAGGCCCCAGGGCCAATACCTTAGTACCTACCTATGAACCTATGAAAATACATCAGGTCAATATTGGATCTAAATAGCTTAAAGGAGTTTAACTCCAAGGAAACTTTCTAAATGGTCATGGGACAGTCCACCTTTTCTTGTCTGAAAGAAAGAGACTAAACAACATCCCTATGCATAAAGATTGCCATGGAGTCCAAAGATCTCTAAGTGCTGGGCAGTCATTTTCAGTTCTAATCCCTTCCACTGAGGTTCAGTTCAGCCTTCATCTGTATTTACTGAATCCATGTCTGTAGTTGTTCTCAACCATTAACTGCAAGAAGTCAAGGTCTTTCATTCCCTGGATAGCTGTCACCTAACTGAATTGACCTTAGACAGATTAGTCACAGCTCAAGAATGTTTACAAGGTCTTTTGAAATCATGGTGAAGACTATGAAGTCCTACATGGAGCATTTATAAACACTGACATTCAGAGGATGCACCCAAGGCACTCTCTACTGTAAATTGTATTCTGATCTAGTAAGGAGTCCTCCACTGCAATCTGCATTGTCCAAATTGCATCATTTGAAGCCACTCACAGCAGGTCTTTGCCTCAGGGTATGGCATGAGATCTTATGGCAACAAACATCTGTATGGCCCCTCAAATGAGTTTCTGCTTGAGGTTCCTCCAGTGGACTCTCAAGTATAGTTGTTGCAGTTACTAGATTCCATGACATTCAGTCAGAGGGAGATTCTCTGACTGCTTTTAATTTGCAATCTTCTGCGAATCTGTTCAGTCAGAGGTCCTTGACATTGCCCTTGACTTTAGACAAGTGGATACCAAAAACAAACAGTCCCAGAACAGATCCCAGAGAGACTCCACTAGTAACTGGTCTCTTTGTAGAGGTGGACTCCCTAGTTCTACCTTCCTGGGTCCTGCCTATCCACCTGGTGACATAAGGGTTTATACATAACCTCCTGAGTTTGTCAACAATGCCTGAGTGTGGTGTGATTATGTGAGGTATTGCCAGCTATGCCAGGAGAAGAAAGGCAGGGGATGTGTAACATATGCCAGCATAGTTAGCTAGAGTTTTGTAAAGAATTATATGGCATTTGTATGTCAAACTGATTTGTACAGGTGCTTGTGCTGAAAATGCATTTGTAAACTTGCTTGTGTTAAAAAAATGTACCAACAGTGGGTCCTGCTGTACAGAAATGAAATACAGCTGTATGTCAAACTGTTGTATAACTGTAGGATACTGGAAGAGAAGAGGTTAATCTCAGTCCAGCTAACTTTGAAAAATAGTCTGAAATTAAATTACCTGGTTTAGGCTATAAAGATTGCATCTCACAGTTCTGACTGCAGCCAGAGATGAAATGTCTGTAAGAAGCATGGCTTAGTAGCTCTGTAGGAAGCGTGAAAGTGTTAAAATTGTTTTATAGCTTCTAGATGCAGTAACACATCTTAGCAAAGGTCTACATGTGTGCATTATGACACATATATGCAAGATCCTGGCTCAAGTTTCTAGTAAGGGGGTAGTGTGGGAACCAGAATCAGGTGAGAAGATGTGATGTCATTCTATAGCCAGCACTGAAATGATATTTGGCTATTAGTGAGAGATGTCACTCAGGTCTCAGCAGTCTGTTTATGAAACCTGACAAAGTAAGACCACTCACCCATGTCATCTTGCCTTGCTCTAATAAGTGAACTAGAGAACAGTAATCCTTTAGATCAGTCAGGAAAATATAGTGAAATTAGTTAAGTACTGTTTTTCTGTATCTGTGTGAACCTTTCCATCTTTGCTGTTTTAATATTTCCTGTGGCTGAGACTCTGGTGTTTATTATAAATAGATATTCAGTATTTTCCTGTTCTTTTATTATTTATTATTAAAAATATTTAAAATGTTCATTGTGGCTGGTCTTTTAGAGAATATTTTAACCTTTGAGAGTACTTATATTTATTTGGTGACACTGACCGCTCCTGAAAGTCTTGTTGCATAGGTCAAACACTACCATTTGTATTAGTATTAATTTTACTCAGTGTAATTGGGTACCCTTGTAAGAGCCTTGGAGTAGCTGGCTGATGGCATTGTAACTACCTTATAGTCTGGGCAGAGGTGGTAGACCTAGTGAATCTGTGTCAGCCTTTCCCAGGTGTGTGTGTGTGTGTGTGTGTGTGTGTGTGTGTGTGTGTGTGTGTGTGTGTGTGTGTGTGTGTGTGTGTGTGTGTGTCAGCTACTTGAAATAAGGACACAGAGCTCCTTAGTGGTCGATGTGGATTCTTATTTGGGGCCTGGAGAGGAAGACTCAGTGTACTCCCTGTGTGCTCTTAAGGAAAATTGTGCTTGGTGCAGAGAGCTGCATCTGAAAATATGGTGTGTATCCATTTTTGTTCCAACTGAACATCCTTCACCGATGTCAGTTGTAAGGATTGAGGCTTCTTGATTACTGGCTCAGAGCAGGGACATTACATGGGTCATTGTGTCAAATGCCTTGACCAAGTCAAGGTAAGCAGTGTGAACTGTTTTACCCTTCTCCATTGCATTGGTGATCTTCTAAAGAAGTCCATCAGGTTGAGAAAAAAGTCCACCAAGCCTTGACAAAATCAAATTGGGTTGGGTTCAGTGTCTTGAGGTTTCCTATGTCATTACTGATCATTCCCATCACAATTCTTTCCAAGACCTTGTATGTATACGAGAATAGCAGGACTTATTATTCTGTAGTTTCCAGGGCCTGCAGATGGCCCACCTTTGTGCACAGAGATAATGGTTTCCTCTCTTCATTCGAGAGGTACAAAGCCTATTTGGAGGCAATGGTCAAATAGTGATTCCAGATGGCCTAATAGGTCATGTTTCATGCTATTTAGAAGGCAGCCTGAGATATTGTCAGATCCCATTGATGCAGTGTTCTTGGCCTTAGAGACAGCATTGAGAACCTGTTCCCTAGTAATAGCTGGGGGAGTTATATTTGATGGTATTTCCTGAGGAGAGGCTGAGGTGAGAGAGAGGTAAAGCTAGAGCTGAATTTGTCTGCCAGTAGGTTTCTATATCTTCTGGCTCAGTATAAATAGCTCCATTAACAATGAACTCTGCACATAATTGTGTATTGCCTCTGAGGTTGGAAACATAGCTAAAGAATGCTGTGTGGTTGTCCTTGACCTGGGAGGCCAAATTTACTTAAAACTTGGCTTCTGTAGACTTAATTTGTCCTCTCAGTGTTTTGTTTAGTTTGATGAGGGTAATTTTATCCTGAAGGGTGCTACACCTTCTAATGTTTGCCATGATTGATCTTCTTTCTGTGATGCAGCCAATTTATGTTGTGATTCCACCAGGAAAGCTCCTTGTTTGAGTTACTTTGTGCAAATTCCTGGTGGGTACAGATGCCTCTATGCAGCAATTAACATGCTTGTGTAGGGTTTCTGTGAACAGTTTTGCATCGGCAACAGTGTGCTCTGGATTTAGGGGAGCTTGAAATTTTGTCAGGTTATCACTTAATAGTAGGAAGTTTGCCTTAGAATAGTTTCTGAACATTCCAGGTTTAGCTGGGTTTCTCAGATTTATTTTTGCTTCAAAGGAGACCATTTTGTGGTCTGACCTTACCAGAGAGGACATTGCACTAGGGGATGTGCAGCACTCTTCCATATTAGTAAGAACTAGATTCAATCATGTCTCTCAACCTCTCAGTGCAAAAAAATCTGGAAAAAGCCAAAAATAATTGGGGGGGGGGGGTCACAGGCCCAAAAATAGGGACCGATTTTAAAAACGGGTCCTATAAATTTAGAAAGTGTCTATAACAGATGTTAAATTATTATGTATTTTCTGAAGGATCTAAGGACAGAAATTCAAATGTCTGTCATTATTTAGTATTATTTAGTGACTTCAAACCTCAATAATTTGGAAAAACACCAAACCAGCACTAATAATCCTAAACACAAGGCAAAAAAGGCTTCCACACTCCAAAATGCCTTAATTCCACATAGTACAACTAAAAACTGCTTCAGCCAAATGAAGTACATAAAAAGCAACACAGCAGTTAAAAATAATCCAAAAAGATAAGCGCTTTTGTTTCAATGACATATAAAAAAAAACTTCTTCAGATAAATGAACAAACTGCCATTAGGCTTCTTAAATACTCTTAAACCAATCACAGCTAAAATTCAGAATACACCCTTTTTGCATGAGGTAGTCTGACATAACCAAGCATAGTAAAAAAGACATATTAATAGAAGGCATAGCAAAAGAAATACACACCCCCTCAATAATTTTCCAGAAAACTACACAGTTTATAAAGAACATACTAAAAATATAAGGCAAAAATCTAGACATTCTGTGAAAATCTGGACAGATGAATGGATCTGATATGTTTGCACCCTTGGTTGATGTAATGACAGTCTAGTTCAGGGACTTTGTGTTTAAAAAATCCAGCTATAACTTTGCCTGCATGATTGGTGCCATATATGATTCTCAGTTAATATAAAGTCACCCATGAATAGGTATTTGATTTGGATGGTGAGTGTTTCCAGTAAGGTTTTGGTTTTGCTGAGTCATAGAGGGGGACCTGTAGCTTGCAAGGAAGTGGTATTCGATTTTGCCTATAGTAATTTGAACATGAAGAAGCTCAAGTGTCCTGTTTGACCGGCCTTGAGGTATCTTTATATTTGATGTAAATTGAGACACCGCCACCTTTAGCCCTTGCCTGTTTAGTAGCTGCTCTAAATGTGTGGAAGGCATTGTAGCTTTGCACTGCCAGGGTGCTCTCTGTGGCTTTAAACCATGTCTCAGTGACTGCACAGGTGAGGAAAACTTTTAGGATCATATGAGGTTCATAGGAGGTTACTACGCTATTGGCCCTGAGGCCCTTATAAGCCTAGCTAAGTGTTTAGCCCATGTTTAGACAAATCAGCATCCAATGCCCCTATCCAATGGAGGCATGGGTGGAATCCCAGGGGTATATTTTCTGTTCTCCATCCAGTTATCCAGGTTGTGCTTAAAAAGGGGTAAAGAGGTACTCTGCTTGATTTGGAGAGGGAGTCTATTCCATAGATGAAGGAGCCTCTGGGACACAAATCTGTCCTGCCAACAAGTCTTGTTGATGTCATAGACCAGGTTGAGGCCGCCCATGCAGGATACTCGAGTGAAGCTTGACTTGTAGATATGCAGCAATCCCATCAAGGTAGGGTCCATGAATGCCTTGTATGTCAGACAGAGGTCACCTCTGAGGAGTATGTATGAAACTGAGTAGAGGAATAAGGCTTTTAGCCTATCTGTGTATGGTAGATGTTTGAGACCCTGGATTCTCCTGGTGAGGAACCTCTGTGGTCTCTCCAGCTGCTGCATGTGCTTTGCGAGGTACATGCCGAAAGGTGCATTGTACTCAATAATGGACCTTATAAGGGAAGAATACAGGGATATTATGACCTCCTTGTCCCTGGATGAGATACCCTTACTTATGAGGCGGGCCATGTAGAAGGCTTTCCGTACCATGGAAGCAACATGGTGGTCAAAAGTCAGGTTGCTATCAACCTGGGTTCCCAAATCCCTCACGACTGACTGAGTGCTTAGGACATTGTTATTTATTTATTTATTATTTATTTCCAGTTTGATGACCGGGGATGTCCACTGGGCTCAGGGAGCCCGTTTTCAGTGGAGGCCCGGGGAGAAAAGCTCCATGTTACAAAGTTTAGATACAGATACAATACAGAAAAGAAGAACAATTTACAATTATGTTTCATGCTAGAGAGCAGGTGTAATTTCTTAGGTACATGTTACCTTTAGATACAGACAATATTAGTAATGAACAATTTGCAGTTACATTTCATGTTAGAGAGCAGGTGTAAATTCTTAGGTACATGGTGCAAATTTGATATTTACAATATGTACATATGTGTGGTAGCCTATTGATCATAGCTAGAGAGGCTAGTGATCATAGCTGGAGAGGGGTTTAGAGGTGGAGAGAGAATTATAGGACTAGGTGGGGAGAATGCAGTTGCATTTTCTGTTAGAGTAAAGGTAGGAATGTAACTGAGATTTAAAGTTTTCAAAGTTTGCACAGGTCCTTAGAGAGGAAGAAAGAGAATTCCATTTTTTGCTAAGGAAAAGGATAGCAGGAGTTGACCAGCAGGGCGATTGGGATTTTGGACACAGATTAGGTTTTGGTGAGTAGATCTGAGAGTTCTCTGAGGGTTATAGGGGAGAAGGATGTTGCATAGAGTGGGGCACTTAGAGGGTTGAAAGATTAGTTTGTGGGCTGTGGTAATCTGAAAAAGTCTAGATGGTTGGAGAGTTCAAGCCAGTGTAACAAATTAAGGGCAATACAGTGATGGGAGGAGTATTTGGCTTTGGTGACAAATTTAGAAATGTTATTATAACAGACTTCCAATTTTGAAGTGAGTGTGGCAGATAAGTTAGTTAATAGAGGAGCGCCATACATTAGTGAGGGGAGTAGATAGGTAGTGGCAAGCATTTGTCTGGTGGAAGGAGAGAGAAATTGGATGTTCCTGTATAACATACCAAGTTTTATATGGGTTTTCTTAATATTTTGCTGGATGTGAGTGTCGAATTTCAGGTGTTCATCAATAGTGACCCCAAGTAGTTTGGCAAAGGGAACAACCTCTATAGTGGAGTTGTTTTGGCTAATGATTTGGAATGAGTTTTTATCAAGAGGGGCAGCTTTTGAGGGAGAGAATAATAGCATTTTGGATTTATTGGCATTTAGTGAGAGGATTCTGAAGCATACAATTTTCAGTGGTGGAGAAAGCAGCTTGGGTCAGTGTCTTTAGCTCTGGGAGGTTGGTGGCACTGCAGATTAATGTGGAATCATCTGCATATTGTACAATTTTGTACTGGGTATGGCTTTGTGGAAATTGTTAATAAAGATGTTAAACAGCATTGGACCAAGTATGCATCCCTGGGGAACCCCAGTTGGGGTAGGAAGGAAGTTTGAGGTGCCTGTCCCCCATTTTACAGCTTGAGATCTATTGGAGAGGTAGCTAGAGAACCAGGATAAGGTATTCTGAGAGAGATTAAGGTCGGAGAGATGCTTTAGGAGATGGGAGTGGGAAATGGTACTGAATGCCTTGGGCAGATCAAGAAGAACAGTAGAAACTATTTTTTCCAGAGTCCCGGGCAAGATTTATTGTCTCTAGGAAGGAGAGAAGTGCAGTGGTTGTACTATGGCCTGGATGGAAGCCATGTTGGGTTGGAGTGATTAGTTGGTTATTGGCTAAGAATGTCATGAGCTGAATGTGAATGCATTTTTATAGTAGTTTGGAAATTGGGGACAGGATGGCTATGGGGCGGAAGTTGGAGATCTTATTGTTTTTGCCTCCTTTATGGAGAGGTAGAATGAAGGCAGTGTGCCATAGCTTGGGAACATAAGATTATAGCATGGATCTATTGATCAGTTATTAATGTGATAATATGTGGGGACATCACTGTCCCCAAAGGGGATGATGATGATGCATTTTTTGGTATTCAGCTTGAGGCCATGTTTCTGGCACCTGTCATTTGTCTGAGTGAGACCCTCTTGTAGGATGCCCACATCACTAAGGGAATTTATAACAGCACCCAGCTTGCAGCCATCTGCAAACTTGGTCAGCCATAGCCCACTGGTTTTGGCCTGCACCTCAGAAAAGTATATCTGAAATAACAGAGGCCCCAAGACCGAACCATGAGGTACGCCGCTTGTTACAGGTCTACTGCTTGAGGTGGCTTCCTCTGTTTTGACTACGTGGGTTCTATCAGTGAGCCAGTTTGCTACCCATCTGGTAACATATGGATTGATGCCTAGTTGAGAGAGTTTATCTATTATGCCCATGTGGGGAATAGTGTCAAAGGCTTTGGCCAGGACAAGGTAAGTGGTGTGCACCATCTTCCTCTTGTCCATAGCTTTGGTGACTGTCTCAAAGAAGTTGACCAAATTTAGCAAACATGACCTCCCCTTGACGAAACCAAACTGTGTGGGGGTCGAGTGTTTGGAGGTTGCCATTGTCTTTGTTTATGAGGTCCATGATAATCCATTCTATGGCTTTGCAGATCAGACTAGTTAGGCTTATGGGTCTATAATTTCCGGATCAGTGGGCGCTCCACTTTTGTGTAAAGGGATGACAGTGGCTGTCCTCCACTTAGCTGGGATGAAGCCAGTACTCAGGCTTTGGTTGAATAGGGTGCCTAATGGTGCTGCAAATTCTTGCAAGTTCACATAGGATGCAGTCTGGGATGTTATCCGGTCCCATGGAAGCTGTATTTTTTGCCTTTGAGAGAGCAGTGATGACCTGCTCCTTAGATATAAAGGAACAAGGACAGGTACTGGGGATGTCTTGATTTACTGATGGGGGGACATAGGGGTAAAGTTTTTGCTGAATCTGTCAACCAGCAAGTTTGCTATATCTACAGCATTTGTATATGTGTGTACCAGTTCTGAACAGATCTAGGTGCTTCCTTTGAGGTTGTGGACATATGGGATGAAGGCCTTATGATTGTCTCTAGTAGATGTGGCCAATTTGGACTCGAAGTTTGCTTTGAAGGATTTCACTAGTGCTCTTATGTGCTTGTTCAGGCCAAGGAGACATTGTTTCTAATTTGGCATCTACTCCTTTTCGGTCTTGGACAGCATTTTTTTCCTTTTGTTATAGAGTTTATTTATTGCAGATGTCCACTGACAAGTTTACTCTTCCTTGCGGAGGATGACTTAGTCCTGATTCCATGCATCTATATAAGTGCTCATATAGTGCTTTGGCGTAGTTTTGTATATTGGTGCCAGTTCCAACAGAGGGGGAGGGGGCTGTGAAGCTGTTTATACCATCCCTCAGGAGGGTGTAATTAGCTTTGGATAAGTTTTTATGCCTGATCCTAACTAGAGGGGGGTTAGGGGAGATGGTGACTTCAAAAGTGACCGCTTTGTGGTCAGATTTTACCAGGGAGGATGATACTATAGGGATGATGCAGTGATTACTCATGTTGGTTAATACCACGTCCAAGATATTATCACCCCTTGTGGGGGTATTGACTAGCTGTTCCAAAGCATTTGCATTAACAAAATCAAGGAATCTCTGGGCATTTGTGCTCTGGCATGAGTAGTTCTTCCAGTCTATGTTTGGGAAGTTAAAGTCACCCAGGATCAGGGTTAAGGGTTGAATCTTGATAGATTTGAACAGGTCCAAATAAGTGGATTGAGCATCTTGAGTCAAATTTGGTGGCCGATTAGCTAGCTATGATTTGAATAGGGGTCTTGTTAATGGTTAACTGCACCTGAACTGTCTCCTGTGCATCATACTGTTTGACCAGCCTGGAGGTGTGTATGTCTTTAATGTATATTGAAACTCCACCTCCTTTGGCTTTACTGCCCACAGTTTGGGGTCTGAATGTATGAGAGGATGAGTAGCCAGGTAAGGCTGGGTGATCTCCGCAGTTTTGAACCAGGTTTCAGTGACTGCACAAATGTCAGCATTTTCCATGGTTGCGAATGCTTGCAATTAGTTCAGTTTCATGTTTAGACTCTTAGCATTTAGCAGCATGACCTTTAATTTGTGTTTTGTTGAAATTTTTACGTTGGTAGTTTTAACCTCATCACTTTTCTTAAAACAGGCACTATAGGGGAGGCAAGAGCCTTTGCCAGAAGTCTGAAGCTCAGGTGAGACAGATGCAGGCCATCTCTGGCAAAGCATCATGGTCTGTCGATTATATCTTCCCAGGCTGTCAGGTACCGGATCCCCCTGGAATGACACCAGAAACTAAGCCATTTGTTAGTCAGTCATTTTCTGTTTGTATTGAGGCATCATTCTGGGTGATGGCAGAATGCTGCTTAAGGCTATTGACATACGTGCTGGGACACATAATCAGCGAGTTCAATCGTATCTCCCTTCATATAGTCCAGAAAGGCATGTCTCAAGTCATTCACATGAACATGGACTATGACAGAGTCATAACAGTACCTGTTGTTGAGAGACTTGATTACGTGTGTGATATGGTGGATTCTGGCACCTGATAGACAACTAACCATGACTTTCTCCTTATCCAACCCGGTGAGAGGCACATCTGTGTGTCTCACAATGGAATCTCCTATGACTAATATGTTGGGTTTATGGTGAATCCTTAGTGGTTGTAAGGCACAGGTGTGTGGATTATGCATGGTATGTGGTGTGGAGGGCTTTGGAGATCACGTGTATTTTTGCCTCGGAGGTCTCCTTTGTTTGGGTATGTTTATGTGGAGGACTTCTGCATATGTAGGTGTGTGTTGTGAACCTGCGGGTGGTGTTTGAGGTGTAGTGATTGTGTTCACAACCTTTTCAGTGCCAGATATTCTGGCTTGAGGGGGAGAGAGCTTGGACTCAAGGTTCCTAATGTAATTGCATCTCTCACAGATTGTGTTCCTAGGTGGTAGTTGTAGATGCTTGTCTTTGTACATGAGGCAGTTGCTACACTGTCTCAGGATGCCCATATCAACCAGACTGGCAGGAGAAACTGTAGGAAACTGTCCATCCATATTTGTCAGAATCTGATGGAGAAAGGCCAGGGAGAGCTAAGGGGTGGGCCTAAAGCCCAAGTGCTTAAACCAAAACTAAGAGTTTAGAATAACACTTAACAATTTAGACAGGCAATAAACAAGCAGTAATAAATGCAACAGAAAAGATGCAGTTGAACACTTTACAGAGCAGGCAGCAAGTAGCAGGAAAAAGCAAAGCAAGATGAAGTAACAGAGTAGCAGGACAAAACACAAATTAAAAAAATATAAGCAGCTGAATAAAGTGTCTTTTTTATAAAGTAAAAAGGGAGAGAGAGCAGGAACAGAAGATAATGCAGGGTTAAGGAAGTAAGGTGAATGGCCTTCCCAAATGATCTCTGTATTAAGTAGAATGAGCTAAAGAGATGGGACTGGGAGGAGTGTCCCAGATCAAATTTACAGTAGAGGAGGGCAACTGCAAAAGCAACCAACTTTAAGAAAAGAACAGGAATAGGGTGGGAGGGTAGAAGAAAACCAGTTTCAGCACAGATCAGAAACAATGCCAGCAAGTATATAAATAATTCAGTCAAGCAAAAATTAAGACAATGCAGAACTCTGAACCATTAAAAAGTGCCAAAAAATATACTTATCAGCTCTATATTTCCAGATTGTTTGCAGTCAGAACACAAGGAGATTGTAGTAATGATATGCAGGGATTTACAAACGGAATATTTTTATACCAGCAAGCCTAGAGACAATCAGATAACACAAAAGCTGTTAGACCAGTTTTACCACATGTAAGAAACAATGAGAATAGGGTGGGTGAAAATCAGTTTCAGTACAGATCAGAAAACAATGTCAGCAAACATATAAATAATTCAGTCAAGCAAAAATTAAAACAGTGCAGAACCCTGAACAATTAAAATGTGACAAAAATATGCTTATCAGCTCTATATTTCCAGATTGTTTGAGAAGCACTCTCAGTCAGAACACAAGGAGATTCTAGCAATGATATGCAGGGATTTACAAACAGGGAATATTTTTATATCAGCAAGCCTTGAGACAATCAGATATAAAAGCTGTTAGACCAGTTTTACCAACTTTAAGAACACAACAGAAATAGGGTTGTTTAAGGATAGGAGTTTCTTGTTACGACTCCTAGCATTAGGCAGTAACACCTTTAGATTTTATTGGTTTTCATTTGCTATGTTGAAATTATTTTCAGTATGGCATTATGGGGGAGGAAAATGTTTTATGTAATATTCAAAAGCCTAGAGGGGAGAGGTGCAGATCATCCCTGGTAAATCAATGTGGTCTGTTGGCCTTTTCATTACATGCTGAAAAATATTGCATCCCTTAGACTGACACCCAGAAACTAAGCCAATTATTAGCACTTATTGTACTTATAATTATGTTTTTTGTACAGCATGAACTTATGTGTTGGCAGGACCTAATATAAATATTATTCATTTAGATAAGACAATAGCCATAAAGAACACTGACTGCAATGCAGCAGGCACAGTATATAGAACTATTTGCTCTTACTAGCTTCCATCTTATGTTGGCATAATTGTCCAAAATGTATCTAAAAGGATTAAAGAGCATTTATATAGTGGGTCTATATTATCACAACAGATGCTTAAAAAAGTGAACGCTGTATAATCAACCCCAAAAAAACAAAAACACAAAATTCCAAACAAACAGAACAGCAATATTTTTCACAGGAAAAAAATTGCTGGTCCGCAAAAAAAACAAAAAAAAAATCCTACAAAATAAAGTGTATATTCTCAAAAAATGGTGCTTTCCTCCTTGGCTACTGCTGATAAAATTCTTGTTACGACTTTACTCTTTGTTTCTTCTTTAAGAGAATCTTTATTAAAATAATTTAAAACATAAAAACAAAATAAAAACCACATATTTTAATAAAGATTCTCTTAAAGAAGAAACAAAGAGAAGCATCATAACAAGAATTTTATCAGCAGTAGCCAAGGAGGAAAACACCATTTTTTGAGAATATACTTTTTAGTACTTCCTGGGTTTTCCATAAGTGTTTGCTCACTTCTCTCTTTACTACAAAATAAAGTGGGGGGCTTCACCCCCCCATACCCCCGATGTGGGGGGCTGTACACCCCAGACACCCCCACTTAAATATACCAACTCCAAGATCTCACCACAGTGGAGGAAATGGCAAAGTCCGGAAAACAGCCCAATGATTTTTTACCTGGAAAAAAAACTGCTGTTCCATGTCTTCGGAATTTTGTCGTTTCGACATTTAGCTGTCGATTAAACAGCATTCACTATATTAAGCGTTTGCTTACATAATAGGAAACCTATATAGTAGTAGAAGAATGCTTTATATAAACAAGGTGAAACAAGAAGAGATGTCCAAACAGCCACTCGCTAAGTTCTTTAACGTTTGAAAAGTTTATTATAACTCTGCACGTTTTCTTCACTCTATTTAGAGTAACTTCTTCAGAAACAAGTAAACCACAAAGTTGCAGTTTGCTTAAAACGGCCGCGCTAAATTACATGTGATTGTGCCAGCCAATCAGTGATCCCTAAGTAGTAAAAGCAGTGGTATCTAAATGGTAAAAACAAGTTCAGGACTAGAACGCACCTTTACAAACTAGTTAAATTATTAAATGTACATTCTAAAAATTTGACTATATAAAGTCAACTGTATAAAAACAAGAAACTCATTCTACAGCATAGAATGCATCATAAAGTAAACTTTAGAAAAAAGTCCATGCATAAAAGAAATTGTCAGTTCACAGACCTTATTTAAATTAAATATCAGCTTTACTCATGAAAAAACTGTAAATCCAAAACATCACGAGATTAATCCTACAAAGTGGAATATAAAACTTAAAGATAATTCTATATATTTATTTATCTCATGCAACTCTTAAGTTTCAATAAGCAAGCAATATTACAGTTGTCATTGAGTCCAGGATGGGAAAATGCATTCAGTGCTAGTTGCCATTCTAATTCTCTAGCCCCTAAAAATAATGAGGTAGGACCCCCTCTGATGTCCTGTAATAGTTGGTCAATCACTTGAAAGTGAAATGAATGACCTGTATTAAAATTAATATGCTTAGCAAGAGCATTATCGCTTTTATTTTTAGTAATAGTATATATATATGTTCATAAATCCTCTCTCAGAATTTTCAGTCAGTTTTACCTATGTAAAATGTCAGGCAAGTTTTGCAACTTGCTAAGTAAATAATACTTTTAGAGTTGCAGTTAAGTTTATGTGAGATGTAATACCTATTGTTCTCCCCTAGTTCAAATGAACTCCCTACCTTTATATATTTACACATCTTGCAGGCTCCACAGGTAAAAGTGCCCTTGAGTCTTGTAATGTAACTAAACTTTTTGCTTTCAAGGATGCTTTTCAAATTAGCACCTCTTCTATAAACTATGGTTGGTTGGGGGCCAATTCTCTCCATTAGTAAGTTGTCTTTACACAGGAAGTGCCAGTTTTTGTATAAAATGAATCTGACTTGGTCACTATCATTATTGTAAGTAGTGATAAAACATGTATTGTAAGGATGACTACGGTCGCCATGACTGACCGTGGCAGAATTAACCTTAGGGACGTCGTCCCATTAGTTGGTATTAAAGATTGACAGTGATTGTTAAATGTATTAACTATATATATATAGAAATAGCCTCTGAAGATGTAGCTTGACTAAAGGCCGTTGAAGTTAGTAGTGAGGTAAAAATTCCCCCATTACGTTTATGTTTTATTTCCCCAATTAGTTCTTCAATTAAAGAAATAGGATATCCTCGTTTCAGGAACATATTTTTCAATATAAGACATTCTGCTAGAAAAGCTATATCAAGTGAGCACATCCTAGCTGCCCTGATAAGTTGTCCTTTTATTATAGATCTTTTCTGTTTATATGGATGCGCACTAGAAAAATGTAAAAAAGAATTACAATAGGAAGGTTTCCTATAAATAGTGGAATAGTACCTTTTATTGATTAAATCTTTAGTAAGTTTAACATCCAAGTAATCAATACTAGTGGTATCAAATTTATAAGTAAACTGGAAAAATTAAGCAGTAGAGTTGAAATAATCTACTAATGATGCAGCTTCATTTACGTTACCTTTAAGGATAATAAAAATATCATCCAAAAATCTCGTATAATACACTAAAGAATTTATGACATCAGGTCTATCAAAAATGAACAACTTTCCCAATAAGCCATAAAAAGATTAGCTAAGCTAGCACCGCATGGGGAGCCCATGGCTACCCCATGTTTTTGTATGTAGTATTCTCCATTAAACAAGAAAAAGTTGTTCGTCAATATGATGTCAACAAGTTCTGTGACCAAGTCAATTTCCCAAGTTGGAGCATTTTTTTCTCTCATCATTAAAGCTATCCATTCCACTGCTTCTAGATGTGGGATAAAAGTATATAAATCGACCACGTCAGTAGTGACGAAGTTGTGGTCCTGTTCCAGATGTATACTATTCAGCATATGTAGGAAGGACCAAGAGTCTTTACACACTTGTGGGATGAGTTTTAAATATTTTTGTAGTATAGAGTCCACTAGTTTGACACAAGGATATGTTAGAGATGCCCTCCTATCAATGAGGGGCCTCATCGGTGGATTAAACATATCCATGTGTATTTTGGGGATACCAAACATAATAGGTATCTTAGGAAAAGGAATATTAATGTAATTGAATGTATCAATGTCTATTTTTGCTTCGATAAATAAGTCTCTGAAATAACTTCTAACATTTGACTGTGCCACATTAAACTCATGCAAAGAAGATTTAGAGTAGGCTTGATTATCTAAAACCAGTTCCATCTTACTATTATAATCAGTAACATCGAATATTACCAAACCCCCACCTTTGTCCGGTTTAATAATACGCAATTGTAAAGATCTCAAAAGGTTCAAAGCTTGCACCTGCTCATAGCTGACTTATGATGGTAGTGAGCTGTGTGTGTCCTTACATGTGGAATGTGTCTTATGTCCAATTCACATACGTTCTTGAAAAGGTTCAATAAAGGGTGCAATGGTGGATTAAATGTGCTAGCTGGTTTATAAAAAACAGTGAGGGGGATCAATGTTACCCAAAAGGAAATTTAAATTTATTTCCTAACATAACACTTCAAATCAATTAAGGTTTTGACTATATTTATGTTTTTACTAGGGACAAAGGAGTTACCCTTTGCCAATAAGTCAATTAGAGACAGTTTAATAGTAATAGATGAAAAATTGTAGATGTTAAAATCACCACGAGAGTTTTTGAGAATGTCTAATTTGATTGAAGTGGATCTATGGACTATCTCTTCCGACGGTTATTCCAGCCCTTGTTCCTCTGGTTTTGAGAGCGACGTGAGCGTGTCGTGGTCTTGGCATTTGTCTCCTTGTGAAAATCCCGTTCAGACTGGTGGTTATTACAAGCTTGGCCAGTAAATTGAGCATTAGAGTAGTTGTTGTTAGAGCGCAGTCTTTCACTGTGTCTCACAGTACCGGAAGGCTGCTGTTTTTTTTTCTTCATCACCAGTATTATCTTCAGAGATGTTGACAAAGTTATCAGTTGGAACAGAGTCATTTGAAAAATTGACCGTCTTATTATTTTGCCATATATGGGCTGCTTGTGGTTTGGGATATGCAAGACCGTTCCTATAAGCCAAACGATCACAGTTTAGTTTTTTAATTTTGTTGATTTTGTGTCTATCCAAAAGTTGTTCTATGCTCTCCCATAATCACTATTGAACCATCTCTAATTGACTTATTGGCAAAGGGTAACACCTTTGTCCCTAGTAAAAACATAAATATAGTCAAAACCTTAATTGATTTGAAGTGTTATGTTAGGAAATTAAATTTAAATTTCCTTTTGGGTAACATTGATCCCACTCACTGTTGGTTTAAACCAGCTAGCACATTTAATCCACCATTGCGCTCTTTATTGAACCTTTTCAAGAACGTATATGAATTGGACATAAGACACATTCCACATGTAAGGACACACACAGCTCACTACCACCATCATAATGTCAGCTATGAGCAGGTGCAAGCTTTGAACCTTTTGAGATCTTTACAAGTGCGTATTATTAAACCGGACAAAGGTGGGGGGTTGGTAATATTCGATGTTACTGATTATAATAGTAAAATGGAACTGGTTTTAGATAATCCAGCCTACTCTAAATCTTCTTTGCATGAGTTTAATGTGGCACAGTCAAATGTTAGAAGTTATTTCAGAGATTTATTTATCGAAGCAAAAATAGACATTGATACATTCAATTACATTAATATTCCTTTTCCTAAGATACCTATTATGTTTGGTATCCCCAAAATACACAAGGATATGTTTAATCCACTGATGAGGCCCCTCACTGATGGGAGGGCATCTCTAACATATCATTGTGCCAAACTAGTGGACTCTATACTACAAAAATATTTAAAACTCATCCCACAAGTGTGTAAAGACTCTTGGTCCTTCCTACATATGCTGAATAGTATACATCTGGAACAGGACCACAACTTCGTCACTATTGACGTGGTCGATTTATATACTTCTATCCCACATCTAGAAGCAGTGGAATGGATAGCTTTAATAATGAGAGAAAAAAATGCTCCAACTTGTGAAATTGACTTGGTCACAGAACTTGTTGACATCATATTGACAAACAACTTTTTCTTGTTTAATGGAGAATACTACATACAAAAACATGGGGTAGCCACGGGCTCCCCATGCGATGCTAGCTTAGCTAATCTATTTATGGCTTATTGGGAAAAGTTGTTCATTTTTGATAGACCTGATGTCATAAATTCTTTAGTGTATTATACGAGATTTTTGGATGATATTTTTATCATCCTTAAATGTAACGTAAATGAAGCTGCATTATTAGTAGATTATTTCAACTCTACTACTTCATTTTTCCAGTTTACTTATAAATTTGATACCACTAGTATTGATTACTTGGATGTTAAACTTACTAAAGACTTAGTCAGTAAAAGGTACTATTCCACTATTTATAGGAAACCTTCCTATTGTAATTCTTTTTTACATTTTTCTAGTGCGCATCCATATAAACAGAAAAGATCTATAATAAAAGGACAACTTATCAGGGCAGCTAGGATGTGCTCACTTGATATAGATTTTCTAGCAGAATGTCTTATATTGAAAAAATATGTTCCTGAATCGAGGATATCCTATTTCTTTAATTGATGAACTAATTGGTGAAATAAAACATAAACGTAATGGGGGAATTTTTACCCCACTACTAACTTCGACAGCCTTTAGTCAAGCTACATCTTCAGAGGCTATTTCTATATATATAATTAATACATTTAACAATTACTGTCAATCTTTAATACCAACTAATGGGACGACATACCTAAGGTATAATTCTGCTACGGTCAGTCACAGCGACGATAGTCATCCTTAGAATACATGTTTTATCACTACTTACAATAATGATAGTGACCAAGTCAGATTAATTTTATACAAAAACTGGCACTTCCTGTGTAAAGACAACTTACTAATGGAGAGAATTGGCCCCCAACCAACAATAGTTTATAGAAGAGGTGCTAATTTGAAAAGCATCCTTGAAAGCAAAAAGTTTAGTTACAATACAAGACTCAAGGGCACTTTTACCTGTGGAGCCTGCAAGATGTTTAAATATATTAAGGTAGGGAGTTCATTTGAACTAGGGGAGAACAATAGATATTAAATCTCACATAAACTTAACTGCAACTCTAAAAGTATTTTTTACTTAGCAAGTTGCAAAACTTGCCCGACGTTTTACATAGGTAAAACTGACTGAAAATTCTGAGAGAGGATTTATGAACATATATATACTATTACTAAAAATAAAAGCGATAATGCTCTTGCTAAGCATATTAATTTTAATACAGGTCATTCATTTCACTTTCAAGTGATTGACCAACTATTACAGGACATCAGAGGGGGTCCTACCTCATTATTTTTAGAGGCTCGAGAATTAGAATGGTAACTAGCACTGAATGCATTTTCCCATCCTGGACTCAATGACAACTGTAATATTGCTTGCTTATTGAAACTTAAGAGTTGCATGAGATAAATAAATATATAAAATTATCTTTAAGTTTTATATTCCACTTTGGAGGATTAATCTCATGATGTTTTGGATTTACAGTTTTTTCATGAGTAAAGCTGATATTTAATTTAAATAAGGTCCGTGAACTGACAATTTCTTTTATGCACAGACTTTTTCCTGAAGTTTACTTTATGATACATTCTATGCTGTAGAATGAGTTTCTTGTTTTTATACAGTTGACTTTATATAGTCAAATTTTTAGAATGTACATTTAATAATTTAACTAGTTTGTAAAGGTGCGTTCTAGTCCTGAACTTGTTTTTACCATTTAGAGACTATTGCTTTTACTACTTAGGAATCACTGATTGGCTGGCGCAATCACATGTAATTTAGCGTGGCCGTTTTTAAACAAACTGCAACTTTGTGGTTTATTTGTTTCTGAAGAAGTTACTCTAAATAGAGTGAAGAAAGCGTGCAGAGTTATAATAAACTTTTCAAACGTTAAAGAAGAACTTAGCGAGTGGCTGTTTGGACATCTCTTCTTGTTTCACCTTTTTTGTTCACCTGGTTTTTGCTTTATATAAACACACATAACAATGAGAATTTAATATTAAATTTTATTTTAGTATCTTAGATAACATTCCACATGACTTGAGGGGTGGGAACTATAAAAATAAGTTGTAAATAAGGGGCACTATGTGGAACCTTAGCTGACAAATATCCTAGAATGAATGAGACTATTAATATAAAAAGCTTTTTGATAACTAGATGGCTAAATAAGTGAATGAATGGCAAAAAGAAATAAGAACATGTATTCTTGTTTTTCACAATGATTTTTATTGTAGTTTAAGTGAAGACAGAAATTTAATTGATGATACAATTAGTAGTTAGTTGATTGTGTTATCTGATTTGTTTATAGAAGTCACAAGGTTGAATAAAAGCAGCAACAAAAATATTTGTAAAAATTCTGAAGTAAGAAACTTTAGTTGGACAAAAGCTTAATAAACTACATTCAGTATGGTATGGTTTAGTGTTTTTAGTTTAAAGTTATAATTCTTTTTAGGTGGATGTAAAGAATTTGATTTAATTATTACTGTATTGTATGACTTTCTTAAGTGGCATGCATTGTTCCAGGGTACTAGCTACAGTAAGACATTTTCTCCACCTTATTATATCTCCATTCTACTAAAATTAGTATGCTTAGCTTTGGGTACATAGATTTTAGTGATTCTGTCTCTTTGTAATTGCTCTTAATGAGAGAACAGTGGGTAAAATTTCAGCTGCTGCATTGTGCACTGCTGCATGTGCACAGTATGCATTTAAAGTAGCCTTTATACAAGGAATCCTGTATAAGACAGGCACCTAAACCAACTGATGGGGATTACTATTATCTATCTATTTACCTGTTTGATATGTACTTTAACACTTAACATTTTTAAACTTATTTGCTGTTCCTCTATCATGTGAGATAAAAACCTGCACAGACTTAATTTCCTACAGTGAACCTTTTACAACTAGCAGCACCATTAACAATTGAATCTCAGCAAAGAATCAAACAAGTAACACAAGTATGGGATAGTGATAGGATAGGTAGTCACATCTGCAAGCCACTTTACAGCTACCTGGAAGGAAACCCAAGCAAGCCTGTTATCTTGTTAACACAAATAGAGGAATGGATTAGGTCACATATAAGTTTAAGCACAAATATCATCATGCAATAGACAAAATAATCCTCAGTAAATAATTTTATTGAACTTTAAAGATGGCTGCACACTGATCAACTGCATAGCATTAGCTCTCCTAGTATAAAAACAGAAACTGAGACAAAGGAATACCATCAAAAATGTTTTTTTTTTTTTGGCAAAATTTGGATACTGGCTACTAAATACATTGCCTAGATGTCAGCAAAGAAGAAATTTGAAAAACCTGAAAAAAATCAACCAGAAAAGGTGAAGAGAAAACACTGTCTGGGAAGGATTATGTAGCTGTCTAGCAAAATTCAGTTCAAGCTACCGATTTCAATCAAGAAATGGTTTACAGTAAATTAGAGTAAAAATAAATCAAATGTACTCAGAGGTGATTAATATAAATTAAAAATTGAATGAATATATCAATTCAGAAAATAAATGACTGGAAAAATAGAAGAACAAGATTTAACTGGTCATGCAGATGAACTAATAAAACTGCAAAACTCAGAGGCTAACATGAAGGAAAAAGCTGTCTGAATATAAGGTTTCTCTAAAAGAATTGTTTACAAAAATAGAGTTAGAAGATAGAGCATGCAGAGAAATCTGAGATTTTCTGCTGTGTCAGAAAAACTGGAAGGAACAGACTGTATTAATTTTATGACAGAACAAACAACTGGATAGGTGTTCCACAGCCAAATATGTTAATTGCAAAGGTACATTAATTGTATGCTCCAAACTTCACCATGAAAATGCAGCCAAAACCTATATTAGTAAATAAGCAATCATACTAGCAGAAAAAAGTTGATCCTGACAAAATTCTGCAGAAGGGCAAAGTATTAAAAATTGAAGATAGCAAAGTGTTTGTAGAAAATGATTATTCCCTATATACCAGGTAGGAGATAAACAGATTTATCCCAGCAATCGGGAAATGTTGAGAGGCAGGGGTGAGATTCAAGCTGCTGTATCCTGCTGTCTTCAAAGTGCTTTTTCCTGAAGGATCAAAGTATTTTTTTGACACAGAATAGGTTATGGAGGAAATAAAAATTTTATCCAACAAAATTAAGTTAGCAAGCAGAAGGGGGCTCTGCTTCTCATCCTTCTGCCAGTAAGGATCATAGAGGGACTAGTAAAACCTTTTCCAATGTTCCAAAGGAAAATGCTTGAGACACAAAAAAAAGAACTAGAGTTGACTAGAAGAATCAGCATCACCTTGGACTTGAACCAGAGTCTGGGAGCTGGAGATGACCAGGAAGAAGACCAGCAACTCTGAAATTAGTGAATAAATCAAATAATATAAAGCAACTTATGACATTTGTGAAATATGGTTTTGCAAGAAAAAGAGGGTGAAAAACATTGAACTTTTGTTGACATTGTTAAATTTGTGGGTGGACTGTGAAGTATATACCTCACTTTATATCATTAATGTTTAAAAGGACACTAAAAGGGGGAAACAAACTGTAAGTAAAACAATTTTATAAAACATTTCATGATATAAACTGCATGTTATATACAGAAAAAACAGTTTTGTGTAGTGGGTATTCAGGGGTATTTTAAATGCGGGGGTCTTTTCAGTGGCTGATGTATGTGTTAAAGCTATTAAAGTAAAGAAGTATTTTTTAGTTGCAAGAAATATAGGTTTTACAGTACAACAAGAGAAAAGGGCTGGACAAAGCAAGTTTAATGTTCGTAATCTGTGATCTTGGGCTGCTGGGGTGGTACTGGGGTGTAAAAGTGCCCTGATTATGTTATATGTAGAATTAGAATATTGTCAGTTTTTATTTTATAGAGATGAAAATCTAGATTACTACCTTCAGATTAAGCTATACACAGGTGTTTTGTATGCATTTAGGCTTTACAAATAAGACAAAACAATGAAAGCAATAAAATGCTAAGCTTCTTACAACTGCAAAGATATCAGCTTGTTTGTTTTCCATGGGGAAATGTTTAGTGGAGTCGAGATGTCTGCAGCTGAGAGCAGGTTTGCATTATTTTCTGAGTGACATTTACAAAGACTCTTTTCTGAGTACATTTCTATGGAGACAAGCTACCTGAAGGTGCAAACAGTTAATCTTGAGAATTCTGAGAATTCTTTGCTAAGGGAAATGAAAAAAATTAAAGGTACAATGGCAAGCAGTTGAGTGAAAAAATTAATTGAAATTATGGGAAGTGAATAAGAGGTAATAACCTCTCCATCAGCCTTAATGCTTTAATGTGATTATTAGAACAGTGTACAATTTAGTTTTATTTAAAAATAATGCACTTTTTCTTAGCACCAAAAGTTAATGTTTTCTGAAAACATACAAGCTGTTTTTCATATCTGGGAAGGGAAGAGAGAGAAAAAAACAGCATTAGGTGTAGGTGGAAACACATGCCATAGCATACATTTTAGCATGGATAACCTTAATTTGTGGTTAGATAATGCCTCTAGGTGCAGCTGTCAATTTGGGACAATTGTTTCCTTCACTTAATGTTTTAAAGATGTACATAGTTTTATGTGTTTGTTCCAAATTAATAGGGGATGGGGTGTTTTGTATATAGTTTTTTGTTTAAGGGTTTTTACTATAAAAATTCTGAAAGAATGTGACATAGGTTCAAATGAAGATGAGAAGAAACATTTGTACAAAAGAACAGCCTGCCAAACATTAGTATATGCATGTAACACAAAAGATGGAAATACACATTCAAAAACTATGTATAATAGGTGAGAATAATACATTTTTTTCATGATAGCTATGCTGTCCATATTATACTGGAATGTGAATGGGGCTTACAGGTATAGATAAGGAAACAATGTTGAATTATATTAAGAAATACACAGTGCAAATAGCAAAGCTGCAGGAGCTGCATTTTGAAAGAGATGAGCATGTGAATTTGACAAAGAGATGATTTCAGGCTGGATATTCAACAGAATATTAGGGACAGGGGAAAAGATAAGTAATTATACTAATTGCTAGAGCTCCAATAGCGATAGATTAGGAAAAAAGACTAAAATGGTAGATTTGTGGTAGTAAGGGGCTACTGGCAAGGGAAGAAGACTACAATGGGTCTATATCAGCATTTAGAAAATGTAATAGGTTGAATCACTAAATGTCGAACTGAAATGATCGACCTATTAAATTTTCAAAATGCGATAAAATAACAAACACCCCCCACACAAAAAAACTAAAGGGTATAGGTGCCCCCTCACACCCCCGTTACTTAAATATACGAATTCCGAGACTGCACTACATTGAAGTAAATGGAAATCTCCCCTTACAGGATTTCCATTTACCCATTCGACGTTCTGCACTTTCGGCATTCTCGAGCTGACAATTTCAGATTCAATATTGTCAGCATTCGACATGCTGATAGGAACCCGACTACAATGACATGCATTTATATTTCAGCTAAAACTGCTATTATGAAGCTTAAGAAAGTTTTGTAAGAAATAATTAGCTTTCAACAGGGAATATTATTTACAGGTGGGATCTGGAATTTGATTTGCAATAGTCAGGAAGTATCAGGGAGACATAGACGAGACAATATAACAGTAAAGGGTAGATTTATGAAGAAATTTATTTAAATATTTAGCATGGAAAGTGTGAATTAAGTAGTAGGAATTTATGTATTATTCCCCAAGGTACAATAACTGGGCTAGACTAGACAGAAATTACATGTGCATTTAATTGAATGCTTCAACACACCTCCAGTAACTATTTCTGATGATGCATCAATAAAAACTAAGATACAAATGCAGGGTAATGAAGTAAAAACAAGACACTGGCACTTTCCTGCCTAACTATTAAAAAAGAAGAATTTAAGGAATGGGTTGTGGAAATTATTTGAGAGTTATTAGGGAAAATATAGATATTTTCAGAAGTTATGGCTAGTGACTGGGATAAAATAAAATAGGAGTTTAAAAATAGGGGTGACATAAAAGATAAAGAGATGTGGTTAAGAAGTAATAGAAATTACTTAGAGGGACTGACAAAGGTTGAAGTATTGCAGAATAAGGGGAGTCTCACAGAAGAAGACGAGGAGGAGCAAATGAAGAGTGCTAAAGAGAAAATAAGGGAGTATCTGGATAATATGCATGAGTTTAGAAAGATTGCAGTTAAGCAACTATTTTTGGATAACAACTCCAGTGCACAAATGCTTTTACGTAACGATTTAGGCAACAAAACATTGAAAGTGTTGTCAGCAAACTTAGGGAATCCATAACAAGAAAAATAAACAGAGATCCTGTAAAGGTTTTAACAATATTCCAGAAAGTCTATGAAAATTTTTATAAAGCAGAAAACTGTGGAAATCAAGGAGTACAAATAGAAATATTTATGAAGACTTAATTATTATAATTATAACAAGGTTAGAGGTATATGAGGCTCAATGGCTAACAGTTAAGACAGGAAGTAATGAGATAAAAACAATAATATATAATCAATCTTTAGGAAAGTCTGCAGGAACAGATGGTAGTTCTGTGGATGTCTGGAAATTAGGAGGGAAGAAACTGATAAAGATCCAGAAGACTTTAACAGTATTTTAAAAGGAGGAGAAGAGCCAAAAGCTTAGAAGAAAGCTGTGATGGCTGTGTTACCTAAAGATGGCAAAGACCATTCAGTCCCAGCTTCATATAGGCCAATTTCAATTTTAAACCATGATTACAAGGTGTTGCCAAAATTGATAGAAATGGATCAGTTTGGTTTTGTGGAGGGAGGCAAACATTTGATGTTAATAGATGAATGATGATGCAGAGGTAAGCAGAATGCAAGAAAATTCCTCTATTGTTGGTGTGTCTTGATGCAGAGAAAGCATTTGACAGAGTAAGCTGGGATTTTATGAGTAGGGAATTGGAAGTGTTTACATTCCCTGATACAATAATATGGTTAATTTGAAAGATATATGAAGGAAACAAGAATTAAAGTGGGAAGATTCCTCTCAGATAAGTTGTGTTTGAACAGAGGATAGAGGCAAGGGTGTCCTCTTTTCCCATTGTTATTTACTTTAAATTTAGAGCCACTGGCAAAGAAAATAAGGAATGTGGAAAAAAGTTGGATTTATTTTCCAGTGATATTATTTTATACCTGATAAATCCAGAAAAGGACATCTTAGTGTTCTGGAACATTTTGAGACAGTTTCTAGTCTTTTCAGGATATAAAATTACTAAAGATAAAAGAAAGGCTATAGCCGTAAATTACATACCCACATGCACAAGTTGGGTCAGCAATACCCATATTTATGGAGACATAATAAGATGAGGTATTTATTAGCATGGATTAAAAAGGCTTCTGTTATGGCAGCTAATGATATGTGGGAAGAGACTAAATGAAAGAAAATATAAAAAGTGAGAAAATAGAAGTTCTTATTTATGGATACAGATAGTAAGATACAAGCAGTGAAATGCTTTCAGTACCTTTAGTCTTGTATACAGTTCAGGCATAGTTTTATCAGCCTGAGGAAAAGTTGTAGACAATATAATAATAAAGAATTGAAGAAATGTATCTGGAAGGGAGAGAAAGCAAGAGTTAAGTGGGATAAGTTGATTCTTCCAACAGAACAAAGTGGTTTAGGTTTACCTGATTTGAAGGGATATTTTAGATCTACACAGTTAAGGCTGATATACATCACACAAGCAGAACATTATAATTCAAAGTGGAAAGGGATGATGATGAAGCAAGGGGGAGTTCAAAAAATAGAGAGAGAGAGAGATTTTGGAGACAGATCCTTAAGGAGAATAATAGTAATGATCATACATAATACTGTATTCATAAAGTAGCAGAAATTATTCTAAGAACTAAGCCAATACAAGAATGGAGAAAGGAGATTTTGCCAATAGGGATGACTACAAGTAAGGTACAAAATGTAGGTAAGTGAGGGATGGAATTTACTGGAGAAACCTGGCAAAGGAACCAAGATATTGGGAGCAAATAACTCAAGTAGGAAAGTAAGAGAGTGGATGAGGCCACAAAGACATTTGGATTGCAGGCTAGACACTGCCTTCATTATTAGGGCTTGATCTCAAAAGTACAGGCAAAGAGAAAAGGATAGGGGAATTTTAAGTGAAAAACCTGTTCTGGTAGAGTTTTTAGTTGAATCTAGAACAGATGCAGCTATTAGAAAAGGGATAATAAATAGGGCATGTAAAATATTTCATGATAACTATAAGAATCAATCAGAGCAGGTTAGAAAGGATTGGGAAGAGAGACTGGAAAGGGAATATTCAAGAAAACAATGGGAAGACATATGTATGGCTACCAAGTATGCAACCAAGTCTAGAAGATTTAGTACCTTTGCTTTGAAATATTTGCACAGGTATTTTTATACCCCAAGCCGACTTCAAAGAATTTTTCCTTAGGCAGATTGAAAATGTAGAGTTGCCTGCCCCACTGTAGATTTGATCTGGGACACTCCCCCAGTCCCATCTCTTTAACACATTCTACCTAATAAACTCCTTCTGCACATGCTTTTAGTCCTTTTTAATTTAATTGCATTTTTTAAACTGTGTTTGGTCTAATATTGCTACATACTCAAGTGTGTTAGCTTGCAATGCATGTGAATTGTTTTTACTACTGTTTTTGCTACTTTTCTGTAACAAAAAAAAAAAAAAAAAAAAAAATCTGTAAGCCTGTTTCCTACCTTTCCTGTAACTATTGTTTCAGATACAGATTTGGTGTATCCAGGACTGTATGCAAGCTTCTGAGCCCCCCAAGCCTTTCTGTGTTGGAGGGAAGCCTTCTAGCTTATCAGTGGGAGTGGTAAGCACTAGGTAACCTGTCTACCACATAAGGAGTGGTTCTGGCCCAGAAATTGTAGTTATTGACCGTTTGGGCAATCTCTTCCATCTCTCTCAACTTTCTGATTTGAAAGCCTGCATTTGCACTTGTTTCTGTCCTGTAACTCAGCTAGTGCAGATACAGATTCTTAGTTTTAGCACTTAAATTTGCTTATTCATGCTCAGCACTTGTTCAGAACTTGTAAGCACTAAATAAGCTACTAATTACTATAGCACTCAATCTTCCTCATTACCTAGAGGAAAACAGTTTTTGTACTTACTTTCCTCACTTGCTTAGAGAAAAACAGCTCTTGTACTCACTTTCCTCACTTATCTAGAGGAAAATTGTTTTTTATTCAGGCATGTCTAAGGGTCAGCTCCCAATGTTCTCTCCTGTCTATCTGATGAATCTGGGCATCATGAGGCAATGTAGAAATTGCCTCATGTATACAGACAACTCTCTCCTCTTACCACCTAGTGCTACAACCTGTGAGAGATGCACTTATCTAGCCAAACTGGAGGTAAAGCTCTCTCCAACCAAGACTGAACTTGACAGTCATGAGGAGAAGGTAAACATTTGCGCCACAACACACTCATCACATAGTCTCACTAAATCTACACCACCAAAATCCACACATAATAACACAAAAACATTTGTGGAGGCTCTCAATAATAATCTGTCTAAGCAACAGAGACCTCCAAAGCAGAAACGCAAGCAACCTCCATCCCCCAACACAACCCAAATGACACATAGCCCACAGACTCAGTGTGCCACTCAACCACAGCCAATAAGGCAAAACAACGTACCCAACACACTAGTCATAGGTGACTCTATAGTCAGGCACACTGATGTCCCACTCACCAGGCTAAACAAGGAGAAGGTTACTGTCAGCTGCCTGTCGGGTGCCAGGATCCACCACATAACCCACGCACTCAGGTCACTCCACAACAAGTACAAATATGACTCTGTCGTTGTCCATGTTGGTGTAAATGACCTGAGACATACCTCCCTGGACTACATGAAAAGAGACATGGAAGAGCTCTCCAATCTTGTAGTCCAGGCAGGTATGACCCTAGCCCTGAGTACCATTCTACCATTGCCCAGAATGATACCGCTGTACAAGGACAAAATGATTGACTTCAACAATTGGCTAAGCTTCTAGTGTCATTCTTAGGGGATCCAGTGTCTGTCTGCTTGGGATGACATGGTCGACAGACCACAATGCTTTGCCACAGATGGCCTGCACCTGTCACCCCTGAGATTCCGGATACTAGCTAAGGCTCTTGCTGCCCCTATAGTGCCTTTTTTAGGCAAGTTCAAATAACAAATTCACCACCATAACAGGAGCAGGCAAGCAAAAACTGAGGGTAACGCTACTCAATGCTAGAAGTCTAAATCTCAAAATGCACTCACTCGAGGCACTCCTTAAAATGGAGAACATCGATATCTGTGCAGTCACTGAGACCTGGTTCAAGGTTCCAGAGAGCACCCCTGCACTAGCAGGTTATAACTCATACCACACTTTTCGGCCATGTAACCTGGACCAAAACACCAAAGGCTGAGGTGTGTCCATATTCATTAAGGATAGCCACACCTCCAGGCTAGTTGCTCAGCATAATGCATCCGAGGTTATCCAAGTGCAACTAACAATGGGCAAAACTGCAATCCAAATTGTAGCTTGCTACAGATCCCCCACATTGCCCCAAGATTCCCACTCCTCTTTTCTTGATGTACTGGAAAATATTAGGGTTCAACCAAACACCCTAATAATGGGTGACTTAAACTACCACACCATCAACTGGGAAAACTACTCGTGTACCAACTACTTAGCTCAACGCTTTCTGGAATTCATCAACTCCAATGCCCTGGATCAACTTATCCACACCCCCACCAGGGGCAACAATATCCTAGACCTAGTCATTACCAACATGAGTGACCGGTGTTCCACACCTGAAGTCAACTCCTCATTTGTCAGATCCGACCATAAGCTAATCACCCTTGATATCCACATCCCGCCCCCACTCCCCATTAAGGAAACCACAGTAAAAAATTTCTACAAAGCCAAGTTCATGCTTCTTAAGACAGAAGTGGTGAACTTTATGACATCCATGTAGATGGGCAATGCAGTTACAACTGCTCAAGCCTACACAAATGCACTCTATAAGCACTTACACGAGTGCATGAATCATGCTATCCCAAACAGAACCTAGACACTATCCTCCAAAAAAAGGAAGCCAATCTGGTGGTCCCCTGCCATAAACAAACTGTACAACAGAAGGAAGAAACAGTTGCAAAAGAGAGTAAAATGCCATGAGTGGAGGAACTCCCTGGTCAGCCTCAGTAAGAAGCTGAGATCCCTTATAAGATCCTCCAAAGCTAGCTACGAAAACAAAATTGCCACTAATTCCAAGGACAACCACAAAGGATTCTATAGTTATGTCAAGAATCTCAATAGCAACACCCAGATTTGCTCTGAGTTACAGCACAAAGGCAAGAAAAATTACAGAACCAACTGATATTGCCAACATCCAGGCAGATAGGTTCAGTGCTAACTTTACCCCCCTCTCACCCACTAAAGGGCCCATATCTATACAGGAAGAATGCAGAGTCCCTGTAATCACAACTACGCAGGTAAAAGCTGCACTCTCTAAAGCCAAAAACACAGCATCCATGGGACCAGACAACATCCCAGGCTGCGTTTTACATGAATTTCAGAATGAACTGGCTCCCCACTTAAGCACCATGTTCAATAATAGCCTCGCATCAAGCTTTGTGCCCACTGAATGGCACACAGCAACAATTATCTCACTCCACAAAGGGGGAGCCACCACTGATCCCAGGAACTGTCGACCTATTAGCCTGATGAGCCTGGTCTCAAGGCCATGGAACGTATCATCATGGAACTCATAAACAAAGACATTGGTAACCTCTAAACTCTGGATCCCACCCAGTTCGGGTTTGTGAAAGGCAGATCATGCCTCCTGAACCTGATCGACTTCTTTGAGGTAGTCACCAAAGCCGTATATGAGGGTAAGGTGGTTCACACAACCTATCTTGACCTCGTCAAGGCTTTCAACACCACCCCCCATTCTGGAATTATAGCTAAACTCACTAAACTAGGTATAAATCCCTACATCACAAGATGGGTTGCCAACTGGCTCACTGACAGAACCCACACTGTAAAAGTTGCAGACTCCAAATCTGACCTCAAAGCAGTGACAAGTGGAGTACCACAGGGTTCTGTCCTGGGACCTCTCATGTTTGATATCTACTTCTCTGAAGTACAGGCTAACACAGAAGGCCTCTGGCTAATGAAGTTCATAGATAACTGCAAACTAGGAGCCATAGCCAAGTCCCCAAATGATGTGGACATCCTACAGAAGGGCCTCGCTGAGACAGATGCCTGGTGTCAGAGCCATGGCCTCTAGCTCAATGCCAAAAAGTGCAGTGTCATCCCCTTTGGTAAAAACTCTGTACCCATGAACTACCACATAGGCAGCAATCTACTTAACACCGAATGCGTGATAAAAGACCTTGGGACCCAGGTGGACAGTAGTCTCTCCTTTGATAGTCACATTGCCACAGTAGTCAGGAAGTCCTTCTACGTGGCACACCTCATCATAAAAGGGTTCTCATCCAGGAAAAAAGAGGTCATTGTTTCCCTCTACTCGACACTCATTAGACCCATTATAGAGTACAATGCTCCTTTTGGAATGTACCTCACAAGACATCTGCAGCAGCCGGAAAGGCCACAGAAGTACCTCACAAAGAGGATTACTGCCCTCAAACAAATGCCCTATACGGACCGCCTCAAAAAACTCTTTACTCCATAGCATATCTCCTACTCTGAGGTGATCTCTGCCTAACATATAAAGCTATGTCAAACCCAGAGCTGTTGGACATGCTACACCTAAAGAAATCCCAGTCCCTCCAAGCTACACACTCTAGGAACCTAAACCTTGTCACCACAATAAACAGGACATGCTGGAGGGATAGATTCCTGTCCCAGAGACTTCCCATACTCTGGAACAGGCTACCCATCTATGTCAAGCAAAGTTCTTCATTAGCACTCTTCAAGAAAAATCTTGATGAGTGGATGAGAAATAGGAAATACACCCCGGGGATCACTTCTGTGTCTTACTTTCTTAGGTGGTGTAAGCCAGGGAACCTTGTTGGCTAGGCTTACGTAGGCCCTTGGGCCGATAGCCTAGTACCTACCTATGAACCTATGAACCTATGATTTTCTGTGAGAGCCTTCTAATAGTTTTACTCACATAGAATGTCTTGCAGGAATCACGGGATGTAAAGCAGACCATACCTGTTGAATGACAGGTATATCTACTCTGAATAAAAATCTCTATTAGATGCTTCATTATCATGCTGTGACCTGTCCTGATAAATCTACAGACCTTACACCTGTGACATGGATAAGTCCCTAAAGGGTCTGTAGTCATTCGTGGGACTTTGGCTAAATCGTTTTCTAACAAATCTTTGATGTGATTTTATGTGTTCTTTTATATGTAAATTTTGGACAAGATCCAACCATTAAGGTTAAGTCTTGGTTGCCAGTAATAATCTTCCAGTTTTCATCATCAATTTTTTTTACAACAGTCTTAGCTCAAATAATGGGAAGAGGAAATAACTTAGTAACATCAAAATCTTTTATTACTTTATATGCTAGTACAAAATAGAACAAAACCATGACCTTCTTTTCAATTTAACTTCGGAAATCATTTTCTTCATCATATTCTCTGTCTATCCAAAAGCTTTGTTTTAAGAATAAAACATTCATTTTCCAAAATTAAATCAGTGCTCTCCATTCTGCTTAGTCTAATGAACTGACCCCTAATAATATTATGTTTCATGAAATGAGGATGTTGACTTCTGTTATATAAATAATTATTTGTAAAAGTTTGTTTTCTAAAAATGTTGCTTGAACCTCTCTTTATCAATGTGCATAGTAATAGTAAAGTCCAAAACGTGTGCTGTATTACTTATGTCCCCTAAAGTGAACTTAAGAAAACTAGTGAACTGATTAATATGTATGTGTCTTTCGGCTTTTCCTGGTTAGGGGTCGCCACAGCGGAACTCCGGTCCGCTAATGATTGGCAGTAGATTTTTACGTGCCGACTTGCCAGGTCTGATGCACAACCTTCAGCGAAGGTACGCCCATTCACGCATGTCTCCACACAGAAGATGCTCTAGCTGAGAATCAAACCGGACAGCATCTTACTATGAGGCGACAACGCTACCGCAGCACCACCAATATCATCCATGAAAATTTTTAAATTATCTGATGTGTCATTCCAAATCAAGAGCAAGTCATAACTGTTCCCACCAATTTAAAACCAGATTAGCAAGAACCAATGCCATTCTGGCACCCATGGCCAGTCCTCTGGCAGCCATGGCTACTCCTTTCATTTGATGGATGGTCTGGTTCTGAAACACAAAGGAATTATTACTTCTAATACGAGACAAATGTTACCAAGAGCATTGTTGTTAACAGTATTTAAGTGCTTAACTCATTCACTGCAGTGGAGCTCAGTAAGTTTGCACTGTAACTTCTACTGGGTGGAGCCTAAGCCTTTTGACAGAATCAAATTATGTTCTCACATTTCAAGCAAATGTTCATATCTCTGGAACCATAGGAGTTATGAAAGTAGTATAAATGTCAAACTCTTTGGCACAAACTGTTTTTATACTGGTAGTATTTTTATAAGTCACAGTAAACACAGTAACTATTGCAATATTTTGTAAACAACTTATAATATCTCAGCAACCACTCAAATTACACACATACTGTCAGCAGCATTTTATTCATCAGGCTGAGAACTTTCATATGAGTCTAGGGAGTTTTGTCTGTGTTACTTGGTTTTTGAGATGTTTAGAAAAACATGACAATTATATCTATTCAAATTTATTTAATAAAAACAACAGTCAATATCTATTTACTTACACTAGATAGAGGTCAAATATTAATGCACATGAGTTTGTCATTGTGTACGCTTTAAGATGAAAGCTTTTAAAACCTTGTACATAGCATAGTTTTGTAATTATTGATGCAAATATGAACAAGCAATATTTGATGTTTAGAGGTGTCAGAAGGAGTTTACTGCAGATGTGCCTGAAAGCATCACTCGGATGTAATGATTTAAATACTAAGGGCAGGGCATAATGAACACTTGTGTCCTGTGAAGTGCAAGTATATAATGACTCTATGTCAACAGTGACTAGCTTTGTCTCTTTGTTTTAAAATTTACATATATTTTTAAATGTCTAAGCACAACCAGCAGTCTCTTAAATAAAATTACTATTGCTATGTACAATAGGATTCAAATGGAATTTAAATAAACTTTCAGAGGTCCAGTTTTAGAAAATTCAGCAGCCATTATAGGTCTGTATGAGGGTCTTGTACATTTTTATGCATCTTAGATATTCCAATTAACCTGCCTATTTCAGGATGATAAACTCTAAAAAAAAGTCATACAAAAGTAATATCTATAAACCAGTAATCTAATAACTACAATAAACAGAAATTTATATATTAAAAATGAACTATTATACCATGACCACCCCCCATTAATATTCCAAAACGTGCACGCTGATTGGTCAGCGTGCACGTTGTAAATCGACTTATACTAATGGAAAAAGGTCCGGTCTCCCAGACTTTTTCCATTAGTATAAGTCTTTTTTAAAACACTGTCTCGCTATGTTAAAGGAGTTTAACATAGCGAGACAGGTTTAAAAAAAGCAACGGAGATCTCCGTTGCTTTTTTTAAAGCTGTCTCGCTATGTTAAATTCCTTTTACAAAGCAGACAGTGTAAAAGCAACGGAGATCTTGCTTTCTCCGTTGCTTTTTTCAAAACTGTCTCGCTATGTTAAATGGGTTTAACATAGCGTGACAGCTTTAAAAAAAACAACGGAGATCTCCGTTGCTTATTTTAAAGCTGTCTCGCTATGTTAAACCCATTTAACATAGCGAAACAGTAAAAAGCAATGGAGATCTTGCTTTCTCTGTTGCTTTTGCCCACAGCTCTGATGTACTGCATAGGCATATGCATGCGCAGTACATCAGAACTGCCGCAGAATACCAGACAGCTGCAGAAGGGCAGCAAGGAGGCATTATACAATGCCATTATTTAAGAAAAGTAATTTGTTTTTTTCTTAAATAATGTCATTGTATAATAGCAATAACCCACTTCTGGGTGTGGGTAATGCTGGATTTACCCACGGTTGGCTTTGTTTGGCCACTCTGGCTTCGCCCTTGTGGCCAAACCACGCCAACCGTGGGTAAATCCAGCATTACCCACACCCAGGCGTGGGTTATTGCTATAATATTTCAGTCATTCTGACTTTTTGGCAGCAAGCTAAGTCACTGAGGTGATAAAGCATTTTGTTAACATTATCCAGTGAAACCATGGCACTGTCCTTATCAGTTTTCGGTATTTTAACTGAATTGCAAGTTTTCATTTCAAATAGGGCTTGCTTTTTGGCAGGTGCTAAATTATAACATTTTCTATGTGATTTTACAGAAGCTACTGTTTTAAAATTCTTTTGACAGGCTTCTTGGAAAAAGTGTATCAACTAAGTTAGGATTAATACAACCTCTTTTTACAAAACCCACATATTTTGGCACAATCAGTGTCTTTTAAAATGTGACACAAATTGAGTTTTCTGGCGCACAGTCTTACTTCAGTCAGTAAAGTCACAATATTTTCACCACAACTTTGAATAAATGAAAAACCCTTTCAAAACAATGAAAGATGAGGCTTCCATGAGTTTAAAACTTCTGAGATTGAAAGTAGACAACAAAATTTGTGCTGACGGCCCTGGCCGCTGCTACAGTCTCTGCTCTTTCTTTGCGAATTTGGGTTTCCTGTCTACTTCAAATTTGAATTGAAAAGTTTTGAAACTTTTGGGATGCTGTACCTCTTTGAAAATCCATATCAAAGTCACCATTTGCCGTGCCAGCATTATTCACTTCTCTATAATGAGTAACTTCTCCAAAATGAGTGGAAAAGCTGACAATATGGGGCGACCAACACAGAAGTGAAGGGAACTCCTCTTCTGTGTAAATGTAATTTGAATTAAGTACCAAATGTTGCTCAGTTTTAGAATCTGAATAAGTATCAAGATTTAAAACTGTACTAACAGCAATATTATTCTTAAGCAGATATGCCAAAATGAACTTGTATGCCAGTTCATATCTATCATGCTTTGTATTGTTGTTATTCATATGTTAGTGAAATGTTAAAATAGGCAATAATGGTACTGTCTTACCCACTGTAAGAGAATGGGTGGACACATCAATTATTTATTTATTCATTCATGGGTTCGTAGGTAAATACCTGGCTATCAATATGCAGACTAGCACAAATATAGCCAATAACCACCTTGTATCTGTGAGGTGAAGATCTTAACCATTTACTGGGAAAATCTGACTGGGCCATACAAGTTCCCTTTTCAGTGGAGGCCCAGGGTGAAAAGCTCCATAGGAATATGTAAAGAACCGTGAAATTCCCTTATGAAATACAGTACAAGGAATATAAAATGGGGAATAAGAATTTAAAATGACATACAATACAGTACAGTATTAATATAATATAAAGTTATAAGCAATTTAAGACATTTACAAATCATATGACAATAACAGTCATGGGATAGACAGTGAGATTTTCAGGCTACAGTGATATGATTTCACGGCATATTACAGAGGTAGATTGCCAGGGATTTCTTCCTTGTAGATAGTGCTGTTGCCCAGTTGTGCCACAACCAGGATTCAAACCAAGGGCACCCAGTTGGTAATCCTGTGCCTTAACCTGTGTACTGTCTATTGAGGCAGCACTAGTACATAGTTCACTAAATAGTGATGTGCTTCAGGAGATTGTTTTTGTTCCAGTGTAGTCAGAAAATATGCAGGGGTTTAGCTCCAGTGAGATCACAATAATTTAGAAGGACGTAGCTAGAAGAATGCAACCTATCTGGGAAAGATACAGCCAGTCCTTTACCAGTGCTTATTTGCTATCATCAGTTTTGTCATGCTGGCTGGGGAGAGGTCTAGTATTTGAATCCACACTTTTTTGACATAAACAGTAATTCCTTTTGTGCTTATTTTGTTCATTGAACTACATTTTATAATAATAAGGCAGAGAAAGTGTGATTAATTCCTTTACTTTAATATACTGTAAATTGCTAATGACACTTGTTGCTGTATGTAACAATTTGCTACCTTTTATATGATTCATGCCAAATTGGACTATAATTTTACTACATTAGGTGACTTTTGTAATTTTACTAATGTTTCATGCATGTTGATATCCTTTGCTTCTGATGACAAATAAACAATGAATTCCTCATTTGTATTATTTAATTACAGGCTATCATTTCCTCTGATGATGGAGTCACCTATTATAAAAGTATATTCTGTAATAATATTGTCAGATATATTATTGATTTCATTAATTGTGTCAGGTTTGTATCTGGAATACAGCCTTAAAGCAAAAATATGGTAATTTTTTGAAAGTGCACAGTGAATTTTAAGTATGCTTCCCTTGTCTTGAAGAAATGGACATTTTACTGCAGTCAGTGTGTATCTAATCTGGTTTTGTCAGGGAGTTTTTGAAGAATATTGACCACTCATTCAAACTGCAATTTCCATGGGAACTGCAAATTCAGAGACTTGAATAATCTGTCCTAGAGGCAGATAGTCATACAGGTGACTGTTTTTTTTTTTTTTTTTTTTGGAAACTAAGTATATGGAAATTATTTTGCTTGCCCCGTTTTCCTGATTATCTGTTTTTTTAAATCATTTGGCTATCTTGGGCAAAGAGAGTTTGTAGCTCTGCCTTCCAGAGCCTTCCATCCATGTCCATACTAAACTCTTCATGATCTCAGATTTCACTGGTATTAAATTTATTATATTTTTGATTTGTTACTGCAGGGGCTGCTAGATATTAAATCAGAGATACCTATATGCAGCATTATAATCAGAGTAGCAGAATATATTCTATTCAAGATGGCCTGGCCCTAATGGTTGAGTCTACTGCAAGGCTATAGACAGGTGCTTCTCCAAGCAGATTGACCTCTCATTCACTATCACACTACTATTCTAATTTACAAAGGAAATACAGAATGAATCCACAAATATTCTCGAACACGGCCATTAACATACTTCATCCTGGCCAAACCACAACCCCCCCCCCAACTTACCTGATAACACAAAAAATATTGCTGAGCAATTTAATGTATTCTTCACTGAAAGTGTTTTAGCACTGACTAAGAATAGCAAGTCTCCCACACTGCCCACACCCAACAATCCAAGCAATTTTGTAGATGCAGTCTCATTTCAGACAGTTCCAAAACAAACTATTGCAAAACTATTAAAGAAGTTGAACCCCATATCATTGGCAGTAGATAACTTGGCAGCAGAATATCTAAAATTAACAGCAGATGCTATTGCCTTTCCTGTGTCAATACTTATAAACCGCCCTATAACAGAACAGCATGTCCCAGCTATTTGGAAAATTACATATATTACACCATTACACAAAGGAGGCAATTCAACAGAACTAACAGACTATCGTCCCATTGATATACTTTCACAACTTTCTAAAATTCTGGAAAGATGTATTCACTTTCAGCTTCCTAAACACCTTCTAAACAATAATCTCCTCTCATCATTACAGTATATATTCTGAGCATATCATAACACTACTACAGCTTTTCTAAGTTTCGCTGATACTGTAAATACATTCAGAGATTATGGCAAAATAGTGTTTTCAGTCTTTTTGGACATGTCTAAAGCATTTGATACCACTTCCCATCCTAAGTTACTGTCCACTCTGAATAATCTTAATATCAAACCTGATGCTGTTAACTGGTTTCAAAGTTATGTATCTTGCCACCAGCAAGCTGTGAAATGGAAGCAAGATCTATTCCCACTCCTTTTTGTTACACTTGGAGTCCCTCAGAGTTCAATCCTAGGACCTCTCCTCATCAGCATATTCATAAACAATCTTAATACTGCCTCTTGTCAAGCATCTATCATACAATATGCAGATGATTCAACCCTCATATGTGCAGCATCCACAATAACTCAACTTCTTACAGTCATACAAAAAGCCTTCTCTGATATTGAAACATGGCTATCAAACTCACAACTCATTCTCAACCCAATAGATTCATAGGTTCATAGGTAGGTACTAGGCTATCTGCCCAAGGGCATGTATAAGCCTAGCCAGAGTGTGTCGGCTTTCGCTGCCCCATTGATTAATTAACTGAGCCTCTGTCAAGCAGAGCCAATGAAGTGATCCCATGGGTGTATTTTTTGTTACCCATCCACTCGTCAAGGCTTCTCTTGAAGAGTGTTAGTGAGGGGCTCTGCCTAATGTAGTTAGGAATTTTGTTCCAAAGCATGGGGAGTCTCTGTGACAGGAATCTATCCCTCCAAGCATGTTCTATTTATTGTTGTGGCGAGGTTTAGCTCACTAGAGCACGTGGCTCGCAGTGACTTGGATTTCTCTAGGTGGAGCATGTCTATCAATTCTGAGTTGGACATGGCTTTGTAAGTCAGGCAGAGATCACCTCTGAGTAAGCAATATGTCACTGAGTACAGCCAGAGTTTTTTCAGTCGGGCTGCATAGGACATATGATTGAGGCCAGTAATCCTCTTGGTGAGGTGCTTTTGTGGTCTTTCCAGCTGTTGGAAGTGTCTTGTGAGGTACATCCCAAATGGGGCACTGTACTCTATGATGGGTCCGATGAGTGACAAGTAGGGGGGCACTATAACCTCTTTACTTCTAGATGCGAACCCCTTAGTAATTAGATGGGCCACATAGAAGGATTTCCTAACTACTTTGGCAATATGATTGTCAAAGGAGAGATTACTATCCACCTGGGTCCCCATATCTCTTATTACTTCTTCTGTATTAAGGGGGCTGCTGCCTATGTGCTAATTCATGGGTGTTTTGTTTTTCCCAAACGGTCTTATTACCTCTTCTGTATTAAGGCAGCTGCCGCCTATGTGGTAATTCGTGGGTGTTTTGTTTTTCCCAAACGGGATGACTATGCATTTTTTGGCATTTAGCTTGAGGCCATGACTTTGACACCAGATGTCTGTCTCAGTAAGGCCTTTTTGAAGGATGTCCGTGTCAGCCGGAGAGTCAATTATGGCTCCTAGTTTGCAGTCATTGGCGAACCTGGTTAGCCACAGTCCTCCTGTGTTTGCCTGTACTTCTGAGAAATATATGTCGAACAGTAGGGGTCCCAGAACCGAGCCTTGCGGGACACTACTTGTGACTGGTTTAGAGTCGGACCTGGAGCCCGCTATTCTTACCATGTGAGTTCTGTCTGTAAGCCAGTTGGCAACCCATCTTGTGACGTAGGGGTTTATGTTCAGGCTGGTGAGTTTTTCTATAATACCCGAGTGAGGAATGGTGTTGAACGCCTTGGCGAGATCAAGGTAGGCTGTGTGAACCACCTTTCCCTCATCTATGGCCTTGGTGACTGTCTCGAAGAAGTCAACCAGGTTTAGTAAGCATGATCTGCCCTTAACAAAGTCAAACTGGGTCGGGTCAAGTGTTTGGAGGTTCCCAATGTCTTTGTTAATGAGTTCCATGGTGATGCGCTCCATAGCCTTGCAGACTAGGCTAGTCAGGCTTATGGGGTGATAGTTACCAGGGTCAGTTATGTCCCCTTCTTTGTGAAGCGGAATACCTGTTGCTGTGCGCCATTCTATGGGCATGTAGCCTGTGGAGAGGCTGAGGTTGAACAGTGAGTTTAGGTAGGGGATTAGTTTGTTCTGTAGTTCGTGCAAGACGCAGCCTGGGACACCATCTGGCCCTATTGATGCTGTGTTTTTGGCTTTTGAAAGGACTGTTTATACCTGTGCTTCTGTGATTTCTGGGACACTACACTTTTCCGATATTGTTGTGGGCCCTTTTGAAGGTGAGAGGGAGGTGAAGTTTGCACTGAATTTATCTGCCAGGATGTTGGCAATATCAGTAGGTTCAGTATATTTTGTGCTATTTTGCACTAGCTCAGAGCATATCTGAGAGTTGCCACTTAGATTCTTGACATAGCTAAAGAAGGCTTTGAGGTTATCTTTTGAATCCTTGGCTGTTTTTCTTTCGAAGTTAGCTTTGGATGATTTTATGAGGGACCTTAGTTTCTTACTGATACTGATCAGGGATGTCTTTCCTTCTTGGGATTAGCTTTTTTCTGAACTAGTTTCCTCCTTTTGTCGTATAACCTGTTTATGGCAGGGGTCCACCAGACTGGTTTCCTTTTCTTAGGGGAGTGAGTCTTGGTTTTGCTAGGGATGGCACGATCCATGCATCCTTGTAGGTGCTCACAGAGTGCAATTGTAAAGGATTCTGCATCTTGGGCAGTGTTATCCTTTAGCGTGGGGGCTGTGAAACTTACCACCTCTGCTTTAAGTACGGTGAAGTTTGCTTTAGAAAAGTTTTTCACTGTGGTTTCCTTGGTTGGGGGTGGTGGTGGGGTGTGGACATCCAGGGTTATTAGTTTATGGTCTGATCTAACCAGTGACGGGTTGACCTCCGGTACAGAACACCTGTTGCCCATGTTGGTGATGTCCAGGTCCAATATGTTGTGGCCTCTGGTAGGGGAGTTTATCAGCTGATCCAGGGCATTTGAATTGATAAATTCCAGGAAGCACTGAGCCTGGGAGTTTGTACTCAAGTAGTTTTCCCAGTTAATGGTAGGGTAATTGAAATGGCCCAATATCAGGGTGTTCGGTAGGACCTTCATGTTTTCCAGTGTCTCCAGAAAGGTGGAGTGGTGGTCCTGGGTCATGGAGGGTGATCTGTAGCAGGCCACAGTTTGCATTGCAGATTTGCCCGATGTTAGCTGCACATGGATGATCTCAGAGGTATCATGCTGTGCCACTAACCTGGAGGTGTGGGCATCCTTGATGAATATGGATACACCCCCTCCTTTTGTGTTTCGGTCTGTGTTCTGTGGCCGAAATGTGTGGTAAGAGTTATAGCCCAGTAGTGCTGGAGTGCTCTCTGCAGCCTTGAACCAGGTTTCAGTTACTGCACAGATGTCATCATTCTCCATACTTAGGAGTGCTTTGAGAGCATGCATTTTGAGATTTAAACTCCTGGAGTTGAGTAGCATAACCCTCATTTTTTTACTTGTGCTGTTTACGGAGGTGGGTTTGAATTTTGAGCCTTGCCTAAAAAAGGCACTATGGGGGCAGCAAGAGCCTTGGCCAGTATTCAAAAGCCAAGGGGTGACAGGTGCAAGCCATCTCTTGCGAAGCAACGCGGCTTGCCGAGCATGTCATCCCAGGCTGACAGACACTGGATCCCCTTTGAATGACACCAGAAGCTTAGCCAATTGTTGAAATTGATCATTTTTTCTTTATACTGAGGTATCATTCTTGATGAGGGCAGGATGCTACTTGGGCTCAGGATTATACCCGCCTGGGCTACATGATCAGAGAGCGCTTTCATGTCTCTTTTCATGTAGTCCAGGGAGGTATGTCTCAGGTCATTCACACCAACATGGGTGGAGAGACCTTAGCCTCCAGTTTGGCTGTATAATTGCATCTCTCGCATATATTAGTGTTTTGTGGTAGGAGGAGAGGGCCGTCTGTGTACATGAGGCAGTTGTAACATTGCCTCAGGATACCCAGATTCACCAGCTGGACAGGAGAGTACACCTGAAGTTGCCCTTTGGTCATGCCTGAATAGTAGGGTGAGCTGCTTAGTTGCTTGGTTGGTGAGAGGTGGATAAAGAGCCTTGCCCTGCTGGGCAGTCAAGTGTCGGGGTATATTAGTGCTTGCTATTAGGTCTGAGCAAGTGCTGGACTGTAGAATGCTTTTTGAGTGCTTAGGTTGAGAGCTAGACTAGTTTCAAGTGAAAAACTGAAGAGGAGACTTAGTGGAGCCGGGAATAATTTAACCCTAGCTAACCGGTGCTGCCCGGTGCACAAAACCGTGCAAACGCATTTTTTAAACTACTAACTTCTGGGCTGGAACCACTCCTCCAGGAACAGATGGCTGCTCAAAGTTCCCCTCTCTCACAGGTGAACAGAGAAACTTCCCTCTATCCAAGTAAGGTATGGGTAACTCAGAAACTTGTAACACAGCCCTGAATTCAGCACTAGCCTGAAAACTGGACTATACTAGCTTAGAAAGGTGGGAAACAAGAATTTTTTTTTTTGAAAAGAGAAGGCAAAAACAGCAAAAAGTACACTTAAAACAGCTTTAAATAACTACAAGCAATCATAAAAGGTTATCACACTTTAGTGTGTAGCCTACAACAGTTAAACAATTTATTTAAACAAAAAACAACTTTTTAAAAGTGCAGGCAGTCAAATAAGTACAATATGTGAAAAAGACAAGCTTTTAAATCACAATAAGTGCTGGAAAATCAGCGTTTAGGGGGAAAACAGTTAAGTACAGCAAGAAAATACAGAAAACTGATACTCAAATCACTCCAAAGTCTCTCTTTTAAGCTAGAAGGCTTGCATCAGTTTAAGACTTTCTAGTGTTTTCCAGTAGGTTAGTTACAGGAAAGATGGGAAACAAGCGCAGATGTGGTCTTTTAAACCAGAAAGTTGAAAGAGATGGACAACTTCCCGAATGACCAATAAACTACAATTCCTGAGCCAAGAACCACTCATCTTGTGGTAGACAGGCTACCTAGTACTTACCACTCCCACTGATAAGCTAGAAGGCTGCACTCCAACACAAAGGCTTGGGGGGTTCAGGAGCTTACAAACAGTCCTGGATACAACAAATCTGTACCTGGACTAGACTAGTTACAGGAAAGGTGGGGATCAAGCGCAAACATGGGCTTTAAAACCAGAAAGTTGAGAGATATGGAAAAAAACTGCCCAAACGGCCAATAAATTATAATTTCTGGGCCAGAACCACTCCTCTTGTGATAGATAGGCTACCTAGTGCTTACCACTCCCACTGATAAGCTAGAAGGCTTCCCTCCAACACAGAAAGGCTTGGGGGGCTCAGAAGCTTACAAAGAGTCCTGGATACAGCAAATCTGTACACGGACTAGACTACTTACAGGAAAGGTGGGGAACAAGCGCAAATGCAGGCTTTTAAGCCAGCAAGTTGAAAGAGATGGAAAACTGCCTAAATGGCCAATAAACTACAATTTATGGGCCAAAACCCACTCTTCCCGTGGTAGATAGGCTACCTGATGCTTACCACTCCCACTGATAAGCTAGAAGGCTTCCCTTCAACACAGAAAGGTTTGGTCGGGGGGCTTAGAAGCTTACAAAGAGTCCTGGATACAGCAAATCTGGTCCTGGACTAGACTAGTAACAGGAAAGGCAGGAAACAAGCACAAACACAGGCTTTTGAATCAGAAGGTTGAAAGAGATGGAAGAGTTTCCCAAACGGCCAATAAACTATAATTTCTGGGCCAGAAACCTCTCCTCCTGTGGTAGATAGGCTACCTAGTGCTTACCACTCCCACTGATAAGCTAAAAGGCTTCCCTCCAACACAGAAAGGCTTGGGGGCTCAGGAGCTTACAAATAGTCTTGGATACAGCAAGTCTGTATCTGGATTAGATAAGTTACAGGAAAGGCAGGAAACAAGCTAGGAATTTTTTTTTTTTAACAGAAAAGCAGCTAAAGCAGTAGTAATTACAATTCAAATGCAGTGCAGGCTAGCACACGTGTATCAATATTATGTCAAATACAGTTTAATTAAATGCAATTAAATTAACAAACTACTAAAAAACAAGTGCAGAAGGCATTAAATTAGAAGGCTACTAACAAGCAGTAATAAGTGCAGAGTAAGAACAACTGAACAGATAACAGCATGCAGAACAGCAACTAAGACAGTTACAGTAAGAGCAGCTGAATATATATATATATATATATATATATATATATATATTTTTTTTTTTTTTTGTTTGTTTTTTTTTTTTTTTTTTTGAGGGAGGGAACACAGCAGGATTAAGAGGCTACAGGGGTTGTCCTTCTCAAATGCTCTCTTTGTACACAGTAGGAGTGCCTGAAATCAGAATATGATCTCACTGCACTCAGTTGAGTGCGCAAATGAGATAGGCCCAGAAGGAGTATCCAAATACAAACTTATAAGAGGGGTGGGCAGTTTCAAAGCCACCAAGATTAACAACAAACACAGTGGAGACAACAAGAGACAGAAACAATACAGCACCACTATAAATAATAGGCAAGTGTATAAATACAGTGCAGTGCAAATTAAGTTGCAAAAGGTGTACTTATCAGTTTGGAATAGATTCCAACTTTGCAGCTCACAGCAAATCTATCAGCTTTCCAGCGGTTCACAGAAATGCAGTCTGGATTGGAATTACAATGAAATACACATCAGGCAATGACTAACCGCTAGGATGTGGGCTGGCTTAACAACCCCCTCCCTGAAACTAGCTTGAGCTACCCTGAGAAAAAAACACAGTGGAGACAACAAGAGGCAAAAACAATACAGCACTACTATAAATAATAGACAAGTGCATAAATACAGCAAAGTGCAAATTAAGTTGCAAAAAGTGTACTTATTAGTTTGGAGTAGATTCCAACTTTGCAGCTCACAGCAAATCTATCAGCTTTCCAGCAGTACACAGAAATCTAAAATAAAACTAAACTTACTATCTTTCATCCATCTAAACCAACTAACTTCCCAGCTAACTTTTATATCACTGCTAGTAATAATACTATGATTTGTCCAGATTTCCAAACAAAGCTATTAGGCATCATAGTTGACAACAGACTAAAATTTAACATACACATTTCTAACACAATCAAAAAGGTTCACAAAAATGATTCATTAATAAGATTTGACAATGATTATTCTACAAAGGTGGTTTCAAAAAGAAAAGAATTTCTACCAATAAAAAAAACCTTGAAGAAAAAGCAACTGAAAGTCCATCTTTTATTTCCAGCAAGACTGAAAGTTTTTCTACCAAATGGAATAAAAATCTTTGAAACAGTAGATTCAGCAATAAAATACCTTACCAACAACAACATCCTAACACATGAAGAATCTATGGACTGGACAATAAGTACACCGAAGAGAAATGCTGAAGTAAATAATTGGAAAACTGTTGAGCAAAAGAAAAAAAAACTAAAGGACAAATAATCTTACATATGTTATATTTTGTAAAATCTAAATAATAATACTAACAACAAAAGAAAAGTTCTTACTGTCTTCAAGTTACACCAAAACAGGTACTGTTTTCAATTATATTTTAAATGTCAAAATTAGCATAAATGTAAATACATTTATCTCAAATCACATCAATATACTAAGCATAATTTAAACATTACTCTATTTTTCATTATTATCCATCTATTATTTTCATATTCTTAATCAGAGTAATCAATGCATAATAATGTTCCCAAATAGTTTATTTATTTATTTATTTATTTATTTTCTCTTTGTGTTTTGTTGTTTTTATTTTTCTTCTTTTATTAAATCTTCATTAACTTATAATACTTTAATCAGTATATGGTTATATTGCTTAATAGGTATAGTAATGGCTGCTATATAACTTATTATTAGTTACATCCCTGATAGTATTACTTTTATAAGTTAAAAGTGTCCCTGTTTGGATAAACGCTAATGCTGGGCAGAAATGTGTTGCTTTTGAAATGAAGTATTTCAGTTAGGATGTATCATAAGACTACTTTAAATAATCTTAAAAGATGTTCTGCCTTTGACCCATATGCACATACTGATATAGTCCAGTGAAAAAATATGTTTTAAGTGATATTTTGAGGCTATAAGTCATGTGTGTTGTGGCTCCAGACATCCGGAGTTGAAAGATGCTTGTGACTAGCTTAGATATCCTGTTGTCTTTTCTTTTGTAGAGAAATAAGGCATAGCATGTTTAAAATGCAAAGTTTGACAGTTGTGAACACTACTCCGTAAACTAGAGTGCTTGCGTGCACACTACATGAGTTTATCACCAAGTAAGAGAAGGGAAAAGAAAAAAGAAAAAACACATACCTTTTCCCGCTTGGTTCTCGAGACAATTTAACAGCCACAAACATCACTAGAAACTTGAGTTACTTATTGCTTGTCGCATTTACTTGTGTACGCCATCCCCTGACTCTTTCTAATTGATGTCTAGTCAGAAAATAAGCTAGGTTCACATTTAAAGATACAGAAACCTAAATTCCTTCTAAGGAAACATAAATAATATAAAAGGTTCATAGAAATATACACAGATATTTATTTTTGAAGCACTTTCAGTTTATGGCTACTGATGTCTTCTAGCACCTTGATAGATAAGGACATATATCTGCTTGTCTTTCTATCAGTTTAGATTTCCAGACATTTTAGCTATCCCTTACTATGTTTTATACAGCAGAGTTTAAAAAGCAGAAATTAATCATCAGCAAATAAAATCACTGCTGTTTTACAAATTCTCTAAAGAAACTAGTAAATGTCAAGCAACTGACAGGTTTGTTTTGGGGAGGGTTGCCATTTCCCACGCTGGTGCTCCTGCAGAATACTACTGATGTCCTGCTGCCAAGGTATGCCCTCGGGTGGGCAGGTGGGATGCAACAAGAAGGTTGGATGTGCATTTGGCAAATCAAGCATTTAGATGGCGGTATGGTATACTAGATGGAGAAAGTGAAAGCAATGATTGTATAGGCAACTATAATGAGTAACATAACAACAGTGGATTTGACCCGGTGTGTCAATTATACAATGTTTATATCCCATGTGGCTTTGGGCTTTGTCGAAGCATCTGTGTTCTACACACATATTGTGTTGGATCTGATTTGAGTGGAAGGGGGAGAGGCTTAGCCCACACCCTAATTTGTTACTGGGTTGCCATGCATTATGGGCATGCATTGTGGCAGGTACTCAATGGGCTATCCATCCTTAGATGGCTCATGCTGTTCCCGCTTGCTCATCTGAATGGTGACTGCGGCTGTGCTCTTCTTGTTATGTTGCCTGGCTGTGGCTTCACCCTTCTTATAATATTGCCTGGCTTTTTACATTATCAAGAATGACACAATACTAGTGTATGCGGGTATATCATGTTACTGTTAGTGTGGACAAGGATGCTTGACAATGCAACTATGATTCTTGGACCTTTCTGCAGATGGGTGTGTTGTCTGGCAGTTGAGAGCCTGGTTGTTCCTGATCAGCGGACCTGTATTTTTGTGTTTCAATGTGACTGCATGAAAGGATGCCAGTATTGGTCTGCAAGTTTGGTGGGCAGTAGATTCGTTGGGGATTGATTTGAGGAGACACTTGTATTATGGCTGGGGCACTTGACATTTGATAAATGTATCCTCTCAATGATGCATTCTGTCTGGTCATTGGCTGTAAAACAGCTTTTCTGAGAAATATTGTTGTGGTGCCAGTTAATGATTTGGATTAAATGTTTCTATATACAGTCGTGAAGCAATTGCCAGGATAAAATGGTACTCTTGCAGTGCATGGATCATCGTGGCTGTCCTCCGATGTTGGAGGAAAAACAAGCTTCTTGGACACCTTTTGACGTGGTAAAGGTGTTACCCCATGGTTTGAATACGTTTTGTTTCTTTGCTGCAAAATGGGTTGGGAATTTTGGCCTGTAATATTTTCATACATGGTGGTTTGAATCTTGGCAGCTTCCATTGTTTTGATGTGTTCTCCAGTATACTTTTGTTCAGTCATAGGATTGAATTACTGGTGTTGAGTAGGTCAGGATTGTATCTCCAGCACTTGTTGTCAGCAGATAGACTCACTGGTTGGGTGTCAGTCTAAGCTGTGGGAGTTGATGTGTGATATACATAGATGTTTGCTTTGAGGGTGTGGTCAAGTGCGCTGCAGTTTTACCTCTGTACTGTGTCAGTTTTCATTGTGCAGGGTCCCTCTGAGGGTTGATGGAAGTGTTGGCAACAAGACACTCAATCAGGTAACAACATTATGAGTGGTCTCTTGGATAAGGGAGCTGTCTAAATTGTGATCTTGTTGTCTCCAGCCATGGGAATTGTCATTGAAAAGCTGAAAAATGCAATCAGAGGAACATATTTAATGTCTACTAAAGAAATATTAATATACTTATACATTGTATCGCATTTCAGTTTATGTTAAACATGAAATATGATGTGGTTTCAGAACTATTCATGTTTTTATTCCAATATGACTTTGCAAATATTAATTTAAACACTGGTTTCGGACTTGAGTAGTCTAAAACAATTGCACAACAATGGTACTGTATTATACAGTAATGTCAGTAAATAGTTTTCAACAGATGTATGAAATATACAGTTATAGATTTTAACATGATGTTTATTAATACCCTAAATTATTTTGAAATGATACTACCTTAATCTAAATATTTGTACCTTTTGAAACCTGCTTAGAAGTAAGTATTATTGAATTACAATAAGATGAGTAAAGAATATATGTATATATTTTAGCTGATTAGATTATCTTAATATATTATTCAATTATCTTTATTTAAAACTAAGAGGATAAGAGAAACTGATCCAAATATTATTTGTGAGGGTAGAAAGTTTGTTTGGTTAGATTCACTAACCAAACGAAGAGGTATATTACCTCATAGCAATAGGGAATGGTTTTTAAGGTTAAGAATTACAAGTTTGGAAGTTCTTTGTTTTTTTTTTTATTCTATCACTTTGGTGTCACTCAGAAACATGCAAAAATCATGCAAGAAAAACTTTTTGAATTCTGTATCCAAGATGGAACTAAGAATAAACAATATTTACATAAACTCACACATAAAACAAACTCAAAACTAGGAAATGAAATGTTTATCCATAAATGTTAATGGTCTAAATAATAGTAATAAAAGGAGAAGCCTATTCAAGTACATAAACTTACATAAACCACAAATAGTCTTTTTACAAGAGACACACTTATTAGATAGAGATATAAACAACTTAAATATTAATAATTACACAGTACTAATAAACTCTCAATACAAAACAAAAAAAAGAGGAGTAGCTATACTACTTCGCAACTCAACTATAACACCTAAAATAATTACTACTCATCAAGATACAGCAGGTATGTTTTGTCTAGTTTACATAGAGTTAAATAAGAGAATCTATACTTTAGTAAATCTATATTGGATCCCAGGACTAGGATTAAAAACAGTTAAACAGCATTTTGAAGAGATAATTCATTTAACTAAGGGTAGCCTGATATTGGCAGGAGACTTCAACTGTATAATGAATGAAAAAGATACAGATTCTAAATCCAAAAGAAGAAAACAACCCATCTCTAAAGCACTATCAAAATTTATAGATACATTGTATTTAAAAGATATAAATGAATTTGCAGAACCAGACTCACTAATCTTCACATTTTATTCTCATAGATATAAAACTAACTCTAGAATTGATAGAATATATGTTGCCAATGACCTAATAACAAAAATTGACAAAGTCAAAATCATAAATTGTCCTTTATCTGATCATAATGCCATAGTCTTTGAGATAGAGCTTACACCATTTTATTCAAATCCCATTACTAGGATACCTTCCTATATCACAAAATTGAGAGATTTCAAAGAATTTTATGAAGAAACAATCAAAAACTTTCTAGAAATAAATTACACAGAAGATATTTCAGAAATATATGTCTGGGATTCATTAAAAGCAGTTACATATGGGAAGATATTATCCTGGTACATAAATAAAAGGAAGTTATGGAATAAAGATATGCTAGACTTACAAAACAAAGCAGATAAATTGAAACTGGAAATACAAAAGGGTAATGCTACTCAAGTTCAAGAACTTACACAAATCAATAAGAAGTATACAGAATTGCTACACCATAAGATTATGATTAACTTAGAAAAGATAAAAATAAACTCATACTCTACTAATTCAGCACACCTGAGATACTTAACTAATAGAACAAAAAAATAATTAAATCTAAGCAAATAAAAGAAATATTTATTCCCAATACTAACAAAAGAGTTACGGAACTAAATGATATTTTAGAAGCATTCAGACTCAATTTAACATTGATAATTCCATAAATACTCAAGATACACCTACTAAGGATATAAAAAATACTTAGAAAACAATATTCATATTAAATTAACACAAGAACAAATAGACATTATAAACAAACCAATCAATATGACAGAATTAAAATCACAAATTAAAAGCTCAAGACAAATAAAGCACCTGGCCCAGACAATATGCTACCAGAAATGTATAAATTAATACCCAATCAAGCCATATCTTTATTATTAAAAGTATATGATATAGCCAATAAAGATTTGAATATACCACCCTCTTGGAAATATTCATTGATATCCCCAATTATCAAACCAGATAAAGATGAGAAACAGTGTTCCTCATATAGGCCAATATCATTACTCAATATAGACTACAAGATGTTTATGGCTATATACGCAGATAGGATTAAACACTTTCTTCCTTTCTTAATTCACAAAGATCAAACAGGTTTTATTAAAGGAAGAAATACTTCAGATAATATTAAAAGAATACTAACATTAATAGATTATAGCAAACATAAAGTCCTAAATTTAAATGTAATCTCATTAGATATTAATAAAGCTTTTGATTCGGTTAACTGAACTTTCTTTCACTAGTTTTAAAAGAATATAACTTTCCTTCTAATTTTAATAATCTTATCCAAATACTATATGAAAAATCTACTGCATATGTTAAACTGGGATCATATAGATCAGGCCCTATAACAATAAAAAGGGAACTAAACAAGGTTGCCCTTTATCACCATTGTTATTTGCATTACTCATAGAACCCTTTGCAAATCAAATCAGATCAAACAATAACATAAAGGGCATTTGTATTAATAAAATGTTAAACCTTAAAATCCAACTCTTTGCTGATGACATACTATTAACTCTCTCAGATGCAAATGAGTCTTTGAATGCTCTATTTAACTCCATGAATAAATTTCAAAATATTTCAGGCTTAAAATTTAATGAAAACAAAACTAAAATTATGCCCTGTAATTGTAAAAAAAAATAATATAAACAAAAGATTTTCCAAATATATAGTAACAGAAAGTAAATTATTATATCTGGGAATAAATCTACTCAATGAATTAACAGATTCTCTAATATTTAACTATAATAAAATACTAGACAAAATAGAACAAACAATTGGTTACTGGAATAAATATATCTTTTCAACAGCAGACAGATTATATCTTATTAAAATAATCATATTTCCCAAAATATTATACTTAATACAAAATTTTTCATTGCCACCTCCCAAATATATTATTCAAAGATACAATAAACTAATTTTAAATTTTCTATGGTTTCCAAATAAACCCGTGATAGCCTTAAATAAACATTTGCCAGATTGGGAAGATGGTGGAATTAATTTACGGATATTGATTTATATATTACCTCATCTGTTATTAAAAACATAACACTATGGTTAAATAATTCATACACACCTATATGGAAACAAGCCCATGAGCAGATTTACATAGAAATCAATTATAATCACATACAAGACAACTTAACAGTAATACCATCACCCCTTATATGGATGTTAAAAGATTATTTTTAGGAAAAGGAATAATATTAATAAATTGCCATCAAACTATGTAAGTTCTACACTTTCAGTGTTCAGAACATATATAAACAAAATACCAAATATTAATTCTTGGATTTTTCTTATTTTCCCTATAGCTTTTACACCAAATATTCTAGATACATTCCAAATATCTAAAATAAATATACTTAAAGAAGAAACATTGCTCTTTTGGCATCAACTTATAGAGAAAGGGAAAATTCTAACAAAGGAACAGATAATTTATAATTATAATATAAATAAAGACAATTGGCTGTTTTACAAAATCTAAGGCATTTTCTTATAAATAAAATAGAACAAATGCAACCTTCAGTTAGACATGAAGCTCCAAAACTCATTGAATACCTTATTCTTATCACAAAACAGCCTTATCAGGGTACAGGTTATTTGTCTAATATCTATAAAATTGTTAAAAACAAAAACTATCATGAAAAATCATACTGGGATTATTATACTTTAATAAACAACCATCCTCCAGTTGAAGAAGAAAAAGTAATATTCTAAAATCTTCCAAATTTTCTACATTATCAAAATACTGGCAATTATTCACTTGGAGATATCTACACAGAAGTTTCTATACACCACATAGGTTAGCCAGAATGTATTCTATTGAAGATCAATGTTGGAGATGCCATACCAAGATAAAAGCAGATTGGCAGCATGTTTTTATGAATGTATATGTCTCAATATGTACTGGAAATCCATTAATTATTTTTTCAGACTGTTTATAATGATAATTTTCAATTAACAAAGTCTTTAATTTTATTCAACTCTCCTATTCCAAACTGTGTACCAAAAAGACACTAAAATCCTATGGTCACTATTGGCAATTTCACGTAAAATCATAACTATACACTGGAAAAATGAGGCTCACCACGCTCAAGGAATTTGAGACTTTAACAACAACAGTTGCTCACATGGAAATATTAACAGTGAAGAACAGAACTAAAAGATCTACTTCTTACTATTACTCTTGGATGAAAGTACTGGAAATACTTGAAAATATCGAAGAAGATATATCATCTTATGTTTCTAACTTTATATAATATAGAATTTCAATGTTATTTGCATAGACACCAATGTAAATAGTTATATAATGGTTTGAAGTTAGTAATGTTTTAGAATTGTAAATATGTTATTTATCTTTATTTCATGTAATGTTTAAGACATCTTATTTTAAATAATAAAAAAAAATATTTAGTGAAAAAAAAAAGGTTCACAAGAAAATGGGAATAATGTATAGAAACAAAATGTTCTTAACAGACACTGCAAAAATAGCCATAGCTAGAACACACATTCTGTCCTCACTCTTATATGCATCCACCATACTTACCAACCTCAAAAAGTCAGAACTAAGTAAATTAGAATCATGTACAATAAGATTGCCAAATTTGCAACAGATTCCACAAATTCAACCAATCACTGTCAATGCCTAAAAAATCTTTCTTGGTTGGAACTACCTCATGTTATGAACTATAACCAATTAATAATGGCTGACAAAATAATGCACAATCCTGACAGCGTACCTTCCCTAAAAAATCTGATACAAACCTACTCAAACATTCGTACTCTTCGATCATCTAACAAAGACTTACTCCAAGTAACTGAAGTATTCAATACAGCAGGCAACTCTCTTTACTCTAACTTTGTTGCCAACAATTGGAATATCTTTCCACATAGTATTAGATCCATAAGCAATCTTAACCATTTCAAAATATCTTTCAAAAGACACTTATTTGAATCTTGGCTTTGCACATGTAACAGTCCAGGTTAATTATTAACTTAGCTGTACTTATACAATTTGGCTGTATGTACTAACTCTGTTAACATATCCCTTCTAACAACACTACTTCTCTATAAGTAGTTGTATCCCTAGCTGCAACTCTAACCCCGGAAGTATTATTAACTATGCACTACTTTGCCTAAGTCATTCTCCCTGCTTAATTTCCTAACTAATGTTATGTTCCTCCATATATATAAGTTCAGCCATATATTTGTCTATATTCAAGTGTTTAAAGTCTTGTTTTATTTGATGCCATGTGTATATTTTTGTTTTTAAACTTTTATCTTGCAAATGTGTTAACACTCATTTTTTTTGTCTGTAATTTCTATTATTTGATGTGATGACTTTGTATGTAAGCTTAAGCTGGAGCTTTTCTCCCCGGGTGTCCGCTGAAAATAGGCACTGTCCCAGTTGGACCATCCCGGTGAACAAATGTAAAATAAATAAATAAATGAATAATAAAATATAATATCAGTTGAGGGGGTGGAGATTAATATAATGGTTAGAATAATAAATTCTAATCACTAATGAGGGGATGTGGAGTTTTTTAGAGACTGCAACAGTGCCAAGCAAACACAGGCATTCAGCCAGGTTGATTGCAAAGAGGCAACAGAATGCCCTGGAACATGGAGGAAGCCATTCTCAGAGAAGGGAGAAGTTCGATTCACAGAACAGAAGATACTCTTTGCCCAGCAGCAGAGCACAGCCAGAACAGCAGCATCAGACTCTGGGGGGTTTACCAGAAATGCCCATAAAACAATAGCAGCAAGAATTTTAATTAAAATTCACAGAGAATGAATTCTGACAATCAGACCTGCTGATGGAGATGGCATTTCTGCATCTAGATGGTGTGGATCTATTAAGCGTTTCTTTTCCTTTCAATATGTAGAAGCTGTCAAGTTGGAAGAAGCTTCAGTTACAGGACTAACACGTTTTAAGGTAATTAATCTTTCAAACAATCCATTAACTGAATCTGAAATTATCTTATTAAAAACTGCTGACATTTATCCCCAGCTGACTATCAGGGTGCTGGACACTTTCATTTCATTAAAAAATGTTTATTATACAACTGATTTTGAAAGTTCTTGCTGCAACAAGACGAGTGAGAACAAAGACCAGTCTTGCAGTCCCAAGTAAACCCAATCATTTTAATCATGTCTTGCCATATTTGAGGCAGTATATGAAAAGGAATTCAGATATATTTTAAATCTGCCTGCAGAGAAATCATATTTTAATTTATATAATTTTGAATGAGACACTTTCAATAAACTTAGGGCATATTGTACTAGGTATTTCATGAAAGCATTTAATAAGGATGGTGCCCTCTAAGTAATGGATGCAGAGATATGTGCCCAAAGTAGCATTTATGTT
>NC_056744.1:1781068193-1781108193 GCF_019279795.1 Protopterus annectens | reverse complement strand
CAAGCACATACAATGCTGCCAACAAGTTCTGAAAAGATTCTTCTCCCTCATGGAATGCTTCTTGGAAGTGATTAGTCAGGTTTCCAGAAAGAGCTTATGCATTCATTACTGTAGCTATTAAGCACAGGAATTACCTTGCTCATATGTTGCTATAGCAGAATTAATTTCTGGCACAGGTATATGTTCATTCAGTTAGTTACTCATACCCCACAATTACTTCCAGAGAGCCCCCAATTACAAGAAGTATTGGAATTAATGAATCAGAAAGGATTTTGTCTGATAGTCCCCTCTCTCCAACCAGATCTTTCTGAAGGCATTTGGACTACCAGTCCTACATCTTAAGTAGTTCTTACCTATGGGCCACATGATTGTCATGGCATAGAGTGGGTGCAGCAGGAAACCTATGTAACAAGGCATATACCTAATAAATCACCTAAGATCCTGAAGACATTCAATGACAGATTTCATTGAAACAAGACCCCCCCCTCGACCAGCAGATTCAGTTGTGGTAGTGGCAGCAACACAAAGGGAACATTCAAAGGAGAGGCCAGCAGTTGATTTGATGGATAGGCACTCAAGAGTAATCGATCCCATGGAGAAGTGTACTTTTGTATCAAGCACTTTTGAAATCAGGTTTAACTGCCTAATGCCCATTGCCATACTTTTAGCGACAGCTTGTAGAAAAAATCTAGGCTCACTGAAAGGTCACTTAGCAGGAATATTCATCATCTGATCAATTTGCAGGAAGCAGTGATGCAAAAAATTGACGACACTGTCTGTGAAGCTCATTGACAATGCTGATGAATCAAGCATTACCATGTGATGATGGGCCTATCTTAGATTGTGTGGATTTCTGGAACATTTCAAGCTATCCTTTGCCTTTATGGGTTACACTTTTCAGACCCGCAGTGGAGGAGATGTTTTTCAAAACTGAGTGAATAAGAAGGACAAAAACTCGTTCAGCTATTGAAATCAAGTTTACTGATCCTCAAAGGATCTCCTCTTAGATCCAAAATTATGTGAAGAATTTATAGTATCTTATAACACCAAAAAACAAAGGAAGCAAGTGGTAAGGCAGAGAAAAAATATAAACCAAGAATCTAAGTCACTCAGCCTGGCAACAATGGAGCCAAAAAAGGAAAACACCATACGATTATAAGTCAATAAATTTCACCATGGAATAAAAGTCCACCAGAGATAAAAATAGTTCTGTACTTTAATGAAAATGAAAAAGTTTAAGCGCTTTTATTTCTCACAATGGAAACTTCATCAGAATAACATTTATAAAATTTAAAGGCCTTTAAAAACCCCAAAATCACAAAAGTAAAGAGAAAACAGTGTGCACACTGTCACTTTGAACAGCCCCTAAACAGTCTTTTACATTAAAAAGATGAAAGCACTTAACCTAATAAATTGTTTAATTATAAGCTCTGAGCATCCGGTCATTGATGTGGCATTTTTTTGTTTATTAGCGTTTCTTCACCACACTGTTTAACCACTATTTGGTTGTTTACTTCCTTGGATTTAAGCAATCTGTCAGTGAGAGCCTATTGTAATTGTTGTTTAATGATTTGATAAGAGGAGTTTGTTTAGTATATGACCATGTCATCTGCCAAAGGATGATAGAAAGGCATAAAATGTCTGAGAGGAGCTTGCTGATGTAAATGAAGAAGAGTGACGGTAACAGGTACTGAACCCTGAAAAACATTTTAATAAGGGTGCTTTGGCATTGTGTGAGAGCGCATAATTATACAGCGAGAGTACAGGTGGACATAAGATTTTAGAATCATTCGGAGCTTTGTTGCTTATAAAATTCATTAGTACTGCTTTGTAGTGGAGTGTGTGGTCCTTGTATTGAAGGACTTGGTAAAGTCAATGAATATTGTCCCTGCAAGCTGACTCACCCTTACCCACTGCCATGTGGTTGTCATTTCTTAGGATTCTGATAACTGTCTAGGTACTTCGATTTGCACAGCTTCCGTTTTTGTTTAGAGATAGTATGCTGTAGGTAGAAATGTAGTTAGAATGTTGATTTAAGGCATTTTCTTTTTTCCAAAAATATTTCTTAAGGGACGAGTATACCTATTAGCTGTTGGTATGGGATTGAAACTGGCATCTTTCCACATCTTGGTGAAGATATTTTGAGAGAGGCAGAGGTTATAGATGAGTTTAAGGCATGGAGAATGTACTCACTACATGCTTATATAAACCAGGGGTCTAGACCTTTAGATCCTTGTAGGTTACCTCCTGGAATTTTCTGGAATGTGTTTTTATGTCTTTTGTTGCAGTTACTGTGAAAGAGAATCATAGTGAGTAATCTGGAGGTCTGGTGTTTGCTTGGGGGGTAGGGAGTAGCAGATGGGCATAGCAGCTGGGAAAATTCAGTGAGAAAGTTGAAGGGGATCAGTGGGTTGTTATTTGATATGTATGCATTGTTGGAAGAATTGTGGGGTTTTTTTTGATCCATCCAAAATTGATTGACTTTTGAGCAGATTTTTTTCTGGTTTCTCACAAAGGGAGATTTACAGATACTGAAGACATCTAACTCCCATTTTTGCATGTGTGTACAGAACAGTGAACCTTTCCTTTAATTCTGTTGATTTAGTTATTTTCCAGGTTCTCCAGACTTCATTTCTAAGTTGAAATAGGATTTTTAATTCTTTGTCCATCCATTTTAACACACACACATATATATATATATATATATATATATATATATATATATATATATGTGTGTGTGTGTGTGTGTGTGTGTGTGTGTGTGTGTGGGACAGCTTTTAGTGTTGCTGTCATATAGTATTTGGTTCTCCAGTTTAGATGTCAGTTGTATTTATTTTTTTGTAGGGTCTGCAACATGTAGAAAGCAACTGATAATCCTCTCACTTGCATGAAGGTGCACATGACAATTGTGTGTGTGTTTTTCTGTGTGTATGTGTGTGTGTGTGTGTGTGTGTGTGTGTGTGTGTGTGTGTGTGTGTGTGTGTGTGTGTCTGTGTAGAAAGTTTTTTTTAACATTATAATACTTTTAGGGGTATGAGAAAGAGGTTTAGGGTTGAATGTGAGTGTAGCTTTAAAGCTATGTGACTACATTTAATAAGTTAAGTTACAAAGGGGATGATATTGAAGTATATACATAAGTTATGAAGGAACTTTATCTTTAAGTCATTTGCATTTGGCAGGTTTAACCAGTCAAAAGCAATGAGCTATGATTGTAACTGTCACCCCTAGGTTTTCGAATACTGGCCAAGGCTCTTGCCGTCCCCATAGTGCCTTTTTTAGGCAAGGCTCAAAGGACAAACCAACCACCGTAACCAGCACAGGTAACCAAAAACTAAGGGTAATGTTGCTCAACGCCAGAAGTCTCAACCTCAAAATGCACACACTCGAGCCTCTCTTCAGCATGGAGAAAATCGATGTTTGTGCAGTGATGGAAACCTGGTTCAAGGTTCAAGAGATCACCCCAGCACTGCCAGGTTACAATTCATATCATACCTTCCGGCCTCAGTTACCGGATCACAGTACAAACGGCGGAGGTGTATCCATATTCATCAAGGATACCCATATCTCCAGGTTAGTAGCACAGCATGATGCCCCAGAGATCATCCATGCGCAACTATCAGCAGGCAAACCACATTTCAAGTCGTAGCCGGTTATAGATCGCCCCCCATGTCCCAAGATGCTCACTGCATTCCTTGAGACATTGGAAAATTTAAAGGTCCTACCCATCACCATACTCTTGGGTAATTTCAACTACCTTGGTATAGACTGGGCAAACTACCAATGTTCCAACTCCTATGCTCAGCGATTCATAGAATTTATAAATTCAAATGCCCTTGAACAACTAGTATGTTCCCCCACTAGAGGGGACAATTTATTGGATTTAATCATCACAAATGTGGGCGCCCATTGTACCACACCCATTATCACTCCCTCCTTGGTCAGATCCAACCACAAACTGATAACCCTGGACATCCTCACTCCTCTACCTCCCCCAATCAAAGAAACCATAGTCAAAAACCTTTCCAAAGCAAACTTCAAACTACTTGCATCCGAAGTGGAAAGCTTCACTATTCCCTTGCAGAAGGATAATGATATCCAGGATGAAGAATCCTACACCAAGGCACTCTGTATGCATCTATAGGATTGCATGAACAGTGCTATCCCAAATAAAACCAAGACTCCTTCCCTGATCAGCATTAGTAAGAAATTGAGGGCCCTCATCAAGTCAACTAAAGCTAATTTTGAAAAGAAAGTTGCCAAGGATGCCAAGGATAAAGATAAGGCCTTCTATGGCTACGTCAAGAAACCTAAATGGCAATGCTCAGGTCTGTTCTGAGCTAGTACAAAATGGAACAAAATACACTGACCCTTCTGACATTGCCAACATCTTGGCTGACAGGTTCAGTGCAAATTTCTCCCCCTTCACCACCAACAGGGCCTATTACCATTCCAGGGGATTGTGTAAGTCCAATTATTACTGATACATTGGTTAACAAGGCTCTATCTAAAGCTAAAAACACTGCCTCCATGGGACTAGATGGTGTCCTAGGCTGCGTCATACGCGAGCTCCAAAAGGAATTAACCCCGCATCTTAATACCCTGTTCAGTCTCAGCCTCTCCACAGGATATGTGCCCATAGAATGGCGCATGGCAACGGTGGTCCCGCTACACAAGGGTGGGGCCACAACTGACCCTGGGAACTACCGACCAATAAGCCTGACCAGTCTGATCTGTAAGGCTATGGAGCAAATCATTATGGAACTCATAAATGGAGAGATTGGGAACCTCCAGTCGCTGGACCCCACACAGTTCAGCTTTGTCAAGGGCAGATCATGCCTCCTGAACCTGGTGGATTTCTTTGAGACTGTTACTCAGGCTATAGATAAGGGAAAGGAGGTACACACAGCTTACCTTGACCTTGCTAAAGCATTTGACACCATCCCCCATTCAGGTATTATTGATAAGCTCACCAGCCTGGGCATAAACCCTTACGTCACAAGATAGATCGCAAACTGGCTCTCAGACAGATCCCATAAAGTAAGAGTAGCGGGATCTATGTCCGAATCCAGACCAGTAACGAGTGGTGTGCCTCAGGGCTCTGTCCTGGGGCCCCTCCTGTTTGGCATATACTTCTCAGAAGTACAGGCAAGCACAGAAGGGCTGTGGCTGACTAAGTTTCCGGACGACTGCAAACTGGGTGCTATAATAGAGTCTTCGGCCGACATGGAGATCCTCCAGAAGGGCCTAAATGAGACTGATGCATGGTGTCAAAGCCATGGTCTCAAGCTAAATGCAAAAAAAAGTGTAGTAATCCCCTTTGGAAAAAACAGAGTACCCGCAATCTACAACATAGGAGGTAATGCCCTGAAATCTGAAGAAGAAATAAGGGATCTAGGGACCCAAGTAGATAGTCAGCTTTCCTTTGATAACCATGTTGCCAAAGTGGTTAGAAAATCCTTCTATGTGACCCATCTGATCACGAAAGGGTTCGCATCAAGATCTAAGGATGTAATGGTGCCCCTCTACTCTTCCTTCATCAGACCCATTATTGAGTACAATGCACCAATTGGAATGTACCTGGCTAGACATCTCCAGCAGCTGGAAAGACCACATAGGTACCTAACCAAGAGGATTACTGGCCTCAAACAGTTTCCCTATGCAGCACAATTGAAAAAGCTAAGACTGTTCTCTGTTGCATACCACTTTCTCAGAGGCGATCTCTGTCTAACGTACAGAGCCATGTCCAACCCAGAATTGTTGAACATGCTCCATCTTAGCAAAACCAAATCTACTCGAGCTACACTCTCTAGGGATATAAACCTCAACACAATAATGAATAGGACATGCTGGAGGGATAGATTCCCTTTGCAGTGACTTCCCTTACTATGGAACAGGGTCCCGATCTACATAAGACAGAGCCCCTCACTATCACTCTTCAAGAGGAACCTTGATGAGTGGATGGGTAACAGAAAGTTCACACCGGGGATCACACCAACAGCACTACTAGATAGGGGCCAAGGGTACTAGCTGCTAGTACAAGGGTCTAGGGAACTACTAAAGGGGCGGTGAATACCGCACAACATGGCTGGGCTAATATATGCCTTTGGGCAGATAGCCCAGTACCAACCTATGAACCTATGAACCTATAATCACAGTGGACTAAACTGGAAATAAAGTAAGAACATGCTGATGAGACAGATCAGTAGATACCACTTACATAGAAAATACAACTGTTGTATGTATGAAATTTTGACATTAGCATTTTTTTTTTAGTTTTACATATATTTCTTCATGTTGCTTTGAAAAATATGGTAGGCTTTAACACTTTTAGGTGTAAGGCAGTGATTTTCAAACTGTTGATTCTTCCACTGAAAATCTGTAGTCACTGAAAACAAGTTTGTTAGTGTGGAGTATGAAAAGATGAGATGTTTAAAGGGAGTGACATTGAGAGTGTTGGAGTTTGCCTTTGAAAAGGATGTCATTTAGGAAGTTTAGATTGGAGAAAATTAAGCAGAAGGTCTACTGTCTGCTAAATAAGAAACCATTTAGCTTTAATTAAGACATGCCAGTAGTATTTATTAGGTAGGCAAAGGTTATGAACTGAGTTAAATTAAGTTATCAGTAGGAAGGCTGTTTCATTTTTTCTGAGACTGCATCAGTGTAAGAGAGAACATGCTCGGGTTTGCAGGTAATGCATCTTTTCCAGTTGCTGCTCTAATTTTTGGATCAAAACATGAAAATCTTCCCAGCCCAGAAGAGTATTTTGTTTAACTTTGCTTTTACCATTTCTTTGTGGTAATGAAATTAAATATCTGATCCAGCAATATCCTTAGATAACTGAATGTATTAATGTGCCCAGTAAAGTTGGTGGAAATAAGTTAGATTTTCCAATTTTTATGAGTATCAGCATTTTTGTGACATAACAAAGACACCATAAAGTTTATGGATGTTGGTGCATTATGTCAATATTATAGCTAAACCTGTGGATAACATTGTAATATGTAAATGTACTACAATAAACTCAGAATAGCTCAGCACACAAGGGAGTATTGCAGTAGCAACAGCGCACTAAACAAAACTACAAGTAGTCTGTAAGTAATGAGAAATGGTTGTCAAAACACATTGTAAATTAACACATTTACAGAAAGAGTATCACAGTTCAAGCATCCTGATAGTTATACATACATATGTATAACAGAACTTGTCCAGTAAGGTTACGGACAGCAATGGAACATAACTGACTCCATTACGAAGAAAAAAGAAAAAAAATTCTAACTATCCAAATGTAAGGTGTATGGCATTCATATTATCAAATATCTGTTCAGAAATGTTACAGACAACTATGAATATTTCCATAATTCATTTACTAACAAAACATACTTACATTAAATCTCCATGCCCTTTGTAATACATATCATCACAATCTGTGCCATAAGCTCAGAGACAACTATGGATATCTCCATAAGTCATGTACTAATAAAATATACCTGCTTGCACTTATGGATTCTGATGGAATAAGTAAAATGTGTAATAAAAAATTAAAGGCAAAGGGCAATCATAGCCACAGCTAAACATCTAACATTTGTTAACAAATGTGGGTTTCGGACTTGTGAAGGGAACACAAGTAATGCACACACTTAAGGAAAGTCAGAGCTAGAAAAGAAGACATAGGGTATGGGCAAAGAAGAGGGACATACAAGAGGAATGTTTGAATAGGAGGAACTAAGGGAAAGTCAGCGGCGGCATAGGCAGTTTTTTTGGGAGTAAATAGTACCCATTTTTTTTAATAATAGAAGGAAAAGTAAAGATGAGGTAAGAGGAGGAGAAGGCCATCACAGCAGGCATACCCACAGAACAAATAGCACAACACAAGACAGACAGACAAAGGTTGGAAAAAAGCAGTAAGAACAGATAAGTTACACAGATGACACACTGCACAACAAGGTGGAGATGGATACCAGCCATGGTGAAATGCAGAAAAAACATATCTACCTATGTACTATCATGTTATAATATGTTACAGACTTTGTGGCAATCATAGCTGGATGTGTATGACCAATGGTAGATGTGTGTTGGAGTGTAATAAATAACAGTCATGGTACAAATAGGATAAATAAACAGATATCCAAGTGGTCTGTCAGCAGTGTTGGTATAAGCCAAGCAATATCACAGATGAGCAAATGCAAGTCCAATAATGCTAGATAACTCCAGCAGAGAACAGAACTAAGCCTATGATCATGCATGTGAAAGGCAAGCAACCACGTACAGTGCCATACAGAAATACTACAGAAAAAAGCAAAACAGAATGTCTGCTACATACTCAAGTAGGTGTACATAACCCAAACAAAAGTGTAATGGAATGCATATAAGTTAAACACATATGCCATGTCAAAGGCAACACAGGTGTAGATGTATATGTATGACTGTCAGTGGCCTAAACGGAACATTTATTATTTAAGCAATTATTGTAGCACACATAATTGCTATCAGCACTAGATGTCCTATAAGAAAACAGCTCCAGTACTTAGTAATGATGGCCATCCCTCCTAGCATGTCTAAAGGACAGTCCCTTGTGCTTTCTCCTGTTAACCTAGTGAACTTGAGCATTCTGAGGCAGTGTAGCAACTGCCTCATGTACACAGACAACCCTCTCCTCTTACCTCCCAACACTCAGACTTGTGAGAGATGCGCTTATATCTCCAAACTGGAAGCCATGCACTCTCCAGCCAAGACTGGAATAGCTGGTCAAGAGGACAAGGTCAGCACCTACACCAAACCACATGGAACACATAGCCCTCCAGAACACCCACCATCACAGGCCACACATAAAAACACAAACCACACACCCACCTTTAAGGAGGCTCTCAATAGAAATCTACCCAAACAGCAGAGACCTCCAAGGCAGAAAAGCACTCGACCACCACAACACAGCACAAACCACAAGACACATATCTCACCTACACAGTGTGCCCCTCAACCTAAGTCCCTACGGAAAAACAGCTTGCCCAATACAATAATCATAGGTGACTCAATAGTGAGGCACACTGATGTCCCACTCACTAGGTTGAATAAGAAGGCAACAGTCAACTGTCTATTAGGTGCCAGAATCCGACACATGACACACACAGTCAGGTCTCTCCACAACAAGTACAATTATGACTCTGTCATTGTCCATGTGGGTGTGAATGACCTGAGACACATCTCCCTGGACTACATGAAAAGAGACATGGTGGAGCTCTCGGATTATGTGACCCAGCCCTGAGCAGCATCCTACCATCACCCAGGATGATACCACAGTACAAACAGAAAATTATTAACTTCTACAATTGGCTAAGTTTCTGGTATCATTCTAAGGGGATCCAGTATCTGTCTGCTTGGGATGACATGGCTGACAGACCTCGATACTTTGCCAGAGATGGCCTGCATCTGTCACTCCTGGGTTTCTGGGTACTGGCTAAGACTCTTGCCACCTCTGTACTGCCTTTTTTAGGTGGTGTTCCAAAGACCAAATTACCACCATAACAGCTACAAACAAATGCAATCTGAGAGTCATGCTGCTCAGTGCTAGAAGTCTAAATCTCAAAATGCACTCACTTGAAGCACTCCTCAAAATGGAGAACATTGACATTTGTGCTGTAAGACCTGGTTTAAAGCAGCAGAAAGCACCCATGCGCTACCATGCTATAACTCATTCCACACGTTTTGGCCCCAGAACATGGACCGAAGATCCAAAGGTGGCTGTGTCTCCATATTCATAAAGGATATGCACACCTCCAGACTAGTAGCCCAGTATAATGCATCTGAGATACTTCAGGTACAACTAACATTGGGTAAGATGGTGAGTCAGGTCATAGCCTGCTATAGGTCCCCAACCATGTCCCAAGACTCTCACTCCACATTCCTAAGCACCCTGGAAACTATTAAGATCCAACCCAACACTCTCATACTAGGTGACTTCAACTACCCCTCCATCAGCTGGGAAAACTACTCATGCACCAATGCACTGGCCCAACACTTCCTGGAATTCATCAGTTCTAATGCCCTGGACCAGCTCATTCTTACCCCCACTTGAGGAAGCAACGTCCTTGACCTGGTTATTACTAACATGGGCAACAGTTGCTCTACACCAATAGTCAATTCCTCCCTGGTTAGATCCGACCACAAACTAATCACCATGGAAATCCACATCTCACCCACACTTTTCCAAAGCTGACTTTGGACTCCTAAAAACAGAGGTGGCTAACTTCACGGCACCTATGCCAATGGAAGATAGATGCATGACTGCTGAATCATACAACAATGCACTGTTCAAACACATACATAAATGCATGGAACTAGCCATACCCAACAGAACCAAGATGCTCTCCTCCAAAAAAGGAAGCCAGTCTGGTGGTCCCCTGGCATTAATAAACTCTACAACAGAAGGAAGACACTGTTGCAGAAAAAGGTGAAGTCCCAAGACTGGAACAATTCCCTTATTAGCCTCATCAAAAAGTTGAGATCCCTCATCAAATTCTCCAAAGCCAGCTATGAAGGCAGAATTGTGGCAGACACTAAAAACAACCACAAAGTCTTCTATAGTTATATCAAGGATCTCCATGGCAATACCCAGATTTGCTCTGAGTTACTGCACAATGGTACCTCCTATACTGAGCCAACAGATATTGCTAACATACTGGCCGACAGATTCAGTGCCAACTTTACCCCCCCAAAGGACCAATCTCAATACCAGAAAAATGCCAGGCACCCAACATTACTGCAGCACAGGTTAAAGCTGCATTGTCTAAGGCCAAGAATACAGCTTCCATGGGACCCAACAATATCCCTGGCTGTGTTCTACATGAATTACAAAGTGAACTGGCACTACATCTGTGTGCTCTGTTCACTCACAGCCTCACCTCAGGCTTTGTCCCTACCAAATGGTGCACTGCTACAGTCATCCCTCTCCATAAAGGAGGAGTGACTACAGACCCTGGAAATTATCACCCATTAGACTAATGAGTCTGATATGTAAGGTTATAGAGCACATCATCATGGACCTAATTAACAAGGGTATAGGGAATCTCCAAACTCTAGATCCCATGCAGTTTGGTTTTGTGAAAGGTAGATCATGCCTGGTCAACCTGGTTGACTTCTTTGAGTCAGTCACCAGAGTGGTGGATAAAGATAAGGCAGTTCATACAGCCTACCTCTATCTGGCCAAGGCCTGTGATACCATTCCTCACTCAGGAATAATTGATAAACTCAGCAAACTAGGCATCAACCCCTATATCATTAGGTGGGTTGCAAATTGGCTCACAGATAGAACCCACAGTGTGAAAGTAGCAGACTCCAAGTCAGACTGCTGACCAGTCATGAGTCGAGTCACACAGGGATAGGTCCTGAGTCCTCTCCTGTTTGGCTTCTACTTCTCAGAAGTCCAGGCCAACACGGAGCAACTTTGGCTGACCAAATTCACAGGCAACTGCAAGCTGGGAGCCATTATTAACTTCCCAAGTGATGCAGACATCCTACAGAAAGGCCTCACTGAGACCAATGACTGGTGTTGAAACTATGGCCTTAAGCTTAATGCCAAAAAATGCGTTGTCATCCCCTTTGGGAAAAACACAGTTCCCACTAAGTACCACATCGATGGGAGCCCACTGAACACTGAAGCATTATAAGAGATCTGGGGACACAGGTTGACAGCAACCTCTCCTTCGACTACCACATTGCCACTGTGGTCAGAAAGTCCTTCTATGTTGCACATCTCATTGCCAAGCATTTTGCATCCAGGAAGAAAGAGGTCATCATTTCTTTCTACTCTTCCCTCATTAGACCAATCATAGAGTATAATACCCCATTTGGCATGTACCTCACTAGACACCTGAAACAACTGGAGAGGCCAGAAAAGTACCTCACAAAGAGGATCCTAGGCTTTATACACATGTCCTACATGGACAGACTCAAAAAACTCCAGCTATTCTCTGTCTCATATCGTCTACTAAGAGGTGATATCTGCTTGACTTACAAAGCTCTGTCTGACCCAGCTCTCTTAGAAATGCTACATCTAAAGAAATCCCAATCCCTCTGCACCACTTACTTCAGAGACCTCAACCTCATTCCCAGAATCAACAGAACATGCGGGAGGGACAGGTTCACAACCCAGAGACTACCCATGCTCTGGAATACACTTCCCATACATGTCAAACAGAGCACCTCACTGGCCCTCTTCAAGTTAAATCTTGATGAGTGGATGGGAAATAGAAAGTTCACCCTGGGGATCACTCCAGTGGCTCTACTTGATAGAGGCACTGGGAACTAACGTCAGGTGGCACAATCCTCCTCTGATACTTTGGGATGTCCTGTTTAAACACCTGTGGCTCTTGGGGTAGTGCATCCACACCTGCAACTGGAAGACTGCCATCTGGTCTAGTTAGCATGTTTTGCAGCATGGAGTACACTGTTATCATCTGTGCTGCCTTCTCAGGTGAGTATTGCAGTGCATGCACAAATGTGTGCAGACATCTGAACACCAAACACACACTCTGTGGTGTTTCTGGTTGATGTGTATGCTCCATTGTAGACCTCCTGTGCATGGTTGGATGGTTCAGGGTACGGTGTCTATAGACATGGTTCAAGTGGATTAACACAATCACCTGTTGTGGGGAGTGGAAACGTGATCACGACTGATATTGTTGTGAGGAGTATCGTAGCTTTTGTCTTAGCTGTGCTCCTGTATTTACTGAGTAATAGTCTCTCAGGTATCGAACCTCGCTGGAATGCTGCCCTCAGTCCACTTTCCCTCCATATGGCAACACCATGAACACTTCTAGAGTGTATTACCATGGTGTTTATTATGCTGCCATCTGCTGCACACACAACCTGGCAGTTGATGGATGGCCATCCCTTTCTATTTATGTATCAGTCTGCTTCAGGATGTACTGGTGTTTTGATATGTATGTGTGTGTAGTGTATTGCACTGAGTACATGGGGGGAGTGTGCAATGCTGTGAAACTTGTGCATTACAGTTCTCCATTCAATGAGGGTGGATGGAAAGTGTATGTAGTCATCTACATTGCGCACATTGCTTCTGGGAACTTTGCCAGGATATGGCTAGTGGTGGTCTGTGACACTCCCACAGCATCCCTCATATGTCTCTGGCATGTCGCAGCTGCAAGTACACTGAGACTGGGACATACTTTGCTTTCAAGGGGGACAGGGTTTCTTCACAGGGTCTGCACAGACATATGTGGGGCACACATGTTGCAGACAGCCTGCACAAGTTGTCTGTCTAGGTAGTACATGTCAATTATTTGCTGGTCTGACAACCGGTTTAGTTGCAGCCTTGATTTGACTCTAGCTGGCCACATTCAAGGTTGCAGAGCCACAGCCTCATTTATGACTTGCATCACTGCAGCTTGCTGCAGTTATTTAACTGCAGGTTGCATTCTTATGTATTTTTTGTTGTTCTTTTGCTAAGGAATTTGGTAAACTCTATAGTATTTTCTTTTATTCTTTAAGATCCATAAAGCATACACTGGAGATTTCAGAAACAGAGTTGTTGTGGCAGTTTATCATACTTAAGTTGTATTGTCTACGCATGATGTGTTTTTGAATCAGACAGATGTGCACAGAATCTGCAATTATCCTACACTGGTGTGCTGCAATGTCTAGAAATAGCTTCTGCAAACTTTACAGAATTTCACCCTTGATTTGGAAGCTTGTGTGTCTCTCTTGATAATGGAGCTACATATTAGGGCATATTTTTGGTACATATGTCCTTACAATATATGCCATTTCTTAAATTAAGGTTTCTGTGTGAAAAACAGCCACTTTCTTTACAATGTAGTGCTATGTTCAAAGCCAGTTTTGGTATGTGCTGTGATATTCTCCAAACTGTGCAACAACATCTATTCATGTTTTAGGTTGGGTCTATATTAGAACCGCGAAAGCATGTTTCAGCGAATATGTAAACGTCGACACATATTGCGCGAACTGCAATTACATTGAACGTCCAAAACCACGAAATAGGAAATGTCGAATTGTCATGGTTGGCCCATCTGCAGTATAGCTCCGTAAGATAAGTGTGCGATAGTTATGGACCTTAGGGTTAGGGTGGGGTTAAGGTAAGTGCATAGATAGGTAACATATGTAAGGTTTAGTGTAGGGTTTTGTGAAGTGTATGCATGTGGAATATTTAGTCTGTTTAGGCATATCTGGGTATATCTGTGTAGGATAAGTGTGAGATAGTTACGGACCTTAGGGTTAGGGTGGGACTAAGGTAAGTGCATAGATAGTTATGTATGTAAGGTTTTTATGTATGTAAGGTTTAGTGTAGGGTTAGAAGTAGGGTTTTGGTGCTTTACTGTAGGGTTAGAAGTAGGGCTTTGGTTAGTGCATGTATGTGGTTTATTTATTTTGTTTGGGTGGGTAGTATGTAGCGAGCGGTGGGGTTGGCCAACTATGCCGGTTTGAGATTTTGAATTTCGAGGTTTAGGATGTTCGATGCATTTGCAGTTCGCACTATATGTGTTGACATTTACATATTCGCTGAAACATGCTTTCACAATTATAATATAGACCCTTTAGGTTCATATCCAAAAGCAACCAAAAGTGCACTTCACAGCACCCACAATGTACCCAGAATTGACTCCTTCTGCAATTCATGCAGAGTTACATGTATCTACATATGACTGTAGATTTTATTTTATAAGACCCATTGCTCCTACTACTACTATTATTGGAACTGGCTGGGTATCCTTCTTCCATACGGTCCTCGTTTCTGCCTTCAAATCCAGGTATTTTATAATTTGTGCATCTCTGTGTGTAAGACAGTGTAATCACTGGGTGTAGCAACTTCACTGATAAGTGCTACTTTTGTCTTTTTTCCTGGACACCTATATCTGCTTTTCTAGGATCTATTTTGTAACTGTTGGTAATGGGTGATCCCATGTGATGTACACTTCATCATCCTATATAATGTTTTGTAGTTCATGTTTACAATGCTTCACGGATCCTCCTATGTTTTAATGTTTGCAAAATCCCAAATGCAGCAGTCGATACATTATTGTGCCTTTCAGTGTACAGGCCCTGTGTCACAACTATATCATACCCACCAACAAGATGTGTGATGTTTCTAATTATTTTTATGTAACCTACATCTGTTTCCTTCTCCCACATGTTAAATGGACTTTGTGAATCATAGGTTCATAGGTGTCTACTAGGCTAATGGCCCTGGAGCCTTTACAAGCCTAGCCCATAGTATTACCCTGGCATTGTGCCACCCAACATTAGTTTCCAGTGCCTCTGTCGAGTAGAGTCAATGGAGTGATCCCCGGTGTGAATGTTCTATTTCCCATCCACTCATCAAGAGTTGCCTTGAAGAGGGCCAGTGAGGTACTCTGTTTGACATGAATGGGAAGTCTATTCCATAGCAAGGGCAGACTCTGGGTTATGAACCTCTCCAGCATGTTCTGTTGATTGTGGTAATGAGATTGAGGACTCTGGAGTGTGTGGTGTGGAGGGATTGGGATTTCTTTAGATGTAGCATTTCTAACAGAGCTGGGTCAGACATGGCTTTGTAAGTCAAACAGAGATCGCCTCTAAGTAGGCGATATGAGACAGAGAATAGTTGAATTTTTTTGAGTCTGTCCATATAGAACAACTGTTTAAGTCCTAGGATCATCTTTGTGAGGTACTTTTATGGACTCTCCAGTTGTTGCATGTGTCTAGTGAGGTATATGCCAAATGGGGCACTGTACTCGAAGCTTGGCCTAATGAGGGAAGAGTAGAGGGAGACAATGACCTATTTCTTCCTGGATGCAAGACCCTTAGTAATGAGATGTGCCACATAGAAGGACTTTCTGACCACAGTGGCATTGTGGTGGTCAAAAGAGAGGGTGCAGTCAACCTGTGTTCCCAGATCTTTTATAACAACTTCTGTGTTCAGTGGACTACCATTGATGTGGTAATTCATGGGAACCAAGTTTTTCCCAAAGGGGATGATGACACATTTTTTGGTATTGAGCTTAAGGCCATGGTTCTGACACCAGTCGCTGGTCTCAGTGAGGCCTTTCTGCAGGATGTCAACATCACTTGGGGAGTTAATAATAGCTCCCAACTTGCAATTGTCTATGAACTTTGTCAGCTAAAGTCCCTTTGTGTTAGCCTGTACTTCAGAGAAGTAGATACCAAATAGGAGAGGACCCAGGACCAAACACTGTGGGACTCCACTCATGACTGGTCAGCAGTCTGACTTGGAGTTGGAAACTTTCACAATGTGGGTTCTATCTCTGAGCCAGATAGCAACCCACCTAGTGATATAGGGGTTGATGCATAGCTTAGTAAGTTTTTCTATGATACCTGAGTAGGGAATGGTATCAAAGGCCTTGGCCAGATCAAGGTTGGCTGTATGAACCACCTTGTTTTCATCCACAGCTCTGGTGACTGACTCAAAGAAGTCAAACCAGGTTGAGCAGGCATGATCTACCCTTCACAAAACCAAACTGTGTGGGATCCAGAGTTTGGAGATTCCTTATATCCTTGTTTATTAGGTCCATGATGATGCGTTCCATAGCTTTGCATATCACAATCATCAGGCTAATGGGGCAATAGTTCCTGGGTTCTGTAGTCGCTCCTCCTTTGTGGAGAAGGATGACTGTAGCAGTGCACCATTCGGTATGGACAAAGCCTAAGGTGAGGCTGTGATTGAACAGGGCACACAGGTGCGGTGCCAGTTCACTCTGTAGTTCATGTAGAACATAGCCAGGGATATTGTCAGGTCCCATAGAAGCTGTATTCGTGGGCTTGGACAGTGCTGTTCTAACCTGTGCAGCACTAATACTGGGTGACTGGAAATCTACTGGTATTGTGATTGGTTCTTTGGGGGGAGGGGTAAAGTTGGCACTGAATCTGTTGGCCAGTATATTGGCAATATCTGTTGGCTTGGTATAGGAGGTACCATTGTGCAGTAGCTCAGAGCAAATATGGGTATTGCTGTGGAGATTCCTTACATAGCTATAGAAGGCCTTGTGGTTGTCTTTACTATCTGCTGCAATTCTGTTTTCATAGCTAACTTTACAGGATTTGATGAGGGATCTCAACTTTTTGTTGAGGCCGATAAGGGAGGTTTCCAGTCTTGGGACTTTACCTTATTCCTTATCAGTTTCCTTCTGTTTTAGAGTTTGTTTATGGCAGGGGACTACCAGATTGGCTTCCTTTTTTTGGAGGAGAGCATCTTGATTCTACTGGGTATGGAGAGATCCACGCATTCATTTGTGTACTTGTTCATACAATGCATTGGTGTATGATTCGGTGGTCATGCAACTATTCTCCATTTGCATGGGTGCTGTGAAGTTAGCCACCTCTATTTTTAGGAGCCCAAAGTTAGCTTTGGAGAAGTTTTTCATGGTGGTTACCTTTGTGGGGTGGGGTGGGGGGTGGGGGGTGGGATATGGATTTCCAAGGTGATTAGTTTGTGGTCGGATCTAACCAGGGAGGAACTGACTACTGGTGTAGAGCAACAGTCACCCATGTTAGTAATGACCAGGTGAAGGATGTTGCTACCTCTACTGGGGGTAAGAACAAGCTGGTCCAGGGCATTGGAATTAATGAATTCCAGGAAACATTAGGCAAGTGTATTGGTACATGAGTAGTTTTCCCAGTTAATGGAGGGGTAGTTGAAGTCGCCCAGTATGAGAGTGTTAGGTTGGATCCTAATACTCTCCAGGGTACTTAGGAACGTGGATTGTGAGTCTTGGGACATGCTTGGGGGAACTATAGCAGGCTACAATGTGAATTGCTGTCTTACCCAATTGTAGTGCACCCGCAGGTGTAGCTGAAGTAGATATGGGTTCCTTCCTACCTGACTCTGGTGGCATGCCTTTTTAGGCCCAACACCCCAAGGAGGCAAGTGATAAATTTTATTCAAGGTGACACTTCCAGTTTTAAAGGGCAATAGCACAACAACAAACAAATTATTTCAACAGTGCACCAGTTAGCAGTAAGTCAAAGTGAGATATGCATGCAGTGAAACCATGCATTCATCCCCTTCCCCAGAACTCAACAGAAAAGGGCTTGACATTCAAACATGCACAACAAAGGCAATATCAATGACAGTAAAGCTTTATAATGCAGCAACACAAACACAGAAAAAATGCAATGTCAATGAGCAATAAAAGAGTTATAATACAACAGTACAGATATGAAAAAGATGCAATGTCACTGAGCAGTAAAGATTCTTGAAGGCAGCAGTACTAACATGAGCAAAATGCAATGTCAGTGAACAATAAAGATTTATAATGCAACAACACAAATATGAGAAAATGCAATGTCATTTAGCAGTAAAGAGTCTTTAAGGCAACAGTACTAACACCCTCTATCCCCTTGATCACTCTAAACAGACCAACTATGAGACACTCTATTGTACCCTGTTCACTGGCCAGTGACTACTTACAGTCCTACTGCCGGCATGATGGGGCCCAAGGTTGGAGCTCATATGGATCCCAGCTATTTGTAATCCGCAAAGTGTTTGGGGGGGATCCACAATCTTATAAAAGTATAAAAATGATGGCCAAAAGCCTCTCACCACTCCATTGAGAATATCCCAGTGACCAGGCACCACAGTTCCTCCGATGAGTAGAGTGGAAAATCACCCGCCGGAACTCTGGTAGTCATCTATGGGATCTCTGTACTAGGCTCAAGGGAACTCCTTTTCTTGCTGAATCGTATGTAGGCATGGAACTACTGATTTCAGACTTCTCTCCTGAATCCACAAAATGCATCATCCAGGATTTCAGCAAGAGACAGACACAAACTGCTACCTCACTTCTCTGTCCTAAAACACTAGAAGAAAAAAATCCAGTCATGCTGCACGACCCTTTTCCCTTCAGCTAGTCTTTCATTCTTGCCTCCTTCAGCTAGTGTTCCAGTCTCCTCCCTCTCACTTTCGAATTTGTCTTTTATATTCCTGAAAAGGAGCTCTACCTTGTGGTATAACTGAAAACTGCAGTCTGTTACTTCTACAATAAAATACAGTGGGAGCTACACAATGTTAGCTGCACCTGAAGTATCTCTGATGCATTATGTTGGGCTACCAGTTTGGAGGTGTGCACATCCTTTATGAATATGGAAACACCACCGCCTTTGGAGCGTCGGTCCAAGTTCTGGGGCTGAAAGGTGTGGAATGAGTTATAGCCTGATAGTGCAGGGGTGCTTTCTGCTGCTTTGAACCAGGTCTCTGTTACAGCACAAATGTCAATGTTCTCCATTTTAAGGAGTGCTTCGAGCAAGTGTATTTTGAGATTTAGACTTCTGTGTACATAATCCTCTAACCTGGGCTGGCATTATTAACTATTTATCTTTTTGTTTTGACTCACCTCTCCTTAACCATTCCCGCATCAGGTCCTGATTGACCTAAGGTTGTTGCAGGAGTTTTCTGTTCTTGCCACAATATTTATGCTTTTCTCACATTTTTTTCCTTCTCATCTGATCCTTCGTCCTATATTATTTCTTTATTTTTTTGCACATTCAGTTGTGATTGATTTTTATCTACTTCTGGTATGTTTTTCACTTCAAACTGACACCAGAATGCTTCTGTTAAACAGCAGAGAGGTCATCTTCAACTTCCTCTCCTCATGTTTTAGAACTTTCACCATGTTTGGATCTGATGAGCTCAGCAGATATGTATGCAGTTCCATGACTGCAGATCTATATATGTAATTGGTTTCGAGAAGGCCCATACCTCCTTCAGAGTGAGGAATATATAGCTTTGGTATACACTGATTTTTATATATCACTTGATAGCATGAAGCATTTTTCTTGTCCAACTGATCCAATGCATTTTGGGGTCAGTGATTCATCCCAAAACTAATTTAGAACACGAACATTGGCTTTTATACTGGACTTTGAGCCTAGATGTCAAGGCTGTTTTCAGTATTTATTTATAGTATTTTGAACTATACCTTACTAAGGTGTAGTCACATTTGTTCACGTTTTATTGCCAATCCTTCATCAATTCACATATATTTATACATTGCCTTCTGTTCAGGTTCCTTTATTTCACATTCCTGTCCCAGGTTGATATTTCCTTAGTGCTGCAATTTTCCTGCCATAAATGTTGCTTTTGCACATTTACCAAGGCAAAATGACATTCTTGTATCATCTAAGAAAGTTTTAAATACTTGCAGTTGTACTTTCCATTCCTCATCTAATGAACTATACAATTTTAAGTTGTCCACAAAAATGTAGATGAGAAGTTATTAATCACGGTTGTTTCCTGAGAGCCAAATTATAACCATGACCTAATATGTTAACTTGCATAAACAAACGGAGTAGGCAGACCAAAAACTCCAACGCAAGTAAAGGTGAACGTATTTTTAATAAAAACGTTTTCGCTCCTAGCCAAAACCAAGAGCTTCTTCAGACAATACAAAAAAAGCGCCAAATGACTTTTATATAACATATACATGATGTCATTTCCTGTACAATTCCAAGTTAAACATGTTTTTTAAAAAAGCAATTTTAAAAATATATAATAAAAATATATGTATGTATTTATATTAAAAAGGGGTATTTTATTACCATATAATTTAAACATATGGTGGTACCCCTAATGAAATCCTTTATATATTTAATATTAGTGGAAACCATAATTTTTATGATACCTCCACATGGTACCTGTACTTAAATTGTGAGACATGGCAGTCCCAAATACTCAAATGCTTAAGAAATTAAAGCAGGATGGTTCCTTTATGAACTGTTTAAACATTATCTTTGTGGGAAAAACAATACCCGACCAAACTAATAGACTAAGTGTAGCATTTGAGCATTTGAGTATTTGGGACTGCCATGTCTCACAATTTAAGTACAGGTACCATGTGGAGGTATCATAAAAATTATGGTTTCCACTAATATTAAATATATAAAGGATTTCATTAGGGGTACCACCATATGTTTAAATTATATGGTAATAAAATACCCCTTTTTAATATAAATACATACATATATTTTTATTATATATTTTTAAAATTGCTTTTTTAAAAAACATGTTTAACTTGGAATTGTACAGGAAATGACATCATGTATATGTTATATAAAAGTCATTTGGCGCTTTTGTATTGTCTGAAGAAGCTCTTGGTTTTGGCTAGAGCAAAACGCTTTTATTAAAATCACCTTTACTTGCGTTGGAGTTTTTGGTCTGCCTACTCCGTTTGTTTATGCTGGTTGTTTTTCTTTGTTGGCTACATTAGTTTGTTCTGTCGCAGTATGGCCAGCCCTAAAACTCCTGTGCTGTTCGAGTCTAGGAATAGCCCGCAAATTGGCGTTCCTCTGCTTTGTGACTCTAACAACTTTGCAACTTTGCTGTCAAATTTAACTCAGCGTTTGGATTTCCTAAACTCACGGCTGGATTGTTTGGAAACCAGCTGAGCGCCTATGTTACCGAGTACCAATGCTGCTCAGATGAATGGTAATTATGTGAGACCGGAAAGCTTTCCGGTCTCTTCAATTCAACCTGGACAAATTCCTTGTTTATTCAACACTATGGAGGGTGTTAACGGTGCTGGCCCGTCTATGGAACAGAGGCTTTCTTCTTTACAAAGACAGGAACAGGCGAGTAGTAACTACGGGAGACCGGAAGGTTGCTCTACCTCTTCCATTCAGCCGGGACAGGTTCCACGTCCACCTACTGCCTCTGAGGACCTTAACATCGATGGCGCACCTGTGGAACTAAGGGCATCTAATCCACAGAGGCAAGAACAGGTTAACACCCGATTTGATGCCGTTGAATCTGGCAATCATGCACCGAAAGGTGGGAACAGTAATTCTTCAGTTCCGAATAGCCGTCCGGAGTTTATTGGCGAACCCATTTTTGGGCAATGGGTGAGGAACACTGAAAGCTTTTTGTTCGGCTCACCAACCACTACTATTTCGCCGACTACTGGTTCGGATATTGGAGGTAATCTAGAAAGCTGTATTGCCATTAATTTAAAACTTCTTGATACTAAAATGCTTAAGATTAAGAAACTCCAGCTGGAAGTTTCTTATTTTAGACAGTGCTTAAAGGAAAAACTTGTACCAAAGGGGCTAAGGAATTCCTTTACCCCTACCAACTTATTTGTTGATTCTGGGTTTGTTGTTGATTTATCCAACCTTTTTAATAAACAAGGGTTGGAACTACTTGAACTTATGGCAAACCATTACGAGAAACAAATTGAATCATTACTAAGTGAAACTAATAATCTGAATGAATTGATCAAGGCAGACATTAACTTTTTGCGGTACAAATACGATTATTCCCGCATCTTTGAAAGTATTGATGGTCTTTTAATCAAATTAAAAACTAATAAGGGCAAAAAACTAGCAAGAGATCGGCTAGCTTATTCTAACGAGCTAGCTTACCCTAATTTGGTCAAATATCTTAAGGGGCCTAAAAATCAAAAGGAAAATGAAAACAAAAATGATGACACCAGGGATAGAAATGCTGATTTTCCTTTGAATACTATCGATGAATCTCATCAGGAACTTGATGATGGGGATGAAGGGCCTTCTTCACAACAACCGAGAAGAAGTAATAGGATAAAAGCTTCCTATACCAACCAAGGGTTCCGGCCCAATTACAAAGGGAATCAAAAACCTTTTTTAGGGCGGAAGAACTTTCATCAACAGAAGAACTTGAAGAAAGTTTAAACGTGGCCTTTCCTATCCCTGAAACTCTACATGAAACGCAGAAGCCTATCATTTTGTCAAACATCAAAGGAGACTTTTTTGTTTATAATTTTTCTGACATCAAAATAGAACAAGACCTGATTGAACTTTTGGCCCTTGGGTTAACTTTTGTTCCTGACCAAAAAATCAGTTTGCCTAAATTATTGATTGACCTCAAATGCTTTGTACGTGGTATGAACCTTAAGGTACTGTTTAATGGTGGAATATGTAAAGAAAAACCACCCTTCAAGCTGTTAAGTGTGTTTAACCCCCCCCTTCACCCTACTTTACAGTCATTTGAGTATGCCTGTGAATTGGATCTTAGACATTTGTTTAAAAAAATAGGATGGTTTGATGCTAACAGCAATATCACCTCTGAACAAAGAAGTTGTTTGAAAAATTTGTGTAATTCACCAATTAGAGTTATCAAGCCAGATAAGGGTGGGGGTTTGGTTATTCTAGAAAAGGCTGACTATGTATCAAAAATGCAAAAAATTTTGGACTCCCCAGCTTATGAGAAGTCTTCTGTGAATGAGACTACAGGTCAATATAATAGAATAAAAGGTTACTTGAGAGATCTATTCATTGAAGGGAAGATAGATATTGACACGTTTGATTACATCAATATATCCTTCCCCAGAGTTCCCATCATGTTTGGTATCCCTAAGATACATAAAAACTTAGAGGATCCCCCTATGCGTGCACTAGTGGATGGGAGATGTTGTATCACCCATCCCAGTGCCAAGGTGGTTGACCACATTTTATGTAAATATCTTAAGACCCTCCCTCAAATATGTAAAGATTCGTGGTCCTTCTTAAAAGCTATCAACACCATTCCGTTTAGTCCTTCCTACAGCTTCTTGACCATCGATGTGGTTGATTTGTACACCTCTATTCCACATCTCGAAGCTGTAGAATGGGTGGAATTAATGCTGATTGATATGAAGGCCCCAAAGGACGAGATTTATGTGGTCACCACCTTACTTGACATTATTTTGTCATCAAACTTCTTCATTTTCAACAATGAGCATTACATCCAGAAAAGGGGTATAGCTATGGGATCACCATGTGGAGGCAGTGTGGCGAACCTAGTGGTGGCCTATTGGGAAAAGAAATTTCTTTTTGAACATCTTCCCTTTAAGGAGGCCTCAAAATTTTACACTAGGTTTCTAGATGATGCATTTGTCCTTCTTGATGGGAACTCTGACATGGCAACCAATTTAGTGAATTACATGAATGAATCATGTTCTTTCCTAACATTCACTCATAATTTTTCAACGAGTGAAGTTGAGTATCTAGATGTGAAACTTGTTAAAGATATTCATAACAACTGCTTTTGTTCTAAGATCTTTAGGAAGAATACTTATTGTAATGCCTTCCTTCATTTCTCTAGTAACCATCCTTTGAACCAGAAGAAGTCCATCTTCAAAGGTCAACTAGTGAGAGCAACACGTATGTGTAGCACCCTCGTTGACTTTGAAGAGGAGTGTAGTACCCTTAGGAACATGTTTCAAAACCGGGGTTACCCCATTGATTTCTTGGATAACCTTATTGATGAGGTCTCTTTTAAAAGAAACACAGGGTTTTACCAACCACTCCTACAGGGTACTGTGCAGAGAAATCACCAAAACTCTATGGAACTGGTGTCAGACTCAGGTGAGGATGTAGAAAACCCCTCCTTGATTGAACAGATTAACACAGACCATAGTTCTAGCCCCCCAGTTGTGGATTTCAAAAACAGGTTTATTTTAACCTACAATAAACACATTCACAGTATGTGCAGTATAGTTAAGAAAAACTGGGAGTTCATTGCAAATAACAGTCACCTTTTTGATATCTTAGGTGATTTCCCTGGGTTCACATTTAAAAGAGGTAAGAACCTGAAGGAACTCTTACAAAATGAAAATACATCTCTTGAGGTGTCTAGACAGACTGGCACATTCCTTTGTGGATTCTGCAACTGGTGTAGGCTTTTAAGAACAGGAAATTCATTCATGATTAGGGGTGAAAAATTCTACATCAGACAGAAGTTCTATTGTGAGTCTAAGTCCATTATTTATATTGCGTTTTGTAACTGTTGTCCGGCATTTTATGTTGGAAAAACGGACCGCAGATTGCGGGACCGTGTTTACCAACACAATTATGCAATAAAAAATAAAAAAACGGACAACGCCCTTTCTAAACATGTACTAGACAATATAGGACATAGTTTTTCCTTCATGGGGATTGACGGTGTGAAAGTAGGGGTTAGGGGGGGTCCCCAACCACTACTCCTTGAATTAAAAGAATTAGAATGGCAGTTATTATTGAATGCCTTTTCTCCACCTGGTCAAAATGACTTGTGTAATATATCTATCATTTTAAAATATAAAAGTTACCTTAGGAATTGATACCACCTTTTTGATTAAAGATATTCTAAAAATTATAGGAAATCTTGTATATATGTAAAACAACTTTGTGATAAATCCTTTTTGGGATATTTTGTTTAGGTGGTATTTCCTTTTAAGTGCCTTATGTGTACACTTAGTCTATTAGTTTGGTCGGGTATTGTTTTTCCCACAAAGATAATGTTTAAACAGTTCATAAAGGAACCATCCTGCTTTAATTTCTTAAGCATTTGAGTATTTGGGACTGCCATGTCTCACAATTTAAGTACAGGTACCATGTGGAGGTATCATAAAAATTATGGTTTCCACTAATATTAAATATATAAAGGATTTCATTAGGGGTACCACCATATGTTTAAATTATATGGTAATAAAATACCCCTTTTTAATATAAATACATACATATATTTTTATTATATATTTTTAAAATTGCTTTTTTAAAAAACATGTTTAACTTGGAATTGTACAGGAAATGACATCATGTATATGTTATATAAAAGTCATTTGGCGCTTTTTTTGTATTGTCTGAAGAAGCTCTTGGTTTTGGCTAGGAGCGAAAACGTTTTTATTAAAAATACGTTCACCTTTACTTGCGTTGGAGTTTTTGGTCTGCCTACTCCGTTTGTTTATGCTGGTTGTTTTTCTTTGTTGGCTACATTAATATGTTAACTTAACATCCTAATGGATTAAGGGCAAAACAAAACAGCGGTGACAAAGAGTTACCCTGAAATATCTCCCTTTGTTTTTGTCTTTTTTTTATCCCTGGGATAATAATTTGCCCTTTGTCATGGCTTAGCTGCAAAGTGGTTTGCCACTGCTTCGTGGTCATTGTAAAATAAATTATCAATATAGGGTGTATCTTATACATCTGTAAGCATGCCTTTGTCCATGAAAATGGGATGCTGTCAAATGCTTGCTATACATGCCATACTTCATTCTTCCCCTTAAACAGTTCTGTATTGTAGCTGTATTTAGCAACATATGATATTTTGTTCCATATGGCTTCCATTTTTACCTTCTTTTATTGCCATAATTGTTTTTTTCTAAATGACTATAAACTCTATCTGCCTTAATTTCAGCATATAGTTTGTACATCCTTGAAAGGCAAGTTATCGGTCTATAGATTTTTAGAATGCAGTGTTAAAGATTGTACTACATTTTATTTTTCTGTCTATTTAATTGTTCCATTGAATACTGTGGTCTGTGTCTCTCTGCAGTTATTTATTTTTCTGTTTATTTGTTTCATAGAATACTGTGGTCTCTCTCTCTCTCTCTCGCTCTCTCTCCTCTCTGCAGTAAGTGGGGGTTACTGTGTTCCACATCATTTATATTCAGTGTTAAACTCTTAGCCTTGAGGGTTTCTCTGTATTTATAAGTGTTAGTCACATATCTTTGAATTTATTACTGCTCAGTATCTGAGCTGTGTGGCAATCAACTGCATTACTAGCTGAGTTAAGTACAAACTTGCAGTGTTAAAGATTGTACTGTATTTTATTTTTCTGTGTATTTAATTGTTTCATTGAATATTGTGGTCTGTGTCTCGCTGTAGTTATTTATTTTTCTATTTATTTGTTTTATAGAATGCTGTCTCTCTCTCTCTCTCTCTCTCTCTCTCTCTCTCTGCAGTAAGTGGGGGTTATTGTGTTTCACGTCATTGATATTCAGTGTTAAACTCTTAGCCTAGAGGGTTCTCTGTATTTATAAGTGTTAGTCACATATCTTTGAATTTATTACTGCTCAAAATCTGAGCTGTTTGGTTTTCTGCTATATACCTACAATCAACTGCATTACTAGCTGAGTTAAGTACAAACTTGCCATGTTAAAGATTGTACTAGACTCGCTAAACACGGAGCTACTTGTGTTGAATGCGGAACTGCAATGCATTAAACACGAGAAGCTCCGTATTTAGTGCAGAGCTACTGAGCTACTGTTCTTTAATGTGGAACTGTGTTCCGCATTAAAGACCTTTTTTTTTTGGTCTTCACTTGCTGTGAGAGACCTTCTTTTTTTTTTTGTCCCTACCTGGGGGGCTGGAAATCTGGCAACCCTGCTCAGGATGTACATTTAAGCTATTCTTACCAAGGGCTAAATCTTTGTGTAAAAATGTTAATAGCTTTTAACCAGAGGTTGGGTACTGCATCTAGGCCTGAGATTTCCCTTTTATTTCAGTTTTTCTGGCCATTATATCATCCCATTTCACATCTTCTACATTTGAAGTTCTTACTGGTTTTCTTTTTTCATTTTTTTCCATTCAGCATTTTTGTTATGTTCCATAGGGTCTTCAGAACTATTTCTCCAAAATATGTCTATTTCTTCCTTTTTTTATGGTATTTCTATCCCTTTTGTTTTATTTCTCAGTTCTCTATAAAATCTTTTTGGGTAGTCAATGAGATTTTTATTTTGTTCTTTTCCTTTAGATTTATCCTCATATCTTCTCAGTTTTTTTCTGCCTGTGCTATAATCTTTTGTTATTTGCAATTATGTATGATAGATCCTAGTCTGTTCTGATACTGTGCATTGCTTTTATCACATCTAACTAATTAGTTGTTTTGATCTGTTCCCTGTTTTATCATCTTCTAACAGTGATAGCTTCTTCTCTTAACTGTTTTATAATTTTCTCTATTTGATGCCTCCATGATGGTATTGTATTTCTTCCTTTCGTTTCCCATATTACTCTATATTTTTGTGGTAATACTTAATTTGTTATTAATTTAGCTGAATAGTGATAGATCCTATTTATTTTTGTGATATTGCATTGACTTCTCTTAATAGTCCTAATTATTGTATCCATCTGCATTATCAAATTTCTTAAATTTTGGATCTTGAATCAAACTTTTACAATTTTGGGTCTTGATTACTTTCTGTGATCTACTTCTTTCATCAGTCTTTGTCTTTCCACCCCTATAGAGTCAAGTAACTCTTCACTTAGATCATTTTCTTCCAAACTGAGAACATATTCTTTGTTCTCAATTTCATGTTGGCATTCTGCATCATATCACAGAACATCTTTCTATGACATATCATCTTCAGATGCATCCTGCATCAGCTGTTGCGTCTTCATCTGGGAACACCTTGTATTAACCTATGGACCTCTAAACACATTGGCCATCACTCCAGAACATTGCCTGTATCAGAGCTGCCACTGTTTCCTGCTCCTTCACCTTGTTGTGCAGCTTCAGTGTTTGTACCAGTTCCTACAGAAGAGTCCAGAGCATCACCATGTGGCACGTTTTCAGATGCCTCCTGCTCCACCTCCCTCTCCTTAGTTTTAGGACTCATTGTTCCATCATGCAATGACATTACTTGTGCTGGATTTTCTACCCTAAATCCTTCATTTCACAGGTGATTTTTTAACGTCAGTTCTATTTCTTTAATTTCTTTATTATTAATCTTTTTTTTCTACTTCCCCCCTTCTTTTCTAATTTTTTGTATTGTGAAATTTTGCATATCCAGATGCCTTTCCCTCTATTTCTCTACAAATATCTTTGGTGCTGAATTTTTGCATTGATTAGTTTTGGTTTCTCCTTTGCATAAGTATTACACCATATCATAGGTTCATAGGTAGGTACTAGGCTATCTGCCCAAGGGCATTTATAAGCCTGGGCAGAGTGTGTCGGCTTTTGCCGAAAATGAGATCAGATCTCATTTTCTTTCTCACGTCCATGTTTTTTTTTTATATCTTTCAAAAATCTCTGGATTTTGTTCTTTATATATTCACACTTCCTCTTTCTCTTCTTTTTCCAGGCAGTCCAAATTTCTTTGTCTATATAACGTTTTACATGGATCTGTAATACTAATGAACTGAGAAATGAGATCCCTTATAAGATCCTCCAAAGCTAGCTATGAAAACAAAACTGCCACTAATTCATGTTAAGAATCTCGATGACAACACCCAGATCTGCTCTGAGTTACAGCACAACGGCACGAAAATTACAGAACCAACTGATATTGCCAACATCCTGGCAGATAGGTTCAGTGCAAACTTTACCCCCCCCCCTCCCCTAAAGGGCCCATATCTATACAGGAAGAATGCAGAGTCCCTGTAATCACAACTAAGCAAGTAAAAGCTGCACTTTCTAAAGCCAAAAACACAGCATCTATGGGACCGGACAACATCCCAGGCTGCGTTTTACACAAACTTCAGAACGAACTGGCTCCCCACTGAAGCACCATGTTCAATAATAACCTCACATCAGGCTTTGTGCCCACTGAGTGGTGCACAGCAACAATTATCCCACTCCACAAGGGGGGAGCCACCACTGATCCCGGGAACTATCGACCTATTAGCCTGATGAGCCTGGTCTGCATGGCCATGGAACGTATCATCATGGAACTCATTAACAAAGACACTGGTAACCTCCAAACTCTCAATCCCACCCAGTTTGGGTTTGTGAAAGGCAGATCATGCCTTCTGAACCTGATCCACTTCTTTGAGGCAGTCACCAAAGCCGTAGATGAGGGTAAGGTGGTTCACACAGCCTATATTGACCTCGCCAAGGCTTTCGACACCATCCCCCATTCTAGAATTATAGCTAAACTCACTAAACTAGGTATAAATCCCTACATCACAAGATGGGTTGCCAACTGGCTCACTGACAGAACCCACACTGTAAAAGTTGCAGACTCGAAATCTGACTTCAAAGCAGTGACAAGTGGAGTACCACAGGGTTCCGTCCTGGGACCTCTCATGTTTGGTATCTACTTTTCTGAAGTACAGGCTAACATAGAAGGCCTCTGGCTAATGAAATTCGCAGATGACTGCAAACTAGGAGCCATAGTCAAGTCCGCAAATGATGTGGACATCCTACAGAAAGGCCTCGCTGAGACAGATGCCTGGTGTCAGAGCCATGGCCTCAAGCTCAATGCCAAAAAGTGCAGTGTCATCCCCTTTGGTAAAAACTCTGTACCCATGAACTACCACATAGGCAGCAATCTATGTAATACCAAATGTGTGATAAGAGACCTTGGGACCCAAGTGGACAGTAGTCAATCTGTTGATAGTCACATCACCACAGTAGTCAGGAAGTCCTTCGACGTGGCACACCTCATCATAAAAGGGTTCTCATCCAGAAAAAAAGAGGTCATTGTTCCTCTCTACTCGACACTCATTGGACCCATTATAGAGTACAACGCCCCTTTTGGAATGTACCTCACAAGACATCTGCAGCAGCTGGAAAGACCACAGAAGTACCTCACAAAGAGGATTACTGGCCTCAAACAAATGCCCTACACTGACCGCCTCAAAAAACTCCAGCTTTACTCCATAGCATATCGCCTACTCCAAGGTGACCTCTGCCTAACATATAAAGCTATGTCAAGCCCAGAGCTGGTGGACATGCTACACCTAAAGAAATCCCAATCCCTCCGAGCTACATGATCTAGGGACCTAAACCATGTCACCACAATAAACAGGACATGCTGGAGGGATAGATTCCTGTCCCAGAGACTTCCCATACTCTGGAACAGGCTACCCATCTATGTCAAGCAAAGTTCTTCATTAGCACTCTTCAAGAAAAATCTTGATGAGTGGACGAGAAATAGGAAATACACCCCAGGGATCACTTCTGTGTCTCTGCTCGACAGTGGCACAGGAAAATAACTTTCTTGGGTGGCGTAAGTCAGGGAACCTTGTTGGCTACACTTACGTAGGCCCTTGGGCCAATAGCCTAGTACCTGCCTATGAACCTATGAACACAATTTTGCTTTTGAAGCTTTTAACAGTTTTTTTGTGCAAGTATTTTTCTTTCCTCTAATTTCTCTCTTAATCTTTCTGAATATCTTGTCTGCAAAGTCTGGGTTTCTTACATAATAGTGACAATACATAATTTCGTCCTTACCCTCAATAGTCTATTCTTTCATCTTTATAGCCCTGTTTTTTTCCCTGTCAGTTTTTGTGTTTTTGTGGACTGCCACTTCTTTTTACAACAGGGGGCCATCTTCCCCTGAGTCTGGCTTAACCTTGTTGTAGGAATATTTCTGTGTCTTGAGAATTCTACAATGCCATTTATTCCAGTCCTTGCACAGGTGTTTACAACAGGATAAGGTACTTTTTTATCCTGGGACCTGTGATTCCAGCTGTCTTTTTTATTTTACCCTGCCCCTCTTTCATATATGCTATTTAAAATTCAGTCTATCTATCAGTGTTGTCTTGGTGAAAGTTTGTGAAAACAGAGCCCACCACATGAAGGTACTCAGAAAGACTTGGACATAAATTCAGTCCCAGCAATACTAGTTTCCTTTTATTGTTGATTTTGTCATCTTAATAATCATTAAACAACTTTCTAACTCACTTTTAGAGTTTGTCAGCTGCAGTCATTACTTCGCAGCCTGGGCCTTTGCCCCTCTTCTAGCTATTTAGGATTTTGTTAACGTCAGTGATATGGTCAGAAATACATAACTATTATAGGATCCTTTACACACCATTTTCCTCAGAACTACACATTCTCAATTCCACATTTTCACAGATTCTGTGGAAATAAGAGATGCTTGTTTGTTACTGTGTGTGGTTGTGTTCTACACTACCCTCTTCCTCATCCTTTATATGAAAGTATATTGTGTCTAATAATTATTTTTTGTGTTATTTGGTCTTCTGATTAGTGGGCATGCCATTTTAGACCAGCACCAGTGATAATGCAGAAAGTAGTGCAGTAAGAAATAATAAAAGAAACAAGTGTAATTAAATATCAAGAATAACAGTAATAACAAATGGAGTGAACAGTGGATTTATCTTAATTTGAATGCATGAAAAGCAGGAAAGTCACTAAATGCATGTACTTTTTTTATCTTGTAAGGTTGGAAATGCTTTTAATGTTAATTCAGCTTATCGGGAATTAGTTACCATAGCCTCAAAGCCTGAAAAGGAGTTTCTGTTTAAAGTTGAAAACTTTGACGCACTCACAAAACTGCGGAGCACATTGGAACAGAAGATATTTGCAATTGAAGGTACTATTTTGTTTCCTTATGCAATTATAGTAAATAAATGGAAGCTAAGAGCTAGGCTCCAACAAATTGAGCTCTGCTTCCAGCTTGATTCAATTACTCAGTCTATAGTAATGACACAGATCACCTAATTTGGTTATGTATTTATTATTTTGTAACTTGGTCAGTGGGCTAGACCAAAGACCTTTTTTTTAATTATTATAAATGATTTTTGATTACTATGATTGCTAGAATATTTTGTAAACCAGTTCAGGTGATCTGTATTCCTTATCTGCATTTAGTATCAGTGCACTATAAATGTCAGTATATACAATAATTCCTGTCCTTCACAAAATGCAGAATTACAGCAACTGAGTATAATAGTTTATTTATTTGTTAATCAGGAGACAGAACTGAGCCACATTGTTTGTTTTCAGACTCAGCCAAGAGGCACTTACTGGTTAAAAGACTTTCTGAGAGCTACACAGTGAGGCAAATGGAAGCTGAAATAAACAACTGATGCCCACAAGGAGCAATTTATTAATAGCTCAAAGCCTTAATCTTTTGCACAAAACTGCCTTTCGTATTTAACAATGTTTTGTAAGCCATGATTTACTTCAGTCTTCCCACGATTAATGAATGCTTGCTTAACTGGTCTGTATGTAAACATGCTTAGTATTAATATAACATTTGTTGAAACCTTTAGCCGTTAACCTGCATGCTACAGTAACTGCAAACTAAGTGTCTATGATCAACAGAGCAGCCCCAAAGAAGAAACAAAGGTAATTGTTGGAGCAAAAGAATTTAATGCAAAACAGGATTAAGTGCTTTCCTAACCAAATCCTGTTTTGCATTAAATTCATTTGCTCCTACAACTGCCTTTGTTTCTTCTTTGGGACTGCTCTGGTGTTTGTGCTTTGGATTTTTGTCTTCGGTTTTTGATTATTGGCTTATGAGTGTCTATGATGGCAGACTTATTTCAGTAATAACATTCCTTAAGGGTAGTGCCACATACATACCGGAAGAGTCCACTGCCCAGTAGCAGCCCATTTTCAGTGGAGGCCTGGGGAGAAAAGCTCCACAATCAGTACATAACATAAATACGTGACAAGATTTAACAGTTGCAAAGGTCCTTAAACATGTATGTGGATGAGAAAATAACAATAAGTTACAGTGAAAAGATAGCATGAGGCAGTAGTACAGTAAAATAAACTTATAATGCACTGGAGATAAATCAAACGTAAAGGCTAGCAATGCGTAATAAATCACATCACTTGTAAAGGCTAACACATCTAATGCTTTGGCAATACACAAAGTAGTCTGCATACAGCATTGTCCAGTTCGAAGTCATTAAGCAATAAGTATGAAGAAGAAATAGTAAAAGGACAAAGTAGACATACAGAGAGTAGGGTAAGTCAAGTTTTAAAAAATGGATTGGTGCAAGAACTGTCACTCGTCTTGTGTATTCAATAAGACGATGAGGCTGGGCGTTCATTTAAGTAGTTTATTACACACAAACACATCGGGATGGATGACTGGAACATAAACTTAAACTGACTGACTGCTACACACGCACATGCTTTCACTCTGGCTGCTCACTCAAAATGGCACCCTGCTTGCACGTGCTCAGTAGTTATATGCATGTACCCACTGATTGGAATGGTTCTTGAAGGTACAACACACATTCTGATCTACATCCTCCCTTTTTGACTATTCTGTCATGCAATGAAAAAATGAAAAATTGAATAGGCATGCAAATTATACAGTTATATATAAACAAGAACATTATGTCTAGGTTTCCATGTATTCAGGATTAGGTCTTGAGATACAACCTGATCTCGTAATATAATAATTATAACTGGGTTTAGCAACAGGGACAGTCAGTGGGGAATGTTCTGCTTCTGGATTTTCAGGGATACTTTCAGAAACAGGAACAGATGATGAAATATTCTCTGGAACAGCAACACTGGACAAATCACTCAGAGAATTAGAGTCTCCATTACAGGCAAGATGCTGTAACACTGGCTAGGACACTACTAATAAATGTTTTCGATTCCACCCAAATTCCATCCCTTGTGATTCAGTGATGTATGATCTTGGTTCTTCACACAAATGTTTCACAAGTCCAATCTGATCAAAGCTTTTTGCTGTCTGCACCCTCACTATCTCTTCTTCTTTCAATGGATTCAGAGATTTGCTGGTTTTGCTGTAGGTGGACATTTGGGACAAACTTTTTTAGAAGTTGAGCTTTTAATGCTTTGTTGTTTTTAGCACATGGAACCAACAAATTCTTATTGACTGGTAGTGTGGTTCTGGTTTGTCTTGACATCAGTCTCTGAGCAGATGAGCCAAGTAAATTATCATGAATAATGTTTCTTTGATTAAGCAAATTTAGAAAAACATCAGTATTGTCTTGATGGATTTTTCCAATAACTATTTTGCACTTTGAACTGTACACTCAGCCAAGCTATTAGATTGTGGATATTGAGGACTACTAATAATATGAACAAAGTCCCAAGTTTCAGCAAATCGTTTGAACTGCTGACTTGTAAACTGTGCACCATTGTCAGAAATGACTTTGTGTGCACTACCATGGACAGAAAAATGTCTCTTCAACTTTATAATGGCAGTACTGGACATTAGGTTAGGAAGTAGGTCAATCTCAAACTAATCTGCATAAGAGTCTACTAACAAGAAGTAATCATGACCATTGCATTTGAAAATGTCTGTAGCTACTGTTGACCAAGGTAGCTCAGGAATCTGGCTTAGATGAAGTGGTTCCTTTTGTTGATGTGGTTTAGTACTATTACAAACAGAACAAGATGAAAGTTTCTTCTCAATATCTTTTGACAAAGAAGTCAGAATACTAGACCTTATGCCCTTTTTTTGGTAGAATCAGTTCTGGGGTGACCACGATGCAAGATTTTAATAAACTCTTGTTGCAAGAATTTTGGAGCAATCACTCTTGGACCTTTCCTGATGATACCATCTTCCATCAACATCTCGTCCCTATAAGGAAAATGCTGCTGCACTTCTAGCGGTAAACAAGATTGCTTTAATGGCCATCCTTGACTGATAAAGTGGTTGAGCTTCTGAAGAATTGGATCTGAGGCTGTGTGAGTTCTAAACTCGTTAGGATGTGGGGAAGAAAAATGTTTTACTTCCATGAGTTCAAAATCAGGTTTCTCATTGTCATGCTGTTTAGTAGGTTTTCTGGCAATCTGGATAAGTATCAGCAAGCTAAAAAAGTTTGCCTTTTGCATAGATGATTTTGAAATTATAATTTTGCAATTTGAGCATCAGGCATTGCAATTTCACAGGAGCTGTGTGCATTGGCTTTTTCGAAATAGTGACTAAGGGTTGGTGATCAGTCTCTACTTGAATAGGCCAGCCAAAATATAATCATGGAACTTCAAACATGCAAACACAATTGCCAAGAGCTCTTTTTCAATTTGCACACACTGCATCTCAGTTTGGGTTAGAGTTCTCAATGCATAGGCTACTGGCTATCCTCTTGAAGAATGACTGCAACAAGGCCAAACTTTGAAGCATCACAGGAAAGAGTTACTGGTTTGTGAACATCATAGTATCTCAAAGTGGGTAGAGTGGGAATTCTTTGTTTCAGGACATCAGATTCTCTTTGGTTTGTTCCAACCAGGACCAAGTTACATTTTTGCATGTCAGCTCTCTTAGCGGTGCTGAAAGTTCAGTTAAATCGGGAATGAACTTGCCCAAATAGTTGGCCATACCAAGAAAATGTTGTAAGTCTGTGACAATGTCTGGAGCTGGCATCTCAAGAATTGCTGTTTGCTTGGATGGATCTGGTCATAAGTCTGAACTAGTAAACAAATGACCCAGATAAGTAACTTCTTTTAGCCTGAATTTACATTTCTGAGGATTCAGCTTAAGATACACTTCACAAGCACATCCAGAACTTTCCTGAGGTTTCTATCATGTTTGACTTCATCATTGCCTTTTAGAAGGATATAATCTACTATTATAGCACATGGATAACCAGAAAAAATTTGTTCCATTGCACATTGAAAGACTTCACTAGCTGAATTTATTCCGAATGGCATTCTTAAAAATCTGTACCTTCCAAATTGTGTACTGAAAGTTGTTAATAAGGGAAATTTTCGATCAAGCAAAATTTGTCAAAATGAACTTTTTGCATCTAAGACAAAAAAACAGTGACAGTTGGCATAAGAGCAGTAACTTCTTCAACTATACACATTGGATGATGAAGTCTTTTTACTGCTTTGTTCAAATCTCTTGGATCAATACATATTCTAATATCATCTGAGCTTTTCTTATGAGCTGCTACCATGGAGGAGACTCATTCAGTTGGTTCTTCTACTGGACAGATTACTCCTAGACTCACCATTCTATCTAGCTCAACTTTGACTCAGCTCTGCATAGCTACTGGAACTTTCCATGCTGGTCTGACAACTGGGCTTAGGTCATGGTCTGACTTCATGGAGTACACAACTGGGGGTTTATCTAGTTAATCTTTGAAAATATCAGCATACTCAGAAAAAATATTGTGTGTGAAACCTGCACTGTTATCGCTCATGCTTACCATGGTGGACCTGTTTATTAAATGAAAGCAGTCCCATTTTCAGATTGTCCTTGAGACCTAATAATGACTGCACATGTCTCTTGATTACGAAAAAACTGCAAGTCATAGCTGTTTCCAGCAGAGTAACGTGAAAGCATTACTGAGCCATCGGTTTGAATCTCTTCACCACTATAAGCAACAAGTTTCACATACTTTGCCAAATTAAGTTGTTCTCCAGCTTTTACTCTAACAAACATTTCTGCTGACATAACATTGCACTTTGAACCAGTATCAGCTTTGAGCTCTTTTGGTCTCCGATTAATCAGAAAAGTACAAAACACTTCACTCTTTGCCCACAAATCTACTGCACTGACGTTTTCATCATGCACAGGCACACTATTAACATCAAAATTAGGGTAAGTAGGGTTGAGCTTTCTAACTGATCAACCCACCTTTTTGAATACTCTCTTTTAGTAAAAGAATGTGCCCCATTAGTTTACAGAGCCTTTTGAATGATTCCACATATTACGTGTGTGGCACTGCTGACCAAAAGCTAAGCACTTCACTCGTTTGGGTTCATGGCTACCTCCACAATTACGACAGCTGACTATGAGGTTTGTTTTGGGTTTTGCTGATTCACTCCTTTGCTTTGCTGAGTGTGCCCTGTGTCTTACTGTAGCTGCTCTGGGTTTTGCTCTAGTGCCCATGCCCTTAGGCCTGTATCTTTTAACCTTGTGCTGCATACTGCCAACATTAGTACTGGAAGACACTGCAAGCATGCTTTTCTCACTTGTAAGCATATTCTTGTGCTTTTCTGTGAGCTTATATATCTGACAAATCTCTATGGCTTTGCTCAAAGTTAAGTCACTGTCTCAAGCAAAATATTTCTCACTGCATCATTATTAACACCACACACGTGTCTGTCTTTTTATCAACTCATCTCTCAGATCACCATTTCTGCATGTTTTTTCCTTATTTCTCAAGTCAGTTATATATGCTGCAAAAGTTTTCACCAGGCTTTTGATATTTTGTGTAAAATATGTCCCTTTCCATTGTAATATTCATTTGGGGGTTGCACATTTCCCTAAATTTACGTTTTAAGCACTCAGTGTCTTCCCTCGTTTCAGCTTGTACCACAATATGGCAGTCTTCCCCCTCCACTGCAAACACAGCAGGTGCATACACAAATGAACTCTCTCAATGGCTTCTGAGCAGCAAAATTAAGAAACATAAATGCCTTTGTATGTGCATTTTTGTCAGAAAAAGCAGCCTGTATGAAAATATATTCTAGCTCAAACAGTCTCTAATTTTCTGCAATATTATTATCAAATGCAAGAGTACCAGGTTTACAAAATCCTTCTGCCATGCCAACAGTTTCAAACACACACCAGGTACTTGTAATAATATTCAAATGAACAATAAGTCCTTCAAAATGACTGTACTTTGTGAAATAACTGTACTGTAATAATACGGACACTTGCCAACACTTTGTACACTTTGGATACTTCAATTAGTTAATTCGAAAAAGAAGCACATTGTGAAAAAATATGGTTGTTTTTCCTTTTTTATACATTTCATGTGATTCAGAAGTTATTTTGAGTGTTTTCATAAGTATTTCAAATATTTTCATCAATATGTTATAGTTTTGCACATTTCATTTAATTTGAAATTTATTTTGAGCATTTTGAATGCTTCATTTTATATTCATTGAGTAAAAAATAATTGAAATGAGTTTTAGTACCTGGAAATTAATTTCTGACCTTTTTAAGAGTCATTTGAGCTTTGAATGATCCACTCGTGTGTATTCATCCATTACTGACTGTGCCTCATGGTTTTGACTTCGGATCCCATTCTGACACCATGTTTCTCATTTTGTGTATTGAAATAAGACAATGAGGCTTGAGTGTTCATTTAAGTAGTTTATTACACACAGACACATCTAGATGTTGGACTGGAACATTAAACTTAAACAAACTAACTGACTGAAACACACATACATGCTTTCACTCTGGTTGCTCACTCAAAATGGCACTCTTGCTTGCACATGTTCAGTACTTATATGTACATGCCCACTGACTGGAACGATTTTTAAAGGTACAACACACACTCTAATATACAGAGCAGATCCAGCTAGAAGAGATGCAATCTTGTAAAGAGGTTTTGAATGATGTCAAGTTTTGTATTGATCTGATGTATAGTGGTAAAACATTCCAGGCTTTGGCTATAGAAAAAGCATAAAGAAGCTGTCCAACAGGTAGATTGGGTTTGTGTACCTGTAAAAGATGTTGATTTTCAGATCTAAGAGACATATTAGGAAGATAGTAGCTGAAGATTGAGGTGAGGGCAGGATAAGCCAAGGGCTTGTCAATTAATTTGTGTGCAGCTCTGAGTTGCAGGTAGGAGAGATAATGTAGTAGTTCAAGCCATTTAAGGGAGTGTAGAGTAGTACAGTGATGGGTGGAATGTTTGGCATTTGTAGTGAACTTGGTGACTTTGTTATAACACATTTCAAGCTTGCTTTTTATAGAGGATTGTAGGTTAGTAAGTAATGCAGTGCCACGAAAGAGTGAGAAAAGTTGATACATGGTAGCAAGGGTTTGTTTAGGAGAGAGACTAAGAAAGCGTTTGTGCCAGTAAAGAATGCCTAGCTTCTCATGTGTTTTTTGACATTGTTTTGTATGTGCATGTCAAATGTTAGCTGTTCATCAATAATTACTCCCAGTAATTTAGTGTAAATAACAATTTCTGTGATTCAAGAAAGAATGTTCCCCAGTAGGCAAACAGTCTCCATTGTATTATATATGCAAGACAGCAAAAAATAGCAATGGTACACTGAAGCACGACTTGTATTACCATTCAGTAAGATAAAATCACATTTATTTTCAGATAGGTAAAGGCTTTCACCACCAAATGTGGCTTCATCAGACCATTATCAAAAAAACAGCTTTTCTTTCCACAATTCCCTGAGCTACTAAGATAATGGTAGAAGATTAATATGGAAACAAGATTTAGCTATGTAAAGCTCATGAATGAGTTCTTTAAACCTCATGAACTAGAACTTATACAGAGCGTAAAACAACAGCAGTAAGCACTATATACACAATTTCCAGCTATACATGTTGATAAATTCATGGGAACTGCCATGGATAATGTGAGTGTGTATGAACATAGATTAACACAACAAAAAAGGAAGAACTTGGATAGAGACATAGCCAATTTTAAGGGTGGTAATGTCTTTTCATGGCCTAGATCTCAGAGAAATAATAGACCTGAACAGAATGTAAATGCAAATGAGAGTGAACGTAGTTCAGAGTCTCGAAACAAGAGAGACATTTGACTGTTAAACCAGTGGGAACATATAATCAAGCTCCAGCTAATGATGTACAAAGTCCTATTACTATAAGGCAAGAGAATATTGATACATGGACCTAATCTCAGAGAATGTAGACCA
>NC_056744.1:1780954588-1781067693 GCF_019279795.1 Protopterus annectens | reverse complement strand
AGGAGATGCAGACTCCACACAGAAGCCACCCCAACCAAGAATCAAACCAGAAAACCTATAGCTGTGAGGCAACAATACTACCACTGCACCATCAAATACGTAGGAATTAAACATTCAGAAATCCCTAGGTCTGAAATTCAAATGCCTATCAATTTTATTTAACATTTTTAATCAGGACAGTCTGACTTGGAACAAATAAACAAATTTTCAGCGGAGGCCCAGGAAGAAATAATGCAGACATGTCTTTGTAACATGGGAGGGCACAAAAGCAAACCCACACAAACACAGGGAGAAGATACAGACCCCACAAAGAAGGAACCCCAGCCAAGAATCAAACCCAAGAACCTGCAGCTGTGAGGCAACAATGCTACTACTACACCATCAAATATCAAGCATTACAGCATTTACAAACCACAGATATTATGAGGAACAGATCAGATCAAATATGAGGTAAAAATCTGAAATTTTTTTACAAATGGTGGTGGGTAGGGAACTCAAGTCTTTAACACCTGCATACAGGGTACAGGGTTCAAGCCTGAGGCATTCCCTACCACACCACCATAAGCACCTGGGGCATTTTCACACGCACACGCACCTGGGGCATTTTCACACACACACGCACCTGGGGCATTTTCACACACACACGCACCTGGGGCATTTTCACACACACACGCACCTGGGGCATTTTCACACACACACACTCCAGTAAAGCACAAGCACACACTCCAGTAAAGCACAAGCACCATACACAAACTCCAGTAAAGCACAAGCACCATACACAAACTCCAGTAAAGCACAAGCACCATACACAAACTCCAGTAAAGCACAAGCACCATACACAAAGAAAAATAAACATTGTAAATTGAAAGGCACCTTACCTGAATGAATACAACGTCCGTACAATCCATACATCCTTCCCGCGCAATACTGAAGACCCGCGAGATCCACATGCTCCTTCCCGACGCCGACGAGATCCCTGAGGCACTGTCCCGAGTCCCTGCTGCTCCTCTTGCAGTCCGGACGCGTCCCATAATCCTGGCGGGTCTGTGCACTGTAAAAGTGCACAGATGCTCCTTGTGTCCCCTATGGGGCGGCCGGCTTTGAGCATGCGCATAGACCGATAAGCCGGACTCGGTCTATGAAGTCCGCTAATTTTAAAAAATATTTTTTATTTTTCATTTCTTTTTCTTTTTTTCTTTTTGAGGGGGCTGCAGTCCGGCAGCCCTATGCCACGAGCCGCCCCTGATGAGATATATAATATGTCCAGCAATAAAGAGCAACATAACAGGTATGTAAATGCAACTAAACAAGAGAAGAAAGCACTAAAACATCTCCAACATAACAGGTATGTAAATGTAACTAAACAAGAGAAGAAAGCACTAAAACATCTCAAACATAACAGGTATATAAATGTAACTAAACAAGAGAAGAAAGCACTAAAACATCTCCAACATAACAGGTATGTAAATGTAACTAAACAAGAGAAGAAAGCACTAAAACATCTCCAACATAACAGGTATGTAAATGTAACTAAACGAGAAGAAAGCACTAAAATATCTCCAACAAAACAGGTATGTAAATGTAACTAAATGTAACTAAACAAGAGAAGAAAGCACTAAAACATCTCCAACATAACAGGTATGTAAATGTAACTAAACGAGAAGAAAACACTAAAACATCTCCAGCATAACAGGTATGTAAATGTAACTAAACAAGAGAAGAAAGCACTAAAACATCTGCAACATAACAGGTATGTAAATGTAACTAAACAAGAGAAGAAAGCACTAAAACATCTCCAACATAACAGGTATGTAAATGTAACTAAACGAGAAGAAAGCACTAAAACATCTCCAACATAACAGGTATGTAAATGTAACTAAACGAGAAGAAAGCACTAAAACATCTCCAACATAACAGGTATGTAAATGTAACTAAACAAGAGAAGAAAGCACTAAAACATCTCCAGCATAACAGGTATGTAAATGTAAGTAAACAAGAGAAGAAAGCACTAAAACATCTCAAACATAACAGGTATGTAAATGTAACTAAACAAGACAAGAAAGCACTAAAACATCTCCAACATAACAGGTATGTAAATGTAACTAAATAAGAGAAGAAAGCACTAAAACATCTCCAACATAACAGGTATGTAAATGTAACTAAACGAGAAGAAAGCACTAAAACATCTCTGACATAACAGGTATGTAAATGTAACTAAACAAGAGAAGAAAGCACTAAAACATCTCCAACATAAGGTATGTAAATGTAACTAAAGAGGAGAAGAAAGCATCAAAACAGCTCCAACATAACAGGTATGTAAATGTAACTAAATGAGAAGAAAGCACTAAAACATCTCCAACATAACAGGTATGTAAATGTAACTAAACAAGAGAAGAAAGCACTAAAACATCTCCAACATAACAGGTATGTAAATGTAACAAAACAAGAGAAGAAAGCACTAAAACATCTCCAACATAACAGGTATGTAAATGTAACTAAACAAGAGAAGAAAGCACTAAAACATCTCCAACATAACAGGTATGTAAATGTAACTAAACAAGAGAAGAAATCACTAAAACATCTCCAACATAACAGGTATATAAATGTAACTAAACAAGAGAAGAAAGCACTAAAACATCTCCAACATAACAGGTATGTACATGTAACTAAATGAGAAGAAAGCAATAAAACATCTCCAACATAACTGATATGTAAATGTAACTAAACAAGAGAAGAAAGCACTAAAACATCTCCAACATAACAGGTATGTAAATGTAACTAAACGAGAAGAAAGCACTAAAACATCTCCAACATAACAGGTATGTAAATGTAACTAAACAAGAGAAGAAAGCACTAAAACATCTCCAACATAACAGGTATGTAAATGTAACTAAACAAGAGAAGAAAGCTCTAAAACATCTCCAACATAACAGGTATGTAAATGTAACTAAACGAAAAGAAAGCACTAAAACATCTCCAACATAACAGGTATGTAAATGTAAGTAAACAAGAGAAGAAAGCATTAAAACATCTCCAACATAACAGGTATGTAAATGTAACTAAACGAGAAGAAAGCACTAAAACATCTCCAACAAAACAGGTATGTAAATGTAACTAAATGTAACTAAACAAGAGAAGAAAGCACTAAAACATCTCCAACATAACAGGTATGTAAATGTAACTAAACGAGAAGAAAACACTAAAACATCTCCAACATAACAGGTATGTAAATGTAACTAAACGAGAAGAAAGCACTAAAACATCTCCAACATAACAGGTATGTAAATGTAACTAAACAAGAGAAGAAAGCACTAAAACATCTCCAACATAACAGGTATGTAAATGTAACTAAACGAAGAAAGCACTAAAACATCTCCAACATAACAGGTATGTAAATGTAACTAAACGAGAAGAAAGCACTAAAACATCTCCAACATAACAGGTATGTAAATGTAACTAAACAAGAGAAGAAAGCACTAAAACATCTCCAGCATAACAGGTATGTAAATGTAAGTAAACAGGAGAAGAAAGCACTAAAACATCTCAAACATAACAGGTATGTAAATGTAACTAAACAAGACAAGAAAGCACTAAAACATCTCCAACATAACAGGTATGTAAATGTAACTAAACAATAGAAGAAAGCATTAAAACATCTCCAACATAACAGGTATGTAAATGTAACTAAACGAGAAGAAAGCACTAAAACATCTCCAACATAACAGGTATGTAAATGTAACTAAATGAGAAGAAAGCACAAATACATCTCCAACATAACAGGTATGTAAATGTAACTAAACAAGAGAAGAAAGCACTAAAACATCTCCAACATAACAGGTATATAAATGTAACTAAACAAGAGAAGAAAGCACTAAAACATCTCCAACATAACAGGTATTTAAATGTAACTAAATGAGAAGAAAGCAATAAAACATCTCCAACATAACTGATATGTAAATGTAACTAAACAAGAGAAGAAAGCACTAAAACATCTCCAACATAACAGGTATGTAAATGCAACTAAATGAGAAGAAAGCACTAAAACATCTCCAACATAACAGGTATGTAAATGTAACTAAACAAGAGAAGAAAGCACTAAAACATCTCCAACATAACAGGTATGTAAATGTAACTAAACAAGAGAAGAAAGCACTAAAACATCTCCAACATAACAGGTATGTAAATGTAACTAAACAAGAGAAGAAAGCTCTAAAACATCTCCAACATAACAGGTATGTAAATGTAACTAAACGAAAAGAAAGCACTAAAACATCTCCAACATAACAGGTATGTAAATGTAAGTAAACAAGAGAAGAAAGCATTAAAACATCTCCAACATAACAGGTATGTAAATGTAACTAAACGAGAAGAAAGCACTAAAACATCTCCAACAAAACAGGTATGTAAATGTAACTAAATGTAACTAAACAAGAGAAGAAAGCACTAAAACATCTCCAACATAACAGGTATGTAAATGTAACTAAACGAGAAGAAAACACTAAAACATCTCCAACATAACAGGTATGTAAATGTAAGTAAACAAGAGAAGAAAGCATTAAAACATCTCCAACATAACAGGTATGTAAATGTAACTAAACGAGAAGAAAGCACTAAAACATCTCCAACAAAACAGGTATGTAAATGTAACTAAATGTAACTAAACAAGAGAAGAAAGCACTAAAACATCTCCAACATAACAGGTATGTAAATGTAACTAAACGAGAAGAAAACACTAAAACATCTCCAACATAACAGGTATGTAAATGTAACTAAACGAGAAGAAAGCACTAAAACATCTCCAACATAACAGGTATGTAAATGTAACTAAACAAGAGAAGAAAGCACTAAAACATCTCCAACATAACAGGTATGTAAATGTAACTAAACGAGAAGAAAGCACTAAAACATCTCCAACATAACAGGTATGTAAATGTAACTAAACGAGAAGAAAGCACTAAAACATCTCCAACATAACAGGTATGTAAATGTAACTAAACAAGAGAAGAAAGCACTAAAACATCTCCAGCATAACAGGTATGTAAATGTAAGTAAACAGGAGAAGAAAGCACTAAAACATCTCAAACATAACAGGTATGTAAATGTAACTAAACAAGACAAGAAAGCACTAAAACATCTCCAACATAACAGGTATGTAAATGTAACTAAACAATAGAAGAAAGCATTAAAACATCTCCAACATAACAGGTATGTAAATGTAACTAAACGAGAAGAAAGCACTAAAACATCTCCAACATAACAGGTATGTAAATGTAACTAAATGAGAAGAAAGCACAAATACATCTCCAACATAACAGGTATGTAAATGTAACTAAACAAGAGAAGAAAGCACTAAAACATCTCCAACATAACAGGTATATAAATGTAACTAAACAAGAGAAGAAAGCACTAAAACATCTCCAACATAACAGGTATTTAAATGTAACTAAATGAGAAGAAAGCAATAAAACATCTCCAACATAACTGATATGTAAATGTAACTAAACAAGAGAAGAAAGCACTAAAACATCTCCAACATAACAGGTATGTAAATGCAACTAAATGAGAAGAAAGCACTAAAACATCTCCAACATAACAGGTATGTAAATGTAACTAAACAAGAGAAGAAAGCACTAAAACATCTCCAACATAACAGGTATGTAAATGTAACTAAACAAGAGAAGAAAGCTCTAAAACATTTCCAACATAACAGGTATAAAAATGTAACTAAACGAGAAGAAAGCACTAAAACATCTCCAACATAACAGGTATGTAAATGTAACTAAACAAGAGAAGCAAGCACTAAAACATCTCCAACATAACAGGTATGCAAATGTAACTAAACAAGAAGAAAGCACTAAAACATCCCAAACATAACAGATATGTAAATGTAACTAAACAAGAGAAGAAAGCACTAAAACATCTCCAACATAACAGGTATGTAAATGTAACTAAACAAGCGAAGAAAGCACTAAAACATCTCCAACATAACAGGTATGTAAATGTAACTAAACAAGAAGAAAGCAAAAAAACATATCCAACATAACAGGTATGTAAATGTAACTAAACAAGAGAAGAAAGAACTAAAACATCTCCAACATAACAGGTATGTAAATGTAAGTAAAGAAGAGAAGAAAGCACTAAAACATCTCCAACATAACAGGTATGTAAATGTAACTAAACGAGAAGAAAGCACTAAAACATCTCCAACATAACAGGTATGTAAATGTAACTAAACAAGAGAAGAAAGCACTAAAACATCTCCATCATAAAAGGTATGTAAATGTAACAAAACAAGAGAAGAAAGCACTAAAACATCTCCAACATAACAGGTATGTAAATGTAACTATACGAGAAGAAGGCACTAAAACATCTCCAACATAACAGGTATGTAAATGTAAGTAAACAAGAGAAGAAAGCACTAAAACATCTCCAACATAACAGGTAGGTAAATGTAACTAAACAAGGGAAGAAAGCAGTAAAACATCTCCAACATAACAGGTATGTAAATGTAACTAAACAAGAGAAGAAAGTACTAAAACATCTCAAACATAACAGGTATGTAAATGTAACTAAACAAGAGAAGAAAGCACTAAAACATCTCCAACATAACAGGTATGTAAATGTAACTAAACAAGAGAAGAAAGCACTAAAACATCTCCAACATAACAGGTATGTAAATGTAACTAAACAAGGGAAGAAAGCAGTACAACATCTCCAACATAACAGGTATGTAAATGTAACTAAACAAGAGAAGAAAGTACTAAAACATCTCAAACATAACAGGTATGTAAATGTAACTAAACGAGAAGAAAGCACTAAAACATCTCCAACATAACAGGTATGTAAATGTAACTAAACAAGAGAAGAAAGCACTAAAACATCTCCAACATAACAGTTATGTAAATGTAAGTAAACAAGAGAAGAAAGCACTAAAACATCTCCAACATAACAAGTATGTAAATATAACTAAACAAGAGAAGAAAACACTAAAACATCTCCAACATAACAGGTATGTAAGTGTAACTAAACAAGAAGAAAGCACTAAAACATCTGCAACATAACAGGTATGTAAATGTAACTAAACAAGAGAAGAAAGCACTAAAACATCTCCAACATAACAGGCATGTAAATGTAACTAAACGAGAAGAAAGCACTAAAACATCTCCAACATAACAGGTAAGTAAATGTAATTAAACAAGAGAAGAAAGCACTAAAACATTTCCAACATAACAGGTATGTAAATGTAACTAAACAAGAGAAGAAAGCACTAAAACGTCTCCAACATAACATCTTTGTAAATATAACTAAACAAGAGAAGAAAGCACTAAAACATCTCCAACATAACAGGTATGTAAATGTAACTAAACAAGAAGAAAGCACTAAAACATCTCAAACATAACAGGTATGTAAATGTGACTAAACAAGACAAGAAAGCACTAAAACATCTCCAACATAACAGGTATGGAAATGTAACTAAACAAGAGAAGAAAGCACTAAAACATCTCCAACATAACAGGTATGTAAATGTAACTAAACAAGATAAGAAAGCACTAAAACATCTCCAACATAACAGGTATGTAAATGTAACTAAACAAGAGAAGAAAGCACTAAAACATCTCCAACATAACAGGTATGTAAATGTAACTAAATGAGAAGAAAGCACTAAAACATCTCCAACATAACAGGTATGTAAATGTAACTAAATGAGAAGAAAGCACTAAAACATCTCCAACATAACAGGTATGTAAATGTAACTAAACAAGAGAAGAAAGCACTAAAACATCTCCAACATAACAGGTATGTAAATGTAAGTAAACAAGAGAAGAAAGCACTAAAACATCTCCAACATAACAGGTATGTAAATGTAACTAAACAACAGAAGAAAGCACTAAAACATCTCCAACATAACAGGTATGTAAATGTAACTAAACAAGAGAAGAAAGCACTAAAACATCTCCAACATAACAGGTATGTAAATGTAACTAAACAACAGAAGAAAGCACTAAAACATCTCAAACATAACAGGTATGTAAATGTAACTAAACAAGACAAGAAAGCACTAAAACATCTCCAACATAACAGGTATGTAAATGTAACTAATGTAACTAAACAAGAGAAGAAAGCACTAAAACATCTCAAACATAACAGGTATGTAAATGTAACTAAACAAGAGAAGAAAGCACAAAAACATCTCAAACATAACAGGTATGTAAATGTTAACTAAACAAGACAAGAAAGCACTAAAACATCTCCAACATAACAGGTATGTAAATGTAACTAAACGAGAAGAAAGCACTAAAACATCTCCAACATAACAGGTATGTAAATCTAGCTAAACGACAAGAAAGCACTAAAACATCTCCAGCATAACAGGTATGTAAAAGTAACTAAACAAGAGAAGAAAGCACTAAAACATCTCCAACGTAACAGGTCTGTAAATGTAACTAAACGAGAAGAAAGCACTAAAACATCTCCAACATAACAGGTATGTAAATATAACTAAATGAGAGAAGAAATCACTAAAACATCTCCAACATAACAGGTCTGTAAATGTAACTAAACGAGAAGAAAGCACTAAAACATCTCCAACATAACAGGTATGTAAATATAACTAAATGAGAGAAGAAATCACTAAAACATCTCCAACATAACAGGTATGCAAATGTAACTAAACAAGAGAAGAAAGCACTAAAACATCTCCAACATAACAGGTATGTAAATGTAAGTAAACAAGAGAAGAAAGCACTAAAACATCTCCAACATAACAGGTATGTAAATGTAACTAAACAAGAGAAGAAAGCCCTAAAACATCTCCAACATAACAGGTATGCAAATGTAACTAAACGAGAGAAGAAAGCACTAAAACATCTCCAATATAACAGGTATGTAAATGTAACTAAATGAGAAGAAAGCACTAAAACATATCCAACAAAACAGGTATGTAAATGTAACTAAACAAGAGAAGAAAGCAGTAAAACATCTCCAACATAACAGGTATGTAAATGTAACTAATGTAACTAAACAAGAGAAGAAAGCACAAAAACATCTCCAACATAACAGGTATGTAAATGTAACTAAACGAGAAGAAAGCACAAAAACATCTCCAACATAACAGGTATGTAAATGTAACTAAACAAGAGAAGAAAGCACTAAAACATCTCCAACATAACAGGTATATAAATGTAACTAACAAGAGAAGAAAGCACAAAAACATCTCCAACATAACAGGTATGTAAATGTAACTAAACAAGAGAAGAAAGCACTAAAACAACTTCAAACAGATACATCTCTGGTTATTAGACCTGCCGACAAGGGAGGTATGACATTAGTGATGGATAGGGAGTTTTACTTTAATTCATTACATCATATGCTATCTGATACGAAAGTATATAGAAATCATTACCCTTTTGGAAATACATACAATGCAACAGTTGATGAAAATTAATATTAATGATAGTATGTTTAGATACAATCTGTCACTAGAATTGGTTCAGTTCCTTACCGATTAGCATCCCTTGATTCCATAATTTCAAGGAACGTCTAAAATACATAAAATAAAGTTAGGCCACCCTTTAGACCAATTGTAGCAGGCAAAGGGTGGCTAACAGAACCATACTCTATCTTTGTTGAAAGGCAGGTGAGACCAGTATTGAATGAAGTAGAAGTTGTGCTAAAAGATTCAAAAGATTTCTTGGAAAGCCTTTTTATATTTAATCAGGTATCAAATAATAGTGAAAATATGTATTTAGTAACACTTGATGTGGCATCTTTATTCTCCTCAATTTCTAATGAGGAAGGCCTACACCTATTAAGAAATTTCCTTACAATGAAAAGTGTATATAATAAAATGTTGATAGATACTACATGTATGTTTATGGACATAGTACTTAAGAACAATGTATTTGTCTTTGATGGTACATACTACCTCCAATGCGAAGGTGTAACTATGGGCACCTGTTGTGCCAATAGCTATGCCAATGTAGTTATGGCCCAGTGGGAGATGGAATGTATGTTTCCACTGGAGCTATACAAGAAATATGTGAGTTTCTATCATTGTTTTGTGGATGATATTTTTCTTGTATGGGTGTTTTCACTCTTATTACTCATAACTTTTGTAGAAGTAATAGAAAATACAACAAATTTTTTGAAGTTTGAACTGAAATATTCTACAGAAGCGATAGCATTCCTAGATGTTTTTGTCTCAATAAATGCAAAGGGGTCATTTGAGACTAGGATATATCGAAAAGATTGCTATACTTCTGCACGGGTCTAGCATGCACCCAAGGAAAACATTTAAGAATATAGTGAAAGGACAGGGGATGCGTGTATCACGTTTGAGTAAGCAGGACATTGTGTTCAATGAAGGTCTTGTTCAACTAGAGGAAAATTTATATAAAAGGGGATATCAAGATACAGAAGTGGTTCCAGTTTTAGAAGAAGTTAGTACAATGTGAAACAGTAGAGCTAAACCCTGCTTCTCTGAAAGCCCCAATATGGCTTTACAAGTGGAGAATGTAACAGCAATGCATAATAAAGTGAATTTGGTTAAAGTCATGATACCATACATTAGTGACATTAATAGAGTTAAGAATGTGTTCTATAAACATTGACCATTGTTAATGATGGATAATAAAATTAAAGCAGTGGTAGGGGAAGAACCTAACTTCTGTTTTAAGAATAGGAAAAATCTTAAAAGGATGTTGTGTTATCCGAAAGTCATAACAACTACATCTGGTTTGACAATGACAGGAACTAGGAAGTGTGGTCACTGCAATATGTGCCAATATATTAAACAAACCAATCAGTTTATACACCCTGAAACACAGGTAGTATACAAAGTGTATAACCTGATGGATTGTAATAGTTAAAATATAATACACTTGGCACAATGTGACTGTTGCTTAAGATTCTATGTGGGCAAAACTAATAGAACACTTAAGGAGCGTATGAGGGAATATACCAATAGTATAAAGAATAGGGACCCCATTAGTGCATTGTCCAAATATAATGAAATGAGTATTGTAAACCACAATTTCAAATTTATAGGCCTAGAACAGGTTAGCCTGGAAATTGGATGGGGAACATTATAAATCTTACAGAAAAGAGTGAACTTAGATGGATTTTAAAACTTAGAGCTGAAAAAGGGCTGGGCCTTAATGGTAAAATATCTATGAGGAGTGTATTGGAAGCAAGGGGGCTACCTTGCAAGTGGTGATGTACATATGCACATTAGTTAGTATAGGATGTATATCATACACTTATTTACTAATCTACAGTGTAACAACATGAAATTGGTCCTACATTATGGCTGGACCAAGGAATATTTAGTAATATGTGTAGAAGTATGCATATAAGTGAATCTATTTATGCAGCCATATATATATATATATATATATATATATATATATATATTGTTTTAGCTATATCTGGTTATATACTATGACATGTACTCTATTGTTTATTTACAGGAATAGATGTGCTGTGGTATAGACCATGGTACCATATGTACCTAGAATATGTTTTATAGCTTAGTATATGTGGCTTAAATGATATAATGGATTCTTTGGCTAGCTATAAAATATCTCTGTATGAAGTGCAATCTAGTTTTTAGAGTTGCATTTATTGTTTATAACTTGTCATTCCCTATTACTATTTATAAACGTGTCTAATAGATGAATTTAGTTTGCAGATGTAGATGTATGCCCATATTAGTAGTACTTTGTTGGGTGGCATAATAATATACTTCTATGGGCACATTACACAGAGGCGAATAGCTGCATTAGTCCTATATAGTACCATATACGTCCAACATATAATGGAATTGTTGATGTTTGTAAAACATTTTTTAAAGTATATATATATATGAGGACTTTGCACTAGGTAAATTTGATGTCATATAGTCTTTATATTATAGGAAATGTATTTTGGAAGTAACTGAAAAGGAACTATTCATATGGCTATGTTTTTAAGAAATGGAGATATAGCGTGATGATGTCACGGCTAGGAGCACTCATGCAAAGTAAATAGTAGAGTGAGTGCTTAAGCATTCACGCTAAAAAGGTGGTTTATTGTAAAAATGAACCAGATAAGGGATATTTAGCTGCATTTTAGAACGTAGTATGGATACGTATATAAAAAGGTTCGTCTTTCATCTATGTTGAAGAAGGTACAGTTAACTGTTTATTTGAATGACATAAAGTAGAAATTACTTGTGATTGACTTCTGACAGCATATAAGGGTTGTAAGCTGAATAATGATATTGTATCATGTTTGATGGTATTATATCTTTCACTTTAAAGGACCTAGCTACATCAAAGGACCGATTCGAAGGGATATATTCAGATGTGTGTAATGCAACTTGATTTATGAATGCATAAGTAATTATGTGTTGATTTGAATGATTTGTGTTTTGGAATCAAGCGAGTGCTTGACTACACAATCAGTTATACCAAGTGGTAAACATCATGTCACTATGATATAAATTTATTACTGTGTGGCGATCTGTATATAACAAAGCAACTAGATAGCTAGTTGGTCTATATATGCACAATATAACATATGCTGCCAAGGATGAGATATATGTATGTATTTTAAAGTGGAGTGTGTATATAATTTTATTATGTGAATATCTCGACTATTATAATGTGGATTTTATTAATGTGCTGTGGTTTATGTATAAGCAACTAAATAGTTAATTTGTTGCTGTTTTAATTTGTTTATACTGATGACTCATGATGCCAAGTAACTAGGGGGCGTTTTGTGATGAAATGATTTGTTATAACAAATATTTGAATCTAATGAGGGGGAGGTGTCATATATAAATGGAAATGTTTGGCCGTTTGTGCACTTTTATTTGTAAATGGTCTGATGAAGCCACATTTGGTGGTGAAAGCGCTTACCTATCTGAAAATAAATGTGATTTTATTTTACTGAATGGTGATACAAGTCATGCTTCAGTGTACCGTTGCTGTTTTTTGCTGAATTTCTATGATTATTTTTCTTTGAGAGAATAAACACGGCTTTCGCCCAGGCCACAGCACCATAACTGCCCTACTATCCTTCCTAGAGATAGTCAATCGAGCCCGAGATTCTGGACTACTTGTATTCACAGTACTGCTAGATCTCTCTAAAGCTTTTGACACCATTTCCCACAAACACCTTCTCTTTCATCTCGCCAACCTTAATCTCTCACCTAATACTCTATATTGGTTCTCCAGTTACCTATCAGACAGATCTTAAGCTGTCAGATGGAAGAACTCTACCTCCTCCTTCTTACCAACACCCACCGGCGTTCCCCAGGGGTCCATCCTCGGACCCATGCTTTTCAACATCTTCATTAATAACCTTCATACTGTCATCCCTGATACAACAGTTATCCAATACGCCGATGACTCAACTTTAGTCTGTGCCGCCTCAAACCTTCCTAACTACTGAGTAAAACCCAAATAGCATTTTCTACCACTGAGAACTGAATGCACCAAAACCATCTCTCTCTAAACTCAAATAAATCTAAAATACTACTTTTCCCTCCCTCCAGGGCTTTCTCTTATGACAAAAATGCTTTCAAAGTCCTAAGCCAAACCAACACTGCTATAGAAGTGGTCCCTTTTGCAAAACTTTTGGGCATTACCATAGATGAACACCTTAAATTTGATATCCACATTGAACAAAACATAAAGAAAACCCACCAAAAGTTAGGCATGCTCTATAGGAATAACCTCTTTCTCTCCAACTCCTCTAGGCATACCTTGGCAACTACCTAACTTCTACCTTCCTTACTATATGGAGCCCCTCTTCTAACTAATCTGTCATCTTCCAACACCTCAAAACTTGAAATTTGCTATAATAAGATGTCTAAATTTGCAACTAAATCCAAAACCTCTAGTCACCACTGCCTTACCCTACCATCACTGAACTGGCTAGAACTCTCTAACCACCTAGACTATCTTCAACTAACCACCGCTCACAAATTAATATTCTACCCAGATAAATGCCCAGCCTTAGCAAACATCCTTCCCCCATACATCCCAAACAGATCTCTGAGATCTGAACACCAACATTTAATTTCTATCCACAAACCCAAACGTCCTGCTGGCCAGCTTCTACTCTTTTTATGTCTGGGTAAGAAATGGAACTCTCTCCCTCCTTCACTTAGGACTATACCAAACTCTGAAACCTTCAAGACCCAACTTTTCTCATACCTGTCATCCAAACGGAAATGTTCCTGCTTACACCCTGCCTAAATTTAAGGGACTTCCCCAATGAGCTCTTCATACTCCTTGCTCCACTCTTCCCTCAAACTAATATATCTATTCTCCTAAAACAGACTTAAGCTGACAGTCACTGAATAAGCAATTCTCTCACCTGGCTCCAAGTATGTAAATATTGTAAATATCACTGTAATTCTATTGTCTGCACAGCAAGTTTTTACCTTACTTAATTAAAACATCTGCATGCAAACTGCCCCCCCCCCAATGTAAAAACAAAAGTAACCTCAGATCTTTATTTTACAGACAGTTGATCATGCTGTGCTGAATGGAAATACCTGTAAACTGTGTTCTCTATTATCTGTTTACTGTGTTTTATGATGTACATTTTATGCATTTGCATTTCCTTACTGTATGAATTTTATACTTGTATTTTACCTTTAACATTATGTAACCATTATTATACTGATTATGGAGCTTTCTCCCTGGGCCTCCACTGAAAATGGGCACGTTCTGGCCCAGTGGACTTCCCCGGTAATCAAACTGAAAATAAATAAATAAAAATGCTAAACTGGGACTTGTCTATGAGTTTTTTTTTTTTTCCTGTGATAAATAGAAGTAGTTTGGTTATATTAGGATTGAGTGAGAGGTAATTGTTTAGCCAGGTCTCAATAGAGGTGAAGCCCAGATGAATGATGTGTAGCAGGTCAGTTGTGGAATTAGCAGAACAGATATTGGTAGAGTCACCATCATATTGCATTATACAGCACTGAGTGCATGATGACTGGAAATTATTAATGAAGTTGCTGAAGAAGAGGGGACCTAATACTGAGCCTTACAGGTCACCGGTGGAGTTATTAAGGAATGAAGAGAGGGCGTTCTTCCATTTAACTGCCGGTTTTCTGCCTGATACATAACTTGCAAACCAATTAAAAGAAGGAGAGGAGATGCCATTTTTTGAAAGTTGGTTTAGAAGTCTAGAAATAGGGAAGAAACAATTTTGCCTGAATCAATGACTTTGTTGACAATGTTCAGGAAAGATCTCAAGGCAGTCATGCTATTATGACCTGGTCTAAAACTGTGTTGTGTTAGAGATAGTATTTGGTTGTTAACATGGAAGCTTAGAAGTTGTATGTGAATGCATTTCTCAAGAAGCTTGGAGATGGGGGAGATAATGGCTATGGGACAGTAACTGGAGACATCTGTAGGGGAGCCACCTTTATGCAGTGGTGGAATAGATGTTTTTTCCAAACTTTTGGGACATAGGATTCAAGGATGGATCTATTGATTAGTATACAGTACTAATAGGGTAGGCAGTGGCATCAGCAGCTAGTTTTAGATATTCTGTGGGTAGGTTATCAGCTGCAGTGGAGTTGGGTCTGAGTTTGAGGAGCAGACTTTTTATAGTAATAGCTGGTACTGGTTTAACTCATTACATCCAAGTGACACCAACAGGTGCATATTATGCAGTTAACTCCTTCTGATGCCTCTAGGTGTCAAATATTGCTTTTTCATATTTGCATCAATAATTCCAAAACCATGCTACGTACAAGGATTTAAAAACTTTCACCTTAAAGCTTACACAATGGCAAACTCAACTGCATTAATATTTGACCTTTGTCTAGTGCAGGTAACTAGATATTAGCTGTTGTTTTTATTATATTAATCTATATAAATATAATTTTCACATCTTTCTAAATATATCGACAACCTTGGTAACACAGGCAAAACTGCTTAGCCTCATATGAATGCTCTCAGCTAGATGAATAAAATGCTGCTAACAGTATAATTGTAACTTCAGTGGTTGCTGAGATATTGTACGTTGTTTACAAAATATTGCAAATGTAATAAATACAGTGTTTCCTGTGACGTTTAAAATTTGGGTTAAGACCTAGATCATAAAGAATACTTTTTTTTCTTTGTCTTTCGGCTTTTCCCGGTCAGGGGCCACCACAGATGAACTCCGGTCCGCTAATGATTGGCAGTAGATTTTTATGGTGCCAAGTTGCTAGCCCAACACCCAACCTTCAACGAAGGCACGCCCATTCACACATGTCTTTCGAAGACCACTCGACCGCAGGGGAGGACATGCAGACTCCACACAGAAGGCACTCCAGCCTAGAATCAAACAGGAGAACCTCTTGCTGTGAGCCAACAACACTACCGCTGCACCCAGATCATAAAAAATACTACCCCTATGAAATAGTTTGTGCTACAGAGTTTGCCATTTATACTTCTTTCTTAACACTACTGTTCCAAAAATATGAGCATTTCTTTGAAATGTGAAGACATAATTTGATTCTGTCAAAGGGCTTAGGCTCCACCTGTTGGAAGTTACAATGCAAACGTCCTGGGCTCCATTGGAGTGAATGAATTAAGTGAGAATGTAGGAGCTAGTTGGGGTGCAGTTTTGTAAGAACTGAGTGAGAAGGCAGAGGGAGAATATTGGGTGAAGTGGGATGGTCTATATGGAGTACTAAAAGTAGAAATCTTTAGGAGTGCGTCATGGTGAGGTTGGGGAAAGCAGGTGGTCATTTTTGTTATGATATTAATGAAGTGTGAGTTGAAGAGATTGTCTATTTATGGTGAAGTTTTATCTGAGTGTAGACATGTTATTATTGGAGCCTGGATTTAGCAGGGATGATACAGATGTCCAGAATTTCTTGAGGTTCTGCTTATGATTGCTTTGAAAGTGTAGATGGTAGTTTTTTTTTATCGTTGATTACTTCTCTTTTAACTTGGTTGTAAAGCTGGTTAAATTTAAAGAAGCCTGGAGGATTTTTAATTTTCTGCCAAAATTTCCAGATTTTATCCATGTTTAGCATTAGTGTTTTTATAGATTTTGAAAGCCATGGTTGGTTTTGACATGTATAACACGAGGAGTGGCAAGGCTACTGAGGGTATCTAGAAATACTGAATTACAGTAGTTAACTGCATTATCTAAGGGTAGAATTTTAAGGATGTTCCAGTTCATGTTTTTCAATAGATTGACAAATGTCTGAGGATTGAAGCTGGACAGATTAAGCCTTTCTTGCTACTGATGTTTTTTTTGGGTGGAGGGAGATGTTCTAAGAACAAAAGCAGGGAACTGGTCACTAAGTGCATTTGGGAGAGTGCCAGGTGAGGAGATTTTGGTAGGATCAATAACTAAAACCCAGTCTAGTATAGAGCAGGGGATATTCCCCTATTTAATCTAGTTGGGGTAGTTATCAGTTGAGTAAAGTTGAATAGATTAATGTTAGAAGATGGGAATTCAGAGCAGAAGATTTGCCAATTTATATTAACATGACCAAGAATGTTCTTTCATTTTTTATTGTATGGGTGACCCAGGCAGGGATATCTTCCAGAACAGACATAGTATTGCCCAGAGGGAGAAATATGACTATGATAAATGGTTTTAGATGTATTTATTTTCAGAAAAGAGATGAGAAGTTCACCATTAGGGAACTGTGGATTATTATTAGATTATGGGGTTATGTTGTAGCTACCTTGGTAAAGTAAGGCAATACCATCACCTTTCTTCTGAAGCCTATCAGACCTGATGGTGTTGAAGGCTGGAGGGAAGAATTTGGAGTATTTGTTATTCAGTTTGAGCCAGGTCTCGGTGGTAGTCAGCGGCGAATCTGAACCACATAATTGCACATTTTTCTGTTCATTCTTAAAACACAGAAATCAGTAAAAGATAGGCAAATTGGTTGATATTGAAAGAAAGACTGTCTTATAATCAGATGGTTCAAAAAATTTTATTGACTCTTATAAAATAAATATATCATGTCCAAGATATGTAGAAGAAGAAGAAGAAGGAGAATTTCATATCAAAGAAAAAGGTTTTAAGTAAGCTCACACCAGCTATGCAAAGGGGACAAGGGCATGCAAATAAGTTACAGAACACAATGCCGAAGGGAATGTGGTGCATGGAGCTCTACACTTACACTTCAAGAACAGGAAAAAACAAGCTTGTTAAGCACCTTTCTGATGCCAGAAAGGTACTTAACAAGCTTTAATTAAGCACCCTAAGCACAGTTAAGATTGGGTCTCATGCTAGGGATGAACAGTATACAGCAGCAGCTGGAGGTAAAACAGCTTTGAAAGCTGCTTGATACATCACTCTGCCATAGTTATAAATAAAAAGTGTGCCAGAATGAAGTGACTAACAGCTTTTAAAGCTCTTTGGTCTTCAGGACACTTACTGTCTGTCTGTTTAACAATATTAAAGTGTTCCCTTGGCTTTCAGAGGCTTTATAAGCTGGTAAACTCTTCATGCTCCTATGCTTTTTTTCCAGACATTGGTAATTTTGTGCAGTACAGAGAATTATGATCAGTTCTTACCAATCATAACTCTATTATTGTGTTCTCAATATAGATGTCAATATTCACCTTTTAAGCCTTACTCACATGGTAAAGTCCTTAGCATTGATGTCTTGAACATGTAATAAGCTGGTTATGACTGGAGAACTAATCATAATCCTACATATAGTAGAAAAAGTGAAGACCCAACCCAATACCATATTTATGGGTGACTTTAATTACCGCACTATTAACTGGTAATCCTATACGACACCAAAGATACATGCACAGACATTCCTGGATTTTGTAAACACAAACTCCCTAGACCAGGTAGTCAATACACCAACCAGGCATGCAACTATATGATATGGTCCTCACTAATATAGGAGACTGCTACACACACCCCTACTGTAATGCCTTCCCTGGTAAGGTTAGAACACTAAATGGTCTCCTCTGAAGTAAAAATAAAATCTGGACCCCCAGCTAAACCTGGAATATTCAGGAGCTATAAATCACTCTCATCAAACTAAACAAATAACGCAGAGGGCAAATAAATTCTACCAAAGCCAAATTTGAGGCAAGTTTGGCCTCCCAGGCCAAGGACAACCACAAAGCATTCTTTAGCTATGTCCGCAACCTGAAAGGCAATACACAATTGTGTGCAGAGATCATTGTAAATGGAGCCACCTATATGGAGCCAGAAGATATATCAAACCTCCTGGCTGATAAATTCAGCTCCAACTTTACTCCTCTCTCCCCCTCATTCTTCCCTCAGGAAATATCATCCAATATAACTCTCCCTACTATCATTAGGGGACAGGTCCTTAATGCTCTCTCTAACACCAAGAACACTGCATCAATGGGCCCAGACAACATCACATGATGCCTTCTAAATACCATGAAACATGACCTATCCGGGCCTCTGCAATTACTATTTAACTGTAGTCTTCGATCAGGCTTCATGCCTCATGAATGGAGAAAGGTAACAGTCATCCCTCTGCACAAAGGTGGGCCATCTACAGACCCTGGAAACTACAGACCCATAGGTCTCACTATTCTTATATGTAAAGCCATAGAAAGTATTATCGTGGAGATGATCAATAGAGATATAGTAAACCTCCAGACACTGGACCCAACCCGGTTTGGTTTCGTCAAGGGCAGATCATGCCTACTCAACCTGGTGGACTTCTTTGAGAAGGTCACTAAAGCAATGGATGAGGGCAAAATCATTCACACTGTCTACCTTGACCTGGCCAATGCATTTGACACAATACCCCACTTGGGCATTGCTGACAAACTCAAGAGGTTAGGTACAAACCCATATGTCACCCAATGGATAGCCAACTAGCTCACAGACATGACCGAGGAAGTTAGAATTGGGGAGTCCATCTCTACAAAGAGACCACTCACAAGTGGAGTCCCTCAGGGATCAGTCCTTGGACCACTCCTTTTTGGTATTTACTTCTCAGAAGTCAAGGCCTATGTCAGTGGTCTCTGGCTGACTAAATTTGCAGATTATTGCAAATTAGGAGCTGTCATTTAATCTCACACTGACAAATGTTCTCCAGAAGGGGATGACACAAACAAACAACTGGTGTCAGAGCCATGGACTAAAACTAAATGCCAAGAAATGCATAATAGTATTCCTTGGGAAGTCATCCATCCCTTTTAACTATCATATTGACAACACACCCCTTAGAGCTGACACAGTAGTCAGGGACTTAGGGACATACATAGATAGCAACCCCTTAGAGCTGACCCAAGTAGTCAGGGACTTAGGGACATACATAGATAGTAATATAGCCTTTGATCATTACGTGTCTACAGTGATGAGGAAATCATTCTATGTTGCACAGCTTATAAACAAAGAGGTGGCATCTAGGTTCAGGGAAGTCATTATTCCAATGTATTTGGCATTCATCAGACATATTATTGAGTACAATGCCCCCTTTTGTATGTACCTAATGAGGCATATCCAACAGTTGGAACATCCACAGAGGTTGCTCACTAAAATAATACAGGATGTAAGTAATATGTCCTGTGCAGACAACCTCAAGGCCCTGTCCTTGTATTTTGTCTCCTACAGGGTTTTGAGGGGATATCTATTCCTGGCATACAGGGCATTATCAGACCCCAATCTAATGAAATTTCTGCATATCCACAAAACAAATAGCACCAGAATTACCCATTCTAAAGACTTAAACCATGCCTGTGATATAAACATTTATGGAACAGGCTCTCCATCCATGTAAAACAGAGTTCCTCCCTAACCCAATTCAAGTGCAGTTTGGACAATTGGATGGGAAACCAGAAATTCATCCCCGGTTTGGCACCTATGTCTCTAATGGACACAGGTAACCTGTAAATGGTTCATGTCCCAGGCCCATGCTTACACTTATCAAGGGTATCAGAACTTGTCAGAGATTTTGGATGTGTGGATAGGCTTAAAAAGGCCATTATGATCATTAGCTTAGTAAACACATATGAAACTATGAACCTATAAGAGGTAACTACAATTATGCAGCAGGTTATGTGGACCAGAGATGAAACTGGATTTGTCCAGGTGGTGTAGTTTGTCCATAACATTGATGTCCAAGAGGGAAGATGACACCCAAACTTGTAAGTCCTCTTTAACCATGGACTAGAGTAGCACACAGTGATCTGTCTTTACATATAGGGGGACAAATATTTTAACAGTGGTCTGTTTGTAATGAGCACATTTGTTTTCAAATACAATATTTCAATTAAACTTTGAGTTCAGACAAAAGCCTTTTAGTTTAAAAAGAAATGTTATGAATAAGTTGCTCCTGACTCCTGTAAGAATAATAAACCTCTTCTGGGACATTATAAGTCATATATCATGGTAAGTTTATACTGTGTGCTGATAGCATAGGCACCCATGTCTATTTATTTAGTAGCTAAGAAGGTTCATGGGATGCTGAGAGACCTTTGTTTTCTAATAGCTGTGTTCACATAGACATTATTATTGCCTAAATATATGACTTCAGATCATCATTAAGATTATTTCAGTATTTCTTTTCTTTTTCTAAAGGTTTCAACATATGTTTAGCTAATAAAGCATATATATATATATATATATATATATATATATATATATATATATATATATATATATATTTTTTTTTTGGGTGGTGGTATATTTAATTTAAACATTACCATCTCTTATTCCTGTTAAACCTTATTTAATCTTCCAGTTGGCTTTAGTGTCATATGTTTATTTACTGTCATATCTCTGTAGTGAGATAGTGGGGAGTATTCAGCACCAAACAGCAAATTATTTTATATGAAATTGCATGGTGAGTACTGACATGCAAGGTGAGGGCAATCCAGAGATATATGTGGCATGACTACACTACCAGAGTATTAACACAGCATGCAGAGTAAGAAAATGACTGCAGAATAGCATGAAAATATGAAAAAACAAGCCACCCTGGTGGAATCACAAATCAAACATGGGGGACTAATTCTGAAATGTAAGCAAATACTATGACGAGCCACAATGTTCATCTATTCAGCATACTAGGAGAAGCTTATGCATACTGTATTTATTTATTTAGCTGTTGTTTAACAGTAAAGCATATCTGGATACAAGACCTCTTTTCAGAGGTGGCCCAAGTACAAAAGCTCCAAATAAATAGGTTATGCAATTGTGTACAGATAAAATGAAGATGCTGCAAAACTGGGTTGTATACTTTAAGAGTGTGTTAGTGTTTCAAAAAATGAAAGTTTTCAAGGAGAGATTGAGAGATCTGATAGTGGATAACCTGTATCAGTGCATATCTGGTTTTGACAAGTAATGAGCAGGAAAGAAGCCATCATCATCGTCGTCGCCATCATCACCATCATTATCATCATCGTCGTCGCCATCACCATCGTCATCGTCGTCGTCGCCATCATCACCATCATTATCATTATCATCGTCGTCATCATCATCACCATCATCATCATCATTGCCATCATCGTCGTCGTCATCATCACCATCATCATCATCGTTGTCATCACCATCATCATCATCATTATCATTGTCATCATCATCACCATCATCGTCATTCTCATCATCATTATTGTCATCATCACCATCATCATCATCATTGTCATCATCATCACCATCATCATCATCGTCGTCATCATCACCATCATCACCATCATTATCATCATCGTCGTCGTCATCACCATCATCATCGTCGTCGTCATCATCACCATCATTATCATTGTCATCGTCATCTTCATCACAATCATTATCATTCTCATCATTGTCATAAACCCCTTTTTACCATTTTCTACATGAATTTGAGATGTTGTGTTGACTGTTACCATCTCTCTTGTTTCAGTGCCACTTTCATGCCTTTTTTGACACTCATGTCTTACTGTCACAGATCTCTTACACAATCCAGCCACCTCTTTGCTATTTGTCTTTGTTTCCTCTTGCCTTCTTCCTGTATGACCCAAATCTTTTTCACAAGTGTGTGTTCTTCTTTCCACACGTGTCCAAACCACTGTCATTTGATCTCTCTAACTTTTTCTGTAATGGGAGCTACTTTGGTTTCTGCTCTTATGTCCTCATTTCTTCATCTGTCCCACAGTGTGCATCCTATGAATTGTCTTGAGAACTTCATCTCTAAAACCTCTAGCGTCCTTAACTGCTCTGATTTTACTGCGCAGGTTTATGTACCATATAGTAGTACTAGTTACACCACTGTTTTTTACACCTTACTTTTCTGCTTCTTTGCCATTCTTCTGTCATTGATTACACCTGATACTCTATGTCAGTTGACTGCAGCCCCTCTGATTCTAGCTTTGACCTCTTCATTCAGACTTCCCTTCTCCTCAACCACCCCTCCCAGATACTGAAGCTGTTAATCTGTTCCACTATCTTCTCTTCTATCTCAATTGTCATCTTCATCTGAATGCCCCTTTGCTGCCATTACCACTCCCTTATCTGTGCTTAGTTTTACCCCATGTGCCTTTAGTTTGGAATTCCATTTCTTATCCTTGCTGAAGTTCTTTCTCAGACTCTGCCTGCAGTGCCATATCATCTGCATACAGCAGCTTTATTGATCTATCTCTTCCGACCTGTTTGCTGATGTAATTATTCACCAGTATGAACAGCAGTGGGCTCAGGGCTGAACCCTGATGCACACCCACTCCTACTGGGAACCTCTCTGTGAGACCAAACATTGTTCATACTTGAGCCACTGTGTCCTGCACTAATTCTTCCAGTGTTTCTGAAACCTTGAACCACTGTAGGACTGCTCAAATCAGCTTTCTGGGGACCATGTTGTATGCTTTTTCCAAGTCTAGAAATGTCCATTTGGACTTTTTCTTCATCTCTAGCTTCTTTTCAACTATTTGTCTCACTGTGAACATCTGGCCAGTCATGCTGCATCCTAATCTGAATCAGAACTGCTCATCTCCCATATTACATTCTACTACTCTGTGTATTTGTTTATCAATTACCTTCTCCAGAACTCTATGCAATGTGATAGGAAAGGAGTGGAAAAGTAATATGAATAGAGTGGCAGGAAATATTTGAGGTAGAGCAGAGTAGAAGGAAAGGTTGGAGAGCACAGAATAATAGAAAACTTAGACACAGAATGCTAGATTAAGGGAAATAAGTCTCAGTAATTTGTAAATATGGGCAAGGCTAGCATGCCATGAGAATGGGGGAGGGGGGTTCAGTTGAATATTAGTTATATAGCCTCTTATCCTGGGGATAAGCAAAGGCAGAGCTATGAGTTTATTAGGTGGGACTTAAGAGGTGAATTTTTAAGGATTGTAATGATAGGTCATGTTCAAGAGAATGTGGGACAGTGTTCCAGAGTTTAGAAGTGGGAGTCATCTATAGAACTGTTGGACTTTGACATTAGTAGTAAAAGTTGATCTGTAGAGCATAAAATCTCTAACAATTGCAGAGATGGATAATATTGGTGAGGACAAGGCAGTATTTAGGTTTATTGATGAGGTGCTCGATGGTGGGGAGTTGGGAACATGTATTTGAGCAGTTCAAACCAATCCAATTTTTTGAGAATTAGACAGCTATGGGTTCTATTGCAGAGACTGGCAGTCAATTTATCTACTTTGGTATATAACTGTTCCAGCTTATATAGTTCAGTGGAGTGTAAGTTGGTAAATATGGGAACAATATAGAGGAGTGTAGACAGAAGGAGGATAGTGGCTGTGTGTTTCCATGCAGAATCAGTCAGGTAAGTTTTAATTCTTTAAAAGGAGTGTATCTTCTGATGCTCTGTTGAATATGGTAGTCGGATTTCAGGATTTTGTCTGTGTAGACACGTAGGAGTTTTTTGAGCTCTAAAGTTCTATTTTTGTTATTTCAGAAATAAATATTGAGAAAGTTGATTGTTGTGCTTTAAATTGTGGGACAAGAGAATTAACTTAGATTTCTTTGGGATGAGGAATAACTGTAAGGTGATGAACCAAATTTCAAAAGAGGTGAAGGCTTCCTGTGTTGTTTTTTTGTAGAGTATCAAGTATTGACCATGACAGCTATGGATAGTGTTGTCAGAATATTTTATGATTGCAGCACTTATACTGGTTTATATAAAGATCATTGATAAAGATTTATTTTTTTATTTGTATTTGGTATTTGTTTACTGGGAAAGTCCGACTGGACTCGTGTCCTTTTTCAGTGGAGGTCTGGGAAGAAAAGCTCCACACTGAAACATACAGAAATACAATATGTATAAGCAGAATATATAGGGCACAGAAGTTAAAATACTAGCTAGTTACAGTTTGGAAAAGCAGTTATACAGACAGACCAGTTAAAGAATATCACAGTTTAACTAATAGCCAGTAATTCTTAACCTAATCGATAGAATCAGAAGATTAACAGTAAGTGGGGAGACATTGCATCATTAAACCTTTCTGTATAAGAAAATAGAGAGACCAATACCACAATTACACAAATTCTGAACACAGTTTAATAAGAAATTGAACTAAGTCTTAATATGCCATCAGCTCTACAGTGTTATAGTGCTATGGAACGTTAGTTTGCAGAGAGACATAGTCAACAGAATAGACAGAGGGAATGTATTTGTCAGTAAGTGAAACAAAGTAGCATCATAGTCAGAGGGAGAGCTTAGTCTGGTGCGGAGCAAACACAGCCATTTATTGAATAAGTGGCTTTTTAGTCTTGTTTTAAACTGGGCTAGTGATGTAACCATTGTAATGTTTTCTGGCAGTGCATTCCAGACTTTACCTATATAATTTGAGAAGAGAGAATCTCCAGTTTGGTTTTTGGTTATATTGATTTTTATGTGATGTTTGTTATTGGATCTTAGGGTTCTGTTAGTGGCATATGGTTGAAGAAATACTTGTAGGGCAGGTGTTTTCTCAGGTTCATAAAGTATTTTATGGGCCATGGTTAACGGGATGTAGTGAAGGAGATTGGGGGGCTCTAGCCAGATGAGTTGCTTGAGTGCTACATATGGTGAGGTCTAGCTGGTAGGTTTGTAGCATATCTAGCAAATTTGTTATTAACAACATTCAAGTTTTGCTAGCTCAGATTTTTTAAGATTTGTGAGTATGGGAGTTACGTACAGCAGTGTGGAGATAAGTGAGATTGGGCATGATAGTTTTAGTATTTTTAGTGAAGTAGTGTTTGGTCCTAAACAATGTTCTGAGTTTTTTGTTTACTTTTTTTACTGTTTGGGAAATATGAAGATAAAATTTTAAGTTACAATCAATTTTGACTCGTAAAAGTTTGGTGTGTGGTGATGGGAAGATCATGGTGTTATTTAGTGATACAATGTTGAAAGTGTTAGTGGGCGGGGCTGATTTATTAGGTTGGAAAATCATAAGTTTGTTTTTTTTTTTGGGGGGGGGTAAAATTAATTGAGAGTTTGTAAGCCAGGTATCAGCTGCTAGAAAGGATTGTTGTGTTAGGTTCTGAAGTTCTTCAACAGAGGAAGCAGAACATATCACTGTCGAATCATCTGAATATTGAATGAGGGAGGCTTGAGGGGTTGAGGTGTGGAGATTATTTGCAAATATTGCAAATAGTAGTGGGCCTAAGACTGAGCATTGAGGGACACCTATAGTCACTGGTAGAAGGGAAAGTCTGTTGCCAAGAAACTACTTGCTGGAGTCCAATAAGATAATCCTGGAACCAGACGAGGATAGACTGGCAGAAATTTAGTTCAGAGAGAACATTTAGTAGTTTACTGTGAGAAACCATATCAAAGGCTTTTGATAGGTCCAGGAAGACAGAGGATACATAATTACTGTTGCTCCTGTGATAATTGACAGTATTGGTATATGACATTAGAGTGGTTGATATACTATGATCGAAAGCCGTGCTGAGTGTTGGTTAGAAGTTTGTTAGTAGGTAGGTAATTAGTAACTTGCATGTTAGTGACCCTCCCCAGTATTTCAGACAGTGGAGATACTATTGCTGTTGGGTAATAGTTGGAAAGATCTGTTGATGAGCCACCTTTATGTAGGGGTATTATGTAAGAGGTTTTCCAAATGGAAGGGACTTGTTGTGCTATGGATCTATTGATAAGAATTGATATAGGGTAGGCTATACCATCTGTTGTTAGTTTGAGGAAATTGGCAGGTATGTTGTCTACAGCTAAAGTGGTGGGATTTAGTTTTTAAGCAGTTTTTTGATCATGTCTGTAGGTACAGGTTGCAGGGAGAAAGTGGTTTTACTATTGGAGGAGGCAGTGTTAGTTCTGATAGGAGGGGGGGTTGATTGTTGGACAGAGCTAAGATAGTTTTACTAAAGTATTTATTAAATTAAGTAGCAATGTTGTCTGAATTATTAGTAGTGGTAGGAGGGGGTGTGCTGACTTTGCCTGGAAGAAGTATATTGTTTATTTCTGTGGGTTATTGCGGTGTTTTAACTGGATTTCTGACTAGTAATTTATTTTGTTTTGCTTAATGTGCTGCTTTGCTTTATTTCCTAAGTTCCCAGTAGGTTTGTAGAGTGGGTTGGGACTTTGTTTTGTTCCAGGTTGCCCAGGCCTTGTCTCTAGATTTAAGTAGTGATTGTATTTCTTTTGTTAGTCGCGGGGCATAGTTTGATTTCACACATATTTTTCAGCTAGGGGCCTGAGAGTTTAGTATAAACAGTAAGGTAGAGTCAAAGTAATCAATTGCTTCCTGTAGGGGTAGAAGTTCCAGTGGGGTCCAGTTACTGTGTTTAAGTATATCTATAAGGTTGTCAGGGTTCAGGTGTTTTCTGCTTCTTATTTGTTTAAATGTAGTTTGTTTAGATGGGTTAGCTTGTTTTGAAGTAAATAGGGCGGCCATGGTGGTGCAGCAGTTAATGTTGTCACCTCACAGCAAGAGGTTCTCCGGTTCAATCCTCGGCTGGGGTGCTTTCTGTGCGGAGTCTGCATGTCCTCCCTGTGGTCATATGGGTTTCCTCTGGTTTCCTCCCACATCCCAAAGACATGCTGTAGGTGGATTGGACACTGTAAATTGGCCCTAGGTGTGAGTGTGCTCGCATGTGTGTGTGTGTGTGTGTGTGTGTGTGTGTGTATGTGTGTGTGCATGTGTGCCTGCGTGCGTGTGTGCGTGTGTGTGTGTGTGTGTGTGTGTGTGTGTGTGCGTGCGTGCATGCGTGTGTGTGTGTGTGTGTGTGCGTGCGTGCGTGTGTGCCTGCATGTGTGCGTGCGTGTGCGCGTGTGTGCGTGTGTGCGTGTGTGCGTGTGTGCGTGTGTGTGTGTGTGTGTGTGTGTGTGTGTGTGTGTGTGTGTGTGTGTGCCTTCTGTGGATGGTTGGGTGCCAGGCTGGCAACTCGACACTGTAAAACTCCACTGCCAATCATGAGTGGACAGGTGATCCACTGTGGTGACCCCTAACTGGGAAAAGCCGAAATAAGAAGAAGCTTGTTTCTAAGTAAATAGGTTGGGAAGTGGTCACTGAGTGTCTGGTAGACAGCCAGAGTGGGAGTAGAGTGGTGGCCTTTTTGTTAATATCCAGTCTAGAGAGGAGTTGTTGGATGGCTTATTAATCCTAATGGGTGACTGGATGTGTTGTGTGAAGCCGTGCAGGTTGATGCAATTATGGGGGTTTGTGAAGTTGCAATCTAACCAGACTACATAGAAGTCACCAGTATTAATTGTTTCCTGAGGTAATGTTTTACTGCTCCAGTATAGTATATTTTCTAATGTTTGGATATTATCCCCTGGTGGCATATAGATACCTATTATGTATATATGTTTCTTGGAATTAATGTTTAGTTTAGCAAATACTACTTCAGGATTGTTAAGGTTTGGTGTTTTTTTATCTAAAATTTCTATAAAGAGGTGGCTTTTAAAGAGTAGGGCTATGCCACCTCCTCTTTTACTAGTTCTTTCTGTACATATGATATTATATCCTGGTGGTAGTATTTCATTGCTGGGAGTGGTAGGTTTTAGCCGACTTTCAGTGAGAAGCACAATATCTGGGGAGTATATGGAGAAGTTAGCATGCAGCACATTAATTTTGTTGTTGACACTTCTTATATTAATATTTATGTATTCCATTTTGTGAGGCTGAGTTATACGGTTTGTAGGATGGACCAGGGTTTGGGTGTATGTCGCCACTGAGAGTTAGCTTGGATGCTAAGTTGATAGAGTTTTCAAGACTCTGACTATGTGTTTATGATATTTCTGAGAGATGCTAGGTATGTTTGGCTGAAGGAGAAGGGAAAACTGTATATTAATAAAGATATTGAAGAGTATATGGCCAAGGATGAATCCTTAGAAAAGCATAGACCGATACAGAGAGAAAATTTTAGAATTCATTTTACCATTCAATAGATTATAATCTATTGGTAAAGTAGCTGTGGAACCAAGACAGGAGTGAGTATATGAGTCCTTGGAATGAAAGGTTCTTGTAAGCCAATGTTTTGAAAGATGGTAAAGAGTTTTGATAGGTCCAGAAAGAGGGTTGATATTATGTTAGCAGTATTTCTATTTAAGTCAATGGTATTAGTGAAACTGAAAAGGACAGTGGTACTATGGTGTGGCCAGAAAGCATGCTGAGAAGAGGATGCAAGAGAGTGATATGGGGGAGGAGTTAGGTCTGTATGTATTCCTCTTCTGCTTTGGACAGTGGGATTAGTATAACAATAGTGTAGTAGATTGTGAGTTCAGTTGAGTTACCTCCTTTCTGTAGCTGGAGAATGTAAGATTTCTTCCAGATAAGTGTGATATGAGATTCAGAAATGGAATAATTCATTAGGACGGAGACTGAATAAGCTATAGCACACACTGAAAGTTTCACATGCTTGGCAGGTAGGTTTTCAAGTGCAAGGGTGAAAGGCTTTAGTTTATAAAGGTAACTTTTAATGGCTGCAGTTGAGATGGATTTTAATGAAAAGAAACTGGAGTGCATGCTGAGTTGGGGGGAATATTTTCAAGGTAGAAGGGGTTATATTGCTGAGAAGAGTGTGTGTTTGTGGGGGGAGTGACTGTACATTGCAAAGCTTCTACAATGATGTTATGATAAGCAGAAAGGACAGAGGTATATGGAAAATGCAATGGGTTTTCTGTAAAAGTGGAAGTGTTTATAGGTAATAGGTTAGGGGGAGTCACAGGTTTGAAATGTTGCTTTAATAGATCTTTGTATCATATTGAACTAAATGAGCAAAATCCTTTCTTCTAAGGAAGAGAGGAATCACATTAAAATGATCAAAATGGCTTAGAAAATGTTAGGCTATGTGTGGCTAACTTAGACATGCTTTGAACTCTAGTTTAATTTAGTCTTTAGTGTTTTGTTTAACACAACATAAATGTGTGTTTAATAAAAGTTCTGCAACCATTTCATACACAATAAAATGTAATAAATTGATACTAATTCAGCTAACTAAACTATGGTTGCAACTGTCACATAGTATGCCACGAAAAACAGGCATGTGTATCTTTTTTTACAGTTCTGTAAGGCTACTTTTTTCTGGTATAGCTATGTATGTGTGCATCTGTTAGCACTCGGGGGGGGGGGGTCCTAATTTTATAGGTTGTACCTGTCAAGATGGCTGGTTTATACATCTGTGCTCTCAACTCCCCAGAGGCATGAATTTGCACATATGCACATTTTGAGTTTTATTATTTTGGACCTTGAGCTATGGTTTATGATGGCCTCCACTATTATTGTGAAAGATTAGTGGTTAAGGAGTATGATCAGATATACATCTGAAGAAGGGCATCATCCAGACAGCCATGATGGTGTGTTGTGCTCTTACTGGCATTCTTACAAGCAGAACTTTTTCCATTGTTCCACAATTCTCATGGATTGAACTTATAATTTATCTCCTTTCAGTGATTCAGGGATCATTCCAGTTAAGGAGGTTCTCTTACATGTACTGACATTCACATTAACTGTTGTATTGAATTTGTGAAATTTTTCTTATGAAGTTCATTACAGTAAATATTTTTTTTTGCTTCTTTTACATTACTGATATAATACTAATGATAATTGTTAAATACACTAAAATGTCGTAACACAATTTGACTCATTGTTTCATTGTTACAACCCCACAATGAGATTCATTTTTATTATTTAATATCGTTTTTGTTGCATACTTAATGGATGCATATTTTTTGTGAGGAAATTACTTTCCTGCTGCTTTTTTCTCAAGTCTTTGAAATCTATAATAGCTGCTAAACATGTAATATCTTGTCCATTCTGCTATGAACCTTAGTTTACTTTTCAAGTAGGTAAATATGTTTATGTACATTTACTCAATATGCATTTGTTCTTGCCTTCTTAATATGTTACTCATGATAATAGTTCTTCTTTAGGTCATGTACATTTACACAACACAACATGTGTTTGTTGTTACCACTGGCCCAAGGTGCAGCTCAGAATGGTCCTGTGGTTAGTCCACTTTCTCAGTTAATAAACTAAAAATAAAATAACATAAAATAAATTGCAGTTCAAGTTAGAACCTCAAAACAATACATTTTACTCAAGTTATTCTGATTCTGAAAATTACTGATTGGCTTTTTACCATAATTCAATATTTTGTTCAGCATTTTGAGAAAGTTTTATTTAGTGTCTAACACTCTACAGATAAAGTTATATGCATTATTTAATTATATGTAGGTGGCTACACCCTTTCATCCTTGTTATTGGATTTTATCTTGAAAAGCTGAAAAGAGCAAGAACAAAACATAGGATATTTAAAGCAGACATACACCTAACTATGACAGTGCTTTCCGGCATGAGACCTGTGCTGGTACCAATAGGGTAGGAATCTATAGGTTTTGTAAATTATAGTTGGAAGATTAAAGAGGTAGGTGGGAAATAGTGCAAATGTTATGATTTACATTTGAGGCAGAAAGCAAATAATATTAAAGAATACTAGAGTTCTCTTATCAGTTTTTATATAGCTGCAATAATTATTTCAGTACTGCTGGGAAAGGTGAAGCAGTTCAATCTTATATTTTTGTTTTCATTGAATGGTCCTGCTGAGTACCTATTTTCCTTTAATCACGCATTTGTCATTTGGGCAGCAATCAGTTCCCCATAATTCTACCCAGCTAGAGAATGCACAAAAGAATGCAATGGAGCTTTTCCCAACTGAAACATCTAAAGGCACACACAGTTGCACTTCCAACTGAACAACATCAATAAAATCATCAGACACGCCAAAAACTTTGTCTACTGAGACTTATTTTGCTTGATTAAGCCTAAAAAATGCATTGCACCAAGGACTGACAAATCAGCCACATTCCAACTAAGTAATAACTTGGTCTTAAAGGCCAGGGTGTAGATGAATGTATGTGCTAGGGTAGTAGGCTTATTTGTGTTTATATTATACTCGTAGGGCTTTCCTGAGATCACTAAAGTATTCCTTACCCTCTGAAATGTTGGATGAGAGTGATACTGAATTAGTATTAGAATATTGTCAAAGAAAGCAAGGTACTCCTCTTTCCTTGCCTCAACATCATGGCAAGGCATTGACAGCAAGTCTCAAAGAAGGTCAACCTGTGACTCAGTAGTTAATATGAATAATATAGATGCTAGAAGGAAACTTTGTTTTACCCCTTAATATAGCATCAAAGGTACTGAAATAAAGAACCATTTTCACTACTACTACTAATCACACTAGCACTACCACCACTTCTGCTACTACTACTACTACTACCACTACCACTACTACCACTAGTACTGCTGTGACTACCACTACTACTACTACTACTATTGCTACTTCTGCTAGTACTATTTCCACTTCTACTTCTTTTACTACAACCACTACTACTACTAGTAATACTAATACTACTATTGTTCCTAATACTACTTCTACTAATACTGCTATCATCACTACTGCTACTAATCCTATTACTACTACTACTGCTATCACTACCACTACTACTAATAATGTCTATTAATGCTACTACCATTTTCACTACTATTACCACTACTAATGCTACTTTGTATAGTAGTACTATAACAACTACTGCTACTACTACAACCACTACCACCTCCACTACTACTACTACCACAACTATCACATCCAATACTACCAGCACCACCACCACTACAATGTCCACTACTGATACCATGACTACAACCTCCACAACTACTACTACTACCACTCCAGTCTCCATTGTTTCTACTACTATTACCACCACTACCACCTCCATTACTACTACTACTACTACCACTACTTCCTCTACTACTACCATCACTACCACCGCTACAATCCCCACTAATATTACTACTACCACCACTACCATCTCCACTACTACAACTAAAATCTCCACTAATACTACTATCATCACTATCACCGCCCCTACTACTATCACATATACCACTTTCACTGCTACTACTACTACCACCATTAATACCACCTCCACTACAACTACTACCATGATCACTACAACCTCCACAACTACTACTACCAACACTACCACCTCCACTACTACCACTACCACCATTTCTACCTTCCTACTACTGCTACCACTACATCAGCTACTACTACCACCACTACAACCTCAACTACTACTATCACCACTATCACTGCACTACTACTACCACCACTTTGAACTCCTCTACTAGTACTACCACTACACCTCCACTACTACTAGTAATAACACCACCACTACCACCTCAACTACTACTACTACCACTATCACCTCCACTACTAGTAATGCCACCACCACTATTACTACCACTACCACCTTCACTACAAGTACTGCTACCATCTCCACTACTATCACCACCACTATCACCCCACTACTACTACCACTTCCATTACTGTTACCACCATTACTACTAATACCATGATTCCCATCTCCATCATTACTACTAGAAACACCACTTCCACCTGCATTACTATTACTACTAATACCACCATCAGTACCACCTCAACTACTATTACTACCACCTCCACTACTTCTACCACTACCACCACCATCACTACTACCTCCAATACTAATACCATTACTAACTCCAGTACTACTACTACCATCACTTTCACTACTACTACTACTACTACTACCACCTCCATTACTACTGCTATCACTGCTGCTACCTGCACTATAACTGCCATTACTACTACTTCTACCACCTCCACTACTACCTCCATCACTACCACCTCCGTTACTCCTAATAGCACTGTTATTACCTCCACTACTGCTACTACTACCACCACTACCTTCTGCACTACTACATCTACTACCATCCCACTACTACCACTACTATGTCCTCTACTACTGCTACCACAATTAAAACCTCAACTACTACTACCATCCCCACTACTACTACTACCACCACTACTACCACCTCCACTACTACTACTAATACTACTACTACTACTACTACTATCACCACCACTACCACCTCCACTTCTACTAATACCACAACTATCACTGTCACTACTTACTACTACCACCACTGCCACCTCCACTACCACTACTGCTACCATTACTAACTCCACTATTACCACCACCACCTCCACTACTTCTACTACTACCACCACCACTGTCAACTCCACTTCTGCTACCAGCATTAGCACCTCAACTACTACTACTAATACCATCACCATTACCACTTCCAATACTATTACTACAACCTCCACTACTACTACTACTGCCGCTATTACCACCTCCACTACTATCACCGCCACTACCACCACCACCACTACTACTATTATCACCACTACCACCTGCACTACTACTACTACAACTGCCACCTCCAGTGCTAGTACTACTACCACCACCACCTCTACTACCACCTCTAGTGTTATTACTATGACTACAGTCAACAAAGTATAAAATTACTTAGGTAGTTTATAGTGCTGGAATGCTTAAAACATGTAAGACCAAGATATGGTGTTAGGCATGTTTTTGTAATTGAAGGAGGTTGCTTTGCTGGGCACTATACTCTCAACATGCTGCTGCCAAAGGTGGAGCAAGTTTAGAATGTTATCGCCAGTATTTTACCTAGCAGTTATCTGAAAGTATCTATGTGTATGAATCAGGAGAGAAAGGATTTAAGTCTGCTTGTCCATCTTCCGACATAAATTTCATAATTCATAATTCATAAAGAAATATATATTTAGCTCTCTGGAGAGTTACCATCTTTACCAGATGCATGCATAGGAAAGATGATGATCTTTTTCAAGGACTGAGGGCAGACTGTCTTGAGCATTGCCCCTGAAATGTTTTCCATAATAAGCTAACTAGTTCTAATGGCATACCACAGCATAACACATGGTAGACCATCAGCATTGCAGGCCTTTGGCAATTCAGCTTGCTAATCTACAGGACTTCTTTAGGTTTAGAACTGTGAAATGAGGTGTGAACTTTGACCTGAGCTGTCAGAGCAATGAAAGAAGAAACATAAGTTATCTGGAGGAGTTAATTTTCTGAGAAAATCTTTCAGGAAAAGAAAAATGATGGCATGTTATATATATATAATCAGTTCCATTATGTATATCCTGAGATGTATTGTTACATTTCATTATTTGTAAATTGCTGTAACATTTAAAGTATTGTTAAATGTCATATTTTGTAAATTGTAGCTGCCAAATGGCTCTGGTCTTGACCAAAAAGGGTTCATAGACCATTTCACCTACCTGGATAACAATGTTTAATAAATAAATGAACGAATGAATAAATAAAGAAATAAGTTAATAAATCAATCAGTTGGCTAATTGTTAACTTGCCAGGGAATGTCATTTGCAACCAAGACCACAGCAGAAGGATAAGATCCATGCAGATATGAAGAGACATAGTGAGCATAGAATTTAATTGAACTCAAACCATAGATCAGCATGGCAGAGATCTTACCACTGGCCACCATACTGCCCTTAGGTCTCAAAAACAGCTTGAGAATTTCTGCCATAGTGCAATTTTAAAAATTAGTAGAAGGGTCTTTTAGGGATGGGATATTCCTCTCTATGTTTTAAGTTTGCATAACCTTCCAGGTAGGTTATAGGTCCAACAGTCCCACAGTGAAACTGAATAATATTAGGTGTGTAGTCTGCCTTCGTCAAGCTCAGTCTTTTTGGCAGTAAGGTGTTGCAACTATCATTGCACGTCTCTTTTTAGCATCTCATATTCCTCATCTTATGTACTGCATATACCTTAGTAGCAATATGTAGAGTATGTTGGAGATTATCTAGCTCCCGGAATCATGCCTTCTACAGTCCTGTTATTCAGTACTGAAAGTCTAAGTGGAAGTGTATCCCACATGATGTTCTAAAAAGCCGCTCATAAGTATAGCTAATTCCACTGGTCCAACAAGAGCTTCTGGCCAGATAGGTGTTGATTTGTCCCTTTAGAGCCTTATTGTTTTAAGTAGGCAACCTCCAGCATGATAATCAAGGTCACATGACAAACGCACACAAATAGAGAGAAAGCCCTCCATGTTGGCACTGTTAGAATCACAGAAGTGAAAAGTTAATATCACATCACTTGAATGTCCAAATTTTTTGCAGAATGTCTAGATCTTTGCCTCATATCTTTTGGCCATTTCCCTTAACTCAGTGGTTTGTGACAAGTCATTGAGTACTGCAGTCTGTAAATAATGAAAGACATCTTAATTTCTAAGTTTATGAGAACAATTTTTTAAAACTTTCCTTATTTTTGGCTTTGACTCTGATTCTTACACTAAGAATTAAAAAGTATGGGTAATATTAGTTCTTATTTGAGCCTTGAACGTAAAATGACCAGCATATTGAGCTGACATCACTGCCACACTTTATTAATTTTAAAGCCTTAAAAACAAACTTGATAAATTACAGGGTCATCTAAGGCTAACTATCTAAAATATTTCAGCTATTGATAGACCCGCCCTCTCATTCTTCCTAAGGTGTGAAAAGTGCCGGCCTTCTCTGTGCACATTGGCAACTGTTACTTCAATGATCTTATGTGGAAATGCAACCTACTTGTGCTATTCACTGTTGTGGATTTGTTTCTTATTCTGAGTTTCATAGACATGGAAATTTACTGCATTTGTTCAAGAATATTTGCCGGTAACACCAGTTATTTCACTTCTGTACTCAGTGTAACTCTTTCCTGTGGGATTTCTGGTAACCATACACAGTCTTCTGTTTTGAAAACTGTCATATTCTGTGATTTTTCTTTCTTTCTTTTTTTATATGGTACAAAAGTTTTAATGCATTAGATTTTCCGCTTATGTCATTTCATTACTTCCTCATTTCTTTATTGCATTATAGTCTATTAATAATTCATAAAAAGCAGAATCCTTGAGTATGATACATTAGTCATTTTCCTCTGCGATGTGCAATCTATCAATTTAGCTTATTACTGATACAAAAAATCCTGTCAGTTAAGACATGGTAACTCAGTTTTGATCGACAGCTTCCATATGCACACAAACATATGGCTAAAACACAGTTGCCAGTGCAGTAATTTTAATGACGTCACAGTCCTAAGTCCATTTGCAAACCAATGACACTGAAGTTCCAGAAACTAAAATCCCTTTAGTCATTTCCTTCATTGCTAGGTGCCTGCAGCTGGAACTTTTGTTTTATTTAAATACTGCCAAACAACTGTATCCTTCTACACAGTACATTTTCTATCTTATATTTGTTCAGTCTGTTATTAACTTTCCCTTGGAATTTTGGACCTTAATGATATTCACACCTTATTGCATGTAAATGCAATAGCTTGTCAATGTATGTTTTTTGTTCATTGCTATTATGCATTTTTGAATCACTACACAGATACTGGTTGATGTATTATGCACAGGGTAGTGATAATGCAGTAAAAAGCCGATGTGTATACCAAGAATTATTTATTTGTTTATTGATTGATTGATTTGTGTTTTATTTGTTAAGGTGATAACAGTCTGTGGGGGAGTGCATCACCAATTAAAGCTTCTCTTCTCTTTTGGCTGTTCCTGTTAGAGGTTGCCACAGCGGATCATCTGTTTCCATTTCTTCCTATCCTCTACATCTTGCTCTGTCACACCAACCACCTGCATGTCCTCTCTCACCACATCCATAAACCTTATCTTAGGCCTTCCTCTTTTCCTCTTACCCGGCAGCTCCATCCTTAGCATCCTTTTCCCATTATACCCAGCGTCCCTCCTCAGCACGTCCAAACCAATGTAATCTCACCTCTCTGGCTTTGTCTCCAAACTGTCCAACCTGAGCTGACCCTCTAATATACTGATTCCTAACCTGTTCATCCTTGTCACACCCAGTGCAAATCTTAACATCTTTAACTCTGCCACATCCAGCTCTGACTCTTGCCTTTTTGTCAGTGCCACTGTCTCCAACCCCATATAACATAGCTGGTCTCACTACCCTTTTGTAGACCTTCCCTTTCACTCTTACTGGTACCCGTCTGTCACAAATCACTCCTGGTACTCTTCTCCACCCATTTCACCCTGCCTGTACTCTCATCTTCACCTCTTTTCCACACTCACCATTACTCTGAACTGTTGATCCCAAATACTTAAACTCATCCACATTCGCCACCTCTACTCCCTGCATCCACACCATTCCTCTATCCTCTGTCTCATTCAGACACATATATTCAGTCTTAGTCCTGCTGATCTTCATTCCTCTCCTCTCTTGAGCATATCTCCACCTCTTCAGTGTCTCCTCAACCTGGTCCCTACTCCAATACAGATCACAATGCCATCTGCAAACATCATAGTCCACTGGACCTCCTGTCTGATCTTATCTGTCAACCTACCCATCACCACTGCAAATGAGAAGGGGCTCAGCGCTGATCCTTGATGTAATCCTATCTCCACTTTAAACGCATCCATCACTCCCATCACAGACCTCACCAATGTCATGCTACCCTTGTACATGTCATGTACCACACTTACATATTTCTCTGCCACTCCTGACTTCCTCATACAATATCACAACTCCTCTCTAGGCACCCTGTCATATGCTTTCTCTAAGTCCACAAAGACACAATGCAACTCCTTCTGACCTTCTCTGTACTTCTCCATCAACACTCTCAGAGCAAACATTGCATCTGTAGTGCTCTTTCCCAGCATGAAACCATACTGCTGATCGCTAATCATCACCTCCATTCTTAACATAACTTCCACTACTCTTTCCCATAACTTCATCTTGTGGCTGATCAGTTTTATCCCTCTGTAGTTACTACATCTCTTCATGTCACCTTTATTCTTAAAATCAGTACCCAAACACTTTTTCTCCACTCCTCATGAATCCTCTGACTTTCCAAGATTTCATTAAAGAAGCTGGTTAAAAACTCCACTGCTATTTCTTCTAAGCACCTCCATGCTTCCACTGGTATGTCATCTGGGCCAACAGCCTTTCCATTTTTCATCCTCTTCATAGCTGTCCTAACTTCCTCCTTGCTAGTCAACTAAAGCTTGAAAAACGAAAATAGTTAGAAATCAGCAGACGAGCACTGGATATAGACAGCATCAAGCATGAAGTTTTCCTAGCTACTAAAGCCAATATAGGATCATGGGATCCTAGAAGAATACTAGGCTAGCAGCCCTAAAGGACCCTTTTAAGCCAAGTCATGTTTCCCAGAACTACCAGAAAGATATTTGTCCCTTAGGATGTATGTGTTTTTTTTACCACAAGCATAAGTTAAAACATAGAAATTGTCTTTACAACTGTATTTCTCCTCTTCTAACCCCTCCCCAATGAATAAACCAGCACCAAACATCACAGATGAGCCTAAATAAGAAAGAAAACTAAAAAATAAAGAAAACAGTAGGGGAAAAAAAGTCTTCATACACACTGCATACACCCACCATTTTATCACTTTTTAGTAAAGAAGCACTCATAAACAGCATAACAGTCTGATATCTCTTAGGGAAAGCACATCCAAATCTCATACATACAATACCTCACATATTCCAATCAACCAGGAAATGTGAATTAAGAGTTAAAAGTTAAAAACATTATAAATATTCAGTCCATTCACAACATACTTATTTAATATACTGCGAGCAGCTTGCAATTATGTTATGTTATCATGAGCTATCACTTTATAATTTATGTTCCACACTTATGAAAAAAAGGAAAAAAAGGATATATATGTAAAGAAAGCTTATTATTAGTTAAAGAATTAATTTATTAATACTTATTAAGATAAGGCTTATATTTACTATGGAAAATAAAATATAGATTATTAGCTTAGCAATTCATAGAGAAAAAGGAAAACTGACATTTATTTACCTTTTAGAGAAGTGAATCCTTGTTTCCTTGATTTCACTTGTATCTCCAGTAACTGAACTGGTAAACTTTATCATGGAAAAAATAGTAAAACAATTAACATCAATGTAATACTAAAACTAAGAGCCAGTGGAATTTACTTCTGCTTGTCTCTTCAAAGTGCTATTGTTGCAGTCCATATCTTCAGTTTGGTCTAGAATGTTTTGGTTTGTTTGGTTTTAAAAATGACAGCTCAGAGTCTGGGTCTTCAAAGTGTCTAATTTCATTCTGAAAAAGTATGTTGAGCCTGACAGGAAAGATCAAATGTACCTTTAACTGTCTTCTCTTAAGTTATTTTATCAGAGGTAAAAAAAACGGAACTTACGTATTATCACAACCACGCATTCTCGCCAGCACTTTATATTATCGGAACCACCCATTCTCAGCAGCACTGTAAAACAACAAAAAAGGCTCTTGCCTTATGTTTACAGCTAAAATATTGCTGGTGTGCTGCAATTACTTTTATGAAAGATGGTTTAAGGCTTTGGCTTACTTACATAACAACCAGGCATTCTTCCTTTATATAGCAGACACTGTGTATCTGCTGAAGTCATATATAAGCTACTAATAAAAATTACAGTAATGTTGGTGATGGGACACTGGTTTATGGTACACAAAAACGAATTTCCGTTTTCATGAGATTAAATTATGACATTGATTTTTTTAAGTGCAATTTCCAGTCATTACAGTTTGTAATCCTTATGTAATGTGCAAATGAAACTCTGATGCACGACAAGATGGGATGGTACAGATGCTCATGATCTGACTGTCACTGTCCCTCGCAAAATGGTGTATTAAAGACAGTGAAGTGGAAGGGATTTCTTATTTGTAAGTACTGTTGCTTGTTTTCCGATACGTGCAGACATCAACAACAAATGGTAGTATGGGAAAAGGAAATCAGTGTAGCTGGTCTGTGGGGCCTTACTGACATTCAAAAAAAAAATGGATAGCTCATACCCCTCAGCTTCTTAGCACAAAAAGCCTGAACAAAGCCAAAAAAATGGACAGATATTAAATATCACTCTGAAAACAAACGGTACTCGCATACAAGAAATCACTTCAATTTCACAGTCTTTAATACTACCAGTTTTGTTAGTTACATTATCTGCGACCTGCTCATTGCAGTTTCTCAGCACTGCATCCATAGCCAGCCTTAGGCATAGGCCAACTAGGCGGCTACCTAGGGCGCCGCTTTAGTAGGGGCACTTTTTCAGTATTTATTTGGTGTAGGTAGACCAGGATGGGGGCACTGGGTGGTGTGGTGGGGGGGTTCCGTGGTGCCCTTTTGCCTAGGGCACCAGTTGACCTAAGGCCGCTCCTGACTGCATCTACATCCGTGAGATGTTTGGAATGTGGTTGCGATAATAAGTAAGTACCAAAAAAACTTCCTTTTGGTCATCACATTATTGAAATAGTTATCAAATCTTATTAGTTTGTTATCCAATTTAATAGATTTGGACAAGGCTGTTTTAAATAATAGCTTCTTGTCTTGAGATGAGAAGAACTTAATAATAACTGATCTCAGAGAAGAGTTAGTTTTTGATGAAGTAGAAACTAAAGACCTGTGTGCCCTTTCTACACCATACAACATAGCTTCAGATATATTTAGAATCTTAGGAATCCAGGCAGTAAGAAAGTTGACCATATTTTTTGCTTCTATTTTTTCAGGCAGTCCAAAATATGAATGTTATTTCTCCTGGATCTGTTCTCCAAATTGGCAATTTTGTTTAGTAATAAGGTATTCTGTCACAGTAGAACTTCAATATTCTCATCTTTGGATACTCTGCCTTCTCTGTCATTCAGAGAATCTTCCATTCCAGTTATCTTGAGTTTCCTGTTATTTTAAAATCCCATATAACTGTTCCATCTGTTTGGTACATTTTCTTTAAAGCTATCAAGTTTGTCATCCATATTCTATCTATTTTTAAAGAAAGTTCTTGTATGTCAGAAAGAAAAGATTGGAGTTTTTTCTTTAAAGACAAGTCCTGAGAGATTGTCTTTGAATTACTCACTTTACAGCTATTGGTACAGACCTTTCAAATGAATAATTTGACAGATAAAAAAAAATCAATATTTAGAAATTTTTAGATAATACCCTTGTTATGTAGTATCGGGTAACAGATTCTGTTAAAAAATGTGGTTTAGGATATATTTCCTCTTCTTCCTGAGGGGCTAGAGCCCTGAGTAATTCCTTGAACTCTTGTGTTTTCTCTCCAGCCAACTTCAGCCTAGTGTCTGCTAATCTTAGAGCCTCCCCTGACTGCTGTTTGCAGCTGATTGGGACAACCTCAGGTTTTAGATGTGAGCCAAATGTTTCACTGGGGATGACTTGGCAGTGGTTGATTCTACACTAGTGCTCTTTCCTTCCTAGGAGGAAGCCTACCTGAGTTGCATATTGGCCATTGTTATATGTGATCTTGTGACTGTCTGTCTCTTGCTGAGCCACATGTTGTCCACCATCAAGCCATTTGCTAGACAGAAGACTAAAATGGCCTCTCCTTCTTTATTCCTTGTGCCCCATACACATGGACTCAGGCAGTCCTCATATCCTGTTCTGTCTGTCCCTATATGTTCATAGGTTCATGGGTAGGTGCTAGGCTATCAGCCCTAAGACCTATACAAGCCTAGCCATAATGATTCCCTGGCTATTGCTTCCCACAAATATTTACTTTCCTGGACCCCTGTCTAGCAGGGCTACTGACGTGATCCCCAGGGTGAATTTCCTATCTTCCTTACAATCGTCAAGGTTCTTCTTGAAGAGGGCCATTGAGGCATTCTGCCTGACATGTATGGTCAGCCTATTCCAGAGGATGGGGAGTCTCTGGGTCAGGAACCTATCCCTCCAGCATGTTCTATTCATCATGATGACAAGGTTAAGATAATTGGAGCATGTGGTCTGAGGGGTTGGGATTTCTTTAAGTGCAGCATGTCCAACAACTCTGGGTTTGACATGGCCTTGTATGTTAGGCATAGATTGCCTCTGAGTAGGCGATATGTGACAGAGTATAGCTGGAGTTTCTTTAGACGGTCAGCATAAGGCAGCTGCTTTAGGCCTGTGATTCTTATTGTGAGGTGTTTCTGCAGCCTTTCTAGTTGTTGCAGATATCTTGTGAGGTACATACCAAATGGGGCATTCTATTCTATAATGGGTCTAATGAGGGATGAGTACAGAGGGACAATAACATCCTTTTTTCTGGATGAAAAGCCCTTAGTGATGAGGTGTGCCACGTAGAAGGATTTTCTAACTGTTGTGGCTATGTAGTTATCAAATGAGACCACTGTCTACCTGTGTCCCTATGTCTCTTATCACACTTTCGGTGTTTAGTGTACTGCCACCTATGTGGTAGTTCACAGGTATGTGTTTTTTTCCAAAGGGGACAACTATACATTTTTTGCCATTTAGCTTGAGCCCATGACTCTGGCATAAGGCATCTGTTTTGGTAAGGCCCTTTTGTAGTATATCCACATCATTTGGGGATTCAATAATGGCTCCCAGGTTGCAGTCATCTGTGACCTTTGTAAGTCAGAGTCCCTTAGTGTTGGCCTGTACTTCAGAGAAGTAGATACCAAACAAGAGTGGTCCCAGGACAGAACTCTGTGGTACACCACTTGTCACTTGTCTGGAGCTGGATTTGGAGTCGGCTACTTTTACAGTGTGTGTTCTGTCAGAAAGCCAGTTTGCAACCCATCGAGTGACATAGAAATTAATGCCCAGCTTAGTAAGTTTATCTATGATTTCAGAGTGGGGGATAGTGCCAAAAGCCTTGACGAGGTCCAAGCAGGCTGTATGAACCACCTTACCCTCGCCCAGGGCTCTGGAGACTGATTCAAATAAGTTGATCAGGTTTAGGAGGCAAGATTGGCCCTTCACGAACCCAAACTGGGTGGGTTCCAGAGTCTGAAGGTTGCCAGTGTCTTTGTTTATACGTTCCATGATAATAGGTTCCATGGCCTTGCAGATGAGGCTCATCAGACTGATGGGACAGTAGTTCCTGGGATCCAAAGTGGATACCCCCTTGTGGAGTGGGATGACTATAACTGTGCGCCACTCTGTCGGCACGAAGTTTGAGGTGAGGTTATGATTAAACATGACACATAGGTGAGGTGCCAGTTCATTTTGTAGTTCATGTAGTACACAGCCCGGGATGTCGTCTGGTCCCATGGATGCTGTATTCTTGGCTTTGGAGAGTGCGTTTTTTACCTGAGTGGCAGTAATTATGGGAATTTGGCATTCTTTTGGTATTGAGATGGGCCCTTTAGGGGGTGAGAGGGGGGTGAAGTTGGCACTGACTCTATCTGCCAGGATATTGGCAATATCCTTGGGATCAGTATATCTAGTGGGATTCTGCTGTAGCTCAGAGCAGATCTGAGTATTGCCATATAGATTCTTGACATAGCTATAGAATACCTTGTGGTTGTCTTTGGAATCTTTGGCAATTTCATTTTCGTAACTATCTTTGGAAGATTTTATGAGAAATCTCAGCTTTCTACTGAGGTTGGTGAGGGAGTTTTTTGAATCCTGGGTTCTTCATCTTTTCTGCAACAGTTTCTTCCTTCTGTTGTACCACTTGTTTATGGCAGGGGACTGCCAGATTGGCTTCCTTTTTTTAGAGGACAGCATCTTGGTTCTATTTGGGATGGCTCGGTCCATGCACGAATGAATGTGCTCGTACAGCACCTTAGTGTAGGATTCAGCAGGTAAACTTCCAGTTCCCATCTGCATGGGTGTCATGAAGTTGGTTACTTCTGACTTGAGAAGCATGAAGTTGGCTTTGGAAAAGTTTTTTACGGAGGTTTTCTTACAGGGGTTGGATCTGGATGTCAAGGGTGATTAGCTTATGGTCTGATCTGACCAACGAGGGGGTGACCACTGGTGTGGAGCATCAATTTCCCATGTTAGTAATGACCAGGTCTAGAATATTGGTACCCCTGGTGGGACTATGAATTAGTTGCTCTAGGGTGTTGTAATTTATGAATTCCAAGAACCGTTGAGCAAAGGTGTTGGTACAGCAGTAGTTTTCCCAGTTAATGGCAGGGTAGTTAATCACCCAGTATTAGGGTGTTTGGTTGTATCTTAATATTTTTCAGTATGTTTAGAAAGGTGTAGTGAGAATCTTGGGGCATGGTGGGGGATATGTAGCAAGCTACAATTTGTATTGCAGTCTTACCTAGTGTTAGTTGCACCTGGAGAATTTCAGATGCATTGTGTTAGGCAACCAGCCTGGAGGTGTGACTATCCTTGGTGAATATGGACACTCCTCCTCTTTTAGTGTTTCGGTCCTGGTTTGATGGCTGAAAAGTGTGGTATGAGTTGTAGTCTAGTATTGCAGGGGTGCTCTATGGAGCTTTGAACCAGGTCTCAGTTACTGCACAGATCAATGCTCCCCATTTTTAGGAGAGCCACAAGAGAGTCCATCTTGAGGTTTAGACTTCTAGCATTGAGTAGCATTACCTTCAAATTTTGCTTGCTTGTACCTGTTACGGTGGTAGTTTTGACTGTTGAACCTTGCCTAAAAAAGGCACTATAGGGGTGGCAAGAGCCTTAGACAGTAACCTGAATCCCAGGGGCAAGAGGTGCAAACCATTTCTTGCAAAGCATCGTGGTTTGTCGATCATGTTGTCCCAGACAGATAGATACTGGATCCCCTCTGAATGACAACAGAAGCTTAGCCATTTATTAAAGTCAGCCATTTTGTCCTTATACTGTGGTATCATTCTGGACGATGGAAGGATGCTACTCAGGGCTAGGGTCATACCTACCTGAGCTACATGATCTGAGAGCTCTTCCATACATACATACATACATACATAAATACATACAAATGTTTCAAGCATGGGCATTAAAGCCCGTCTAGCTTGCCAATATGCCAAAACACTTGTTCTCATAATAAATGTCCAGGCTGTTCTTAAAAATATCTAAACTAGTACTTGCTTTAATGTAATTTGGTGGTCTGTTCCAGGCATCAGCTACTCTGTCAGAGAACCAATTAGTACACTTCATAGAATCTTCTACATAGGTTATCTGACAATTCTCTAGTACTTTTAGATAACCCCAAATATTCCCAGAGGTAGTTGTCCCTAAATGCCCTATATACCTGAATAAGATCTCCTCTTAAATATCTGTAAGAGACACTGTACAAGTTCAGATATTTAAGTCTGTCATAAGTTAGATTTCCACATCCATGGATGCCCTTAGTATATTTATGTTGTACTCTTTCCAGTTTATTCATGCTTGTTTTCTTATAGGGTTTCCATATTGTTATTCCATACTCAAGCTTGGGTCTAATGTAACTAACAAACAGTGTCTTCGTTATGTTTGATTTCCTAGATTTTATAAATTTTTTATACAACCTATAGTTCTATAAATATCATTAGCCAATTGGTTGATATGATTAGAAAAACTCATAACTGAATTTACCCATATACCCAGGTCCTTAAATGAGTCGACAATTCCAATCACTGTGAGCTGTATTAAATATTCACCTTTCAGTTTATGCCTCCCAAATCTCATATGCTTAGTTTTTGATGTATTTATCAACATATTATTCTCCTGTGTCCAAATGGTCAATTTAGTCAAATTATTTTACAGACATGCCTTATCTGTAACACTTGTAATCAGTTTACCTAATTTCAGGTCGTCAGCATATAGACTGTAGAACACCTCAGATGAAAAAGTTAGGTCTGAAAGATACAATCTAAACAAGTAAAGGCCCAGTACAGGGCCCTGTGGGACACCTTGACTGTAACCAAGGTTTCACCTGTCCAGTTGCTATATGATACTTGCCATGTCCTATTTGTAAGCCATGTAGCTATCCATCTTATCAACAGTACATCAATACCTAGTTGTACTAATTTATTGATCAGTGTTTTGTGCATGACCTTATCAAATGCTGAAGTTAAATCTATATAAATCACATCACAGCACAATTTTTCATTCATAGCTGTTATTATATTGTTATAGAACATCATGTTATAGGTGGTAATAGATCTATTGTAAACATATGCATGCTGATATATGGTTTCAAGTCCCAGCTTATCCAATTCTGACAATAACTTATCCAGTATTACCTTCTCCATTATTTTTCCACAACGTGAAAGTAGACTTAAGGGTCTATATGATTCTGGGTTTGTCCTACTCTTCTTTCCCTTAAAGACAGGTTTAATAAGTGCATGTCTCCAATCTTGAGGAATCTCCCATATTTATATGACCTAGTGAATAATAGATGTAATGGCAGTGTAAGTTCTTGCTTAAGTGTTCTCAGGTCATTGTTACTTATTCATAGGTTCATAGTTAGGTACTAGGCTATCGGCCCTAGCCAACAAGGTTCCCTGGCTTACGTCACCCAAGAAAGTTATTTTCCTGTGCCACTATCAAGCAGAGACACAGAAGTGATCCCCGGGGTGTATTTCCTATTTCCCATCCACTCATCAAGATTCTTCTTGAAGAGAGCTAATGAAGAACTTTGCTTTACATAGATGGGTAGCCTGTTCCAGTGTATGGGAAGTCTCTGGGAGAGGAATCTATCTCTAAAGCATGTCCTGTTTATTGTGGTGGTAAGGTTTAGGTCCCTAGAGCGTGTAGCTCGAAGGGATTGGGATTTCTTTAGGTGTAGCATGTCCAACAGCTCTGTATTTGACATAGCTTTATATGTTAGGCAGAGATAACCTCAGAGTAGGCGAAATGCTACGGAGTAATGGTGGAGTTTTTTGAGGCGGTCAGTGTAGGGCATTTGTTTGAGGCCAGTAATCCTCTTTGTGAGGTACTTCTGTGGCCTTTCCAGCTACTGCAGATGTCTTGTGAGGTACATTCCAAAAGGGGCGTTGTACTCTATAATGGGTCTAATGACTGTCGAGTAGAGGGGAACAATGACCTCTTTTTTCCTGGATGAGATCCCTTTTATGATGGGGTGTGCCACGTAGAAGGACTTCCTGACTACTGTGATGATATGACTATCAAAGGAGAGACTACTGTCCACCTGTGTCCCAAGGTCTCTTATCACACATTCCATCTCCTCCCTGCGCTTTGTTTGGATCCAGTTTGAACAGTTCTTTTTCAATATAATCTAATTTGATTCCAGTATCTGGGTTTACCTGGATGTCACTAGGACAACTTTCCACCTCTTTTGTGTAGCCAAACTGTTTTGCATAAGATTTTGTAAATATATCTATAATGTGTTGTGTCTGAGAATAAATTTTAGAATCCGCACACAGTTTATCAGTTTGTGTATATTTACTCCTTCCACATCCAGCTGTAATAGCTGGTTAATAGCATTTATAAGTGTTTGCTGTAATTGTTTCTGCCTGTCTCTAAAAAGAAAAAAAGAAAAAAAAAAATATATATATTCTCTTGTTTTTCCTACTTTACTAAGTTAGATTGTCCAGCTTCAGAGTTGCTGATTCCTGGGCTTTGTTTGTAGTTCCTGTGTACTGTTTCCTTGCCTTATTTGGGGAGAAGGTAGTTACCTTGCTTACCAGTGAGAGTAGGAAGCATTGAGCTGCTTTTGGTCCAGTTTTGTGAGGTTTCAGCCAGAAACTAGGAGTTTATTGGTCGTTTTGGGCCAGTTTCCAGCTTTTTCCAGCCCCCTGGTATAAAACACGCTATACGCGCGTTTTCTAGCTTGTACCTACTCAGCACAGAGTCCACGTGGGCCAGCAGAGTTATACGAGCTACAGAGAGCTGAAAAAGCGACTTTTCTGGATAATAAGTATTTTATTGTTGCTTTACACATCTGATAAATTAGCGACTGCATTTCGCCTGCTGTTCTGTTACTTTGCAACTGTTTTTTATTGCATTTAACTTAAATTTGCACTTGGTATCTTCGTTTGTTACTTGTTATCTGTATTGTAGCATTTCCTCTGTGTTAGCTGTAATAGCTGGTTAATAGCATTTATAAGTGTTTGCTGTAATTGTTTCTGCCTGTCTCTAAAAAGAAAAAAAAGAAAAAAATATATATATTCTCTTGTTTTTCCTACTTTACTAAGTTAGATTGTCCAGCTTCAGAGTTGCTGATTCCTGGGCTTTGTTTGTAGTTCCTGTGTACTGTTTCCTTGCCTTATTTGGGGAGAAGGAAGTTACCTTGCTTACCAGTGAGAGGGGGAAGCATTGAGCTGCCTTTTGTCCAGTTTTGTGAGGTTTCAGCCAGAAACTAGGAGTTTATTGGTCGTTTTGGGCCAGTTTCCAGCTTTTTCCAGCCCCCTGGTATAAAACACGCTATACGCGCGTTTAGCGCGGAGTTGCCACTGTTGCACACTAGGGCAGCGGCGGTTAAGCAGGATTAAACTATTCGGGCTACCTAAAGTCCACTCTTCAAATTTTCCCTTAAAACTACCTTCCTCAAACTATACTACTGATCTAATCAGCGTATCCTATAACTAAAAAGATCATCTCTACTTGACTCCAAGTAGACTATTCTCTATCTGTTTAACCTAGCACTTGATCCTACAGTACTTATTACCTTGATACGGCACTCTTATAGATAGCACCCCAAAAAGGCAAACCCCCATTTCTCGGTCACCCACGTCCCCCGGAATCTAGTTTAAAGTTTTTTTTTGTCTAGTCCTTCTAGCATGTCGAGGGATCAGTTGCTAGTGTCCTCTCCTACTCAGCTGGTGAACCTGGGAATATTGAGGCAATGTTACAATTGCCTCATGTACACAGACAACCCTCTCCTCCTCCCACAAAACACAAATACATGCGAGAGATGCAACTATATGGCCAAACTGGAGGCTGAGCTCTCTCAACATAGGACTGGCAAGACCAGTCAGGAGGAAAAGGTTACCACACACACTATAGACCCAGTCTCACATAGTACCATCACAACCTCAAATCATACACATAAACACACAAAGACATACTGAGGCTCTGATCAAAAATCTACCAAAACAGCAGAGGCCACCAAAGCAGACACCCAAACAACCACCACCTCAGAACACAACACCTGAAACACATAGACCTCACAGTCAGAGTGTCAAACAGTCACAGCCCTTAAGGCCAAACACAATGCCAGACACACTAGTCATTGGTGACTCCATAGTCAGCCACACTGACGTCCCGCTCACCAGACTGAGTAAGGAGAAGGTCACAGTAAGCTGCCTGTCAGGCGCTAGAATCCGCCACATAACGCAAGCACTCAGGTCGCTCAACAGCAGGTACAAATACGACTCAGTCATTGTCCACGCTGGTGTAAACGACCTGAGACGTACCTCCTTGGACTACATGAAAAGAGACATTGAAGAGCTCTCTGATTATGTAGCCCAGGCAGGTATGACCCTGACCTTGAGCAGTATCCTACCTTCACCAAGAATGATGCCACAATACAGAGATAAGATGATCAGCTTTAACAATTGGCTTAAAATCTGGTGTCATTCAAAGGGGATCCAATGTCTGTCTGCCTGGGATGACATGCTGGACAAGCCACGCTGCTTCAAGGGACGGCTTGCACCTGTCACCCCTGGGATTCCGGATATTGGCAAAGGCTCTTGCCACCCCATAGTGCCTTTTTAGGCAAGGCTCAAATTCTAAACCTACCACCCTAGAACACAAAAAGGAAAAAACTAAGGGTAATGCTGCTCAATGCCAGAAGTCTTAATCTCAAAATGCACGACTCGAGGCCCTTCTCAGTATGGAGAACATCGATGTCTGTGCTGTGACAGAAACCTGGTTCAAGGCTCCTGAGAGCACCCCAGCACTATCAGGTTATACCTCATATCATGCTCCGCCCCAAAATCTGGAAAATACCAAGAAAGGAGGGGGGGTATCCATATTCATCAAGGACACCCACACCTCAAGACTGGTGGCAACGCACGATGCATCGGAGACCATCCAGGCGCAATTAACCATAGGCAAGACTGCTCTGCAAATTGTAGCATGTTACAGGCCACCCTCACAAACTCAGGAACCTCACATGGCCTTCCTGAAAACACTAGAGGGGATAAATGTATCACCAAACACCATCATACTAGGTGACTTCAATTACCCTAATATAGACTGGGTACACTACTCAAGCCCAAACACCCTAGCCCAAAAGTTCCTGGAATTCATAAACTCAAATGCCATGGAACAACTAGTCACCATCCCCACAAGAGGAGAAAACATACTTGATCTCATCATCACGAACATGGGAGCACAATGTTCAACACCGGAAGTATACCCCTCACTGGTGAGATCAGATCACAAACTAATCTCGCTGGAGGTCCTCATCCCACCCCCACCTGAAATAAAAAAGACCACAGTAAAGAACTTCTTGAAAGCCGACTTCACACTTCTAAAGACTAGTGTGGTCTCCTTTAAGGCCCCCGAGCCAGCGGAAAACAGTATTCAAGCCGCTGAATCACTTACAAATGCCTTCTACCAGCACCTGCAGGACTGCATGGATAAGGCAATCCCAAGCAAAGCAAAGACTCTTTGTACCAAAGGCAAGCGTCCAGTCTGGTGGACCCCAGCCATAAACAAACTCTACAACAAAAGGAGGAAGCTACTACAAGATAGAGCAAAATCCTTAAAAGGTAAGACACCCTTGATCACTATAAGTAAAAAACTAAGAGCTCTCATAAAATCATCCAAAGCAAATTTTGAGAGAAAAATAGCTAAAGACTCAAAAGACAATCATAAGGCCTTCTTTAGCTATGTTAGAAACCTGGGAGGAAACTCCCAGATATGTTCAGAACTAGTTCAAAATGATGTGAAGATTACTGATCCTACAGACATTGCCAACATACTGGCTGACAGGTTCAGTGCAAACTTCTCCCCCCCAAAAAGGAGAGATATCTATACCAAGCGATTGCAGTCCCCAAACATCTCCAACACCCAAGTGAAAACTGCTCGCCAAAGCAAAAACACAGCATCCATGGGACCTGATGGTGTCCCCGGCTGTGTGCTCCACTTAACTAAATGATGAATTAAACCCACAGCTAGGACAGCTGTTTAATCATAGTCTTACCTCTGGATACGCACTCCAGGAGTGGCGCACTGCAACTGTGGTACCACTTCACAAAGGCGGTGCCTCCACCGACCCTGGAAATTACCGCCCATTAGCTTGACAAGCCTTATCTGCAAAGCCATGGAGAGGATCATAATGGACCTCATAAATAAAGACATAGGGAATTTGCAGACTTTGGGTCCATCCCAGTTTGGCTTTGTCAAAGGCAGATCATGCCTTCTAAACTTGGTTGACTTTTTCGAAACAGTCACCAAAGCCATTGATGAGGGAAAGGCAGTCCATACAGCCTACCTAGATCTGGCGAAGGCCTCGATACAATACCCCACTTGGGTATCATTGAAAACTCATCAGCTTAAATGTTAACCCATACATCACAAGATGGGTTGCAAACTGGCTGAGTGACAGAACCCACAGGGTCAGAGTTGCTGGCGCCATGTCAGACTCAAAGCCTGTCACAAGTGGTGTACCACAGGGCTCAGTCCTGGGCCCACTCTTGTTTGGCATCTACTTTTCCAAGTACAAGCAAACACAGGAGGGTTATGGCTGACAAAGTTTGCAGATGACTGCAAACTGGGCCATAGTAGAAAACACATCTGACACAGATATCCTTCAGAAGGGTCTCACAGAAACGGATAACTGGTGCCAGAGCCATGGCCTAAAGTTAAATGCCAAAAAATGCATAGTCATACCCTTCGGGAAAAACAAGGTTACCCCTAGCTACCAAATAGGTGGCAATACACTGAGCACAGAAGAAGTTATCAGGGACCTAGGGACTCAGGTTGATAGTAGTCTGTCATTCGACACCCATGTAGCCAAAGTAGTTAGGAAGACCTTCTACATTGCCCACCTTATCATGAAGGGATTCTCGCCTAGATCAAGGGAGGTCATAGTCTCCTGTACTCATCACTCATCAGACCAATGATTGAGTACAATGCCCCATTCGGAATGTATCTGACCCGACACTTGCAGCAGCTTGAGAGGCCACAAAAGTTCCTCACCAAAAGGATAAAGGGTCTCAAACATCTGTCCTATGCTGCCCGACTGAAAGAACTCCAGCTCTATTCAGTCGCTACGCTTGCTCAGAGGTGACCTTTGCCTAACATACAAGGCCATGTCAAACCCAGATTTGATGAATATGCTTCACCTCAAAAAAATCTAGATCCATCAGAGCCACAAGCGCGGGAGACTTAAACCTTGACACGGCTATTAATAGGACGTGCTGGAGGGATAGATTCATCACCCAAAGACTCCCTATGCTGTGGAACAAAATCCCGGTATATGTGAGGCAGAGCACCTCGCTGGCCTTGTTCAAGAGAAATCTTGACCAATGGATGGGAGATCGCAGATATACCCCAGGGATTATCTCAGTGTCACTGCTCGACAGAGGCACAGCAAAATAATGGGTATAGTTCCCCATACTAAAGGGGTGGCGTAAGCCACAAAACTATGGGCTAGGCTTGTAAATGCCCTCGGGCAGATAGCCTAGTATGAACCTATGAACCTATGAAAACGTTTCCTATTATGCTCAATTTCTTTATATAAATTGTCTTCATATTTTTATTGTTCTTGTCTAATCTATAAAAAGGTTTCCTATTATGCTCAATATCTTTATATAAATTTTCTTCAAATTTTTCTTGATCTTGTCTAACACTATGCTTAATCTGTTTGTCTAGCTCATTTATTTCAGTTTTCAAAGTTGGAATTCGACCTCTCTTCCATTTCTTATATTTTATGTCTCTCACCTTAATCAGGTATCTTGTTCTTATGGAAATATACCCCCCCCCCCCCCACAATGTTGCGTGCCTAGATCCTGATGTTAAACATTTTTTTGAGTTTTTACACTCAAACAATTTCTCTTTCAAATCTTTCCACATTCCATCTGCAGTTTTTCCACTGAACACCTCACTCCAGTTAGTTTTACATAGTAACTGTTTTGCTTCCCTATAATTATAATCTGTAATTAACCTTCTGTGCATTGGCTTAGATTTCAGTTTGACAGAATTGTCTAGCAACAAATTAACCTTTATGACCCCATGATCACTGTATATCAATGGTGGTAAAACTTGATTTGAAGTTACAGTAATTTCTTTGGGAACACAAACAATATCTAATATATTCCATCCCCTGGTAGTTTTGTTTCACAATCTGAAGCATTTATTGGTCCTGAATATACTCTGTGAATAATTTCTTTATTAACATTGTTGAATCAATATTATTCCAGTCTGTTTCTGGTAAATTTAAGTCCCCAGCTAATATTATTCTTCCCTCCTGTGTTTCATGTAAGAAATGTATGAATTCCTCTAGGTCATCTGCACTTGACTTTGGTGGTCTGTACACTCCAACAATTGTTATATGTTCCAGGGTTGTTTTTATTGTCACAGTTACACAGTTTATAGTATCGGTGTTATCACTGAACATGTAATAATCACAGATCTCATAGTTATCTTTAATCCCTATCATAACACCTCCACCTGATTTTTTGTTAGAATGTCTGTTACAGTAAAAACATGTCTATTTTCATGTAGTCCAGGGAGGTACATCTCAAGTCATTCACTCCAACATGGACAATGGCAGAGTCATATTTGTACCTGTGTGAAATGACTTGAGTGCATGCATTATGTGGCGGATCCTGGCACCCAACAGGCAACTAACTGTAATTTTCTGCTTGTTCAGCCTGGTGAGTGGGACATCAGTGTGCTTGACTATAGAGTCACCTATGACTAAAGTGTTGGGTATGCATTATGTGGCAGATGCTGGAATCCAACAGGCAGCTGACTGTAATTTTCTGCTTGTTCAGCCTGCTGAGTGGGACATCAGTGTGCTTGACTATAGAGTCACCTATGACTAAAGTGTTGGGCATGCATTATGTGGTGGATCCTGGCACCCAGCAGGTAACTAACTGTCATTTTCTCCATGTTCAGCCTGGTGAGTGGGACATCAGTGTGCCTGACTATAGAGTCACCTATGACTAAAGTGTTGGGCATGCGTTATGTGGCGGATCCTGGCACCAGACAGGCAACTGACTTTAATTTTCTCCTTGCTCAGCCTGGTGAGTGGGACATCAGTGTGCCTGACTATAGAGTCACCTATGACTAAAGTGTAGGGTACGTTGTCTTGCCTTAGGGGCTGCTGTTGGGTGGCACACTGGTGTTGTGAACTATGTGACACTTTGGTTGTGTTTGGGGGTGGTGTTTGTTTGCATTTCAGCTTCAGAGGTCCTTTTTGCTTGGGCAGGTTAATGTTAAGAGCCTCTGCATATGTGGGTTTTGTGTTGTTATGTGTGGGTTTTGGTGGTGTGGGTTTTGAAGGACTATGTGTTGTTTGAGGTGCTGTGTGGGTGTTAACCTTCTCCTCATGACTGTCTAGCACAATCTTGGCTGGCGAGAGATTTGCTTCCAGTTTGGCTATGTAAGCGCATCTCTCACAGGTTGTAGTGTTTGGTGGTAGGAGGAGAGGGTTGTCTGTGTAAATGAGGCAATTGCTGCATTGCCCCAGTATGCCCAGATTCACCAGGTGGACAGGAGAAATGACCGTAAGCTGGACCCTTGCACATGCCTGGTTAGGTGCTTAGGTTCTTTGTGTTGTACAAGAGCCGTTTTCCCTTACTTTTTGGCACGGTACTTGCAATTGTAGGCTGTCTAGTGCCTACGACTGTTTTCTCCTTATTACCAAGGAAAGGTGAGTGCTTGTAACAAAGGAGAGGCAAGTGCTTGTAACAAGTTAAGGCTTCCTAGTGCTTTTTAGCAAGTTTTAGAGCAAGTTCTAGTGACAGGTATACAGATTTTAGCACTACTGCTGATAAACTAGCTAGTTCTAAGGGAAAATTCGAAGACCAGAATTTCTGGCACCGGGAATAGTTTAACCTTAGCCCTGCGGTGTGCAAACGTACGTATTTATGGCAGAAAGTTGAAAGGGATAGAAATCAGTGCAAAATGGCCAATAAAATTGCAATTTCAGAGCTGGAAACCACTCTTCTAGTGTTAGACAGGCAGTACAATGCTCCCACTCACACTGGTAAGCAGTAGGACCTCCGTCTACCACAGCAAGGTCTGGATAGCTCTGAACACTGAAACTAAAGTCCTGAAACCAGCAAAGCCTGGAAACTGGACTATTCTAGTAAAAAAGGCAGGAAATTAGCAAACAAGATAGAATTTGTGTATTCAGGTCCCCCATTACCAAAACAAACTCATGTTGTTCTCACTGATCCAGTACAGGTTAAAACGTTTATGACTAATCCAAAAGTAAGACTAGGATTGCAGATCACTGGACTTGTTTAATGTTATGCAAACTTGTTTGGAAAGCATATAAAGAGTTTAACATGTACTAACACAACTATGAAGGAAACAAAACAGATGCTATTTCTCTGTAGATGGATTCAAGATTCAAAAAGTCACTGTTAAATACAGAAAAGTACTTCGTTTTTATTGAGTTATGTTGAGCGCTTTCATCTAAACATATCTAGATTTCATCAGAACAAAAAACTGCCCTTTGGCTAACACTTTATATAAGAATCATACTTGATTGATTAAATAATTAATTAGTTACATACCTAATTTTTAAAGTGCTAGTGCTACATAAACGTACTATACTTTAATACTTATTTTAAATACTTATTTTAAAAACTTTCCTATTGAGAACACATAATATGCAAACCATATAAAACATATATGCAGACCATATAAAACATTAAAAAACATTAAAAACATTTACTAATGTTGTCTTTGTATATTATACTGTATGTCTAAAGAGTGGAGATGCATCACTCTATGTGTGTACAAAAAATGAATAAAATATATATTTTGTTATGTTATAAAAAAGATTAATCCTGATACATATATACCCATTACTCCAAGTGGGATTTATATAAATAAGTTCATATACCTTATTAAAAATGTCATCCCTACCCAGGTGCTTCAAAACAAAGCCCTTACAGGTCCTGTGCATTAGTGAAGCCGTTCAACATTCTACATATTGTTAGCTAAAATTGGCTTCACAGATATATGGTCATTAAGTCCTGGTGGGGTAGATGCATTAAGTTTTAATTGCCATCTAGTCTCTAACTCACCCAGTTTTTTCCTTACATCCCCTCCCCTGGGGTTTGCTGAAGCTATATCTAGTATGGCAAAATAAAAGAATTTACATTTAGTACTTTCATGCATATGCCTCCACAGGGCATTTTTAACATCTTTCTTCTTAATGCAGTAGTAATGATCATATATCCTTTGTCTTAAGGTCCTATCTGTCTTTCCTACGTAGTAGCAATGACAGTTTGAGCACATGGCTAAGTAGACTACATGGGTGGTCCTACAATTCCCTTTCTTAAAATATATCTCCGTCTTGGTGACATTTTCTAGTTTAGTGCTATTGTTAGTGCATATGTACCTGCACTGGTTGCAGGTGCCACATTTAGTTGTTCCGCTTTTGACTTTATCATTTTTGATGTGTGTGTTTTCTTTCTAGTTCCCTTTTTAAATTATCCCCATTTCTGGATACAAACCGAGGAATATCTCCCACAATTTCTATTATTTTCATGTCCATCTTTAATATATTCCAGTTCTCCTTGATAATTCTTTTAATATTTGCAGTCCAAGGGTGTGCTGCAGAATACATGCTCTCGTATAACTGACATCTGTCCCCCTATTGTCGGCTTCCGAACTGTGTATGTGTGCTAGGGGTCCTTTTCCTAACAGGGGTACATACTTTTTACCCCATTCTTTTAGCACATAACTAGTCACATCCTTCACTAGCCCCTTAGGATATCCTCTTTGTGTAAACATGTCACCTATAATGCTTAATTCACTGACAAAATCATCGTAGTCGGATGTCATCCTTGCTGCCCTTATACATTGTCCCTTGATTATACTTCTTTTCTGATTAGTGGGGTGTGAACTACTATATTCTAAGTAGCCGTTACTAAATGTATCCTTCCTATATATTTTACTTTTCATCTTTCCTTGATCTACTGTAATAAGAGTGTCTAGATAGGCTATTTTACGTGATTCCACTGTGTGTGTAAATTTTAATTCATTGCTCTTAGAATTTATATCCATCATAAAAGTTTCTAATTCTTTTCTATTCCCCTTCCAAATCAAAAAAATGTCATCCAAGAATCGATAGTAACATGAGACTAGCTGGTACCTATTATTGCCAAAAATGTGTTCATCTTCCCAATCACTCAAATAAATATTGGAAAAGATGGGGGCACATGCTGCCCCCATTGCTACTCCTTTGACTTGTACATAGTATTCCCCTTCAAACATTATGTAGTTGTGTCTATGTACAAGTTCCATAAATTCTACTGTGAGTTGGATTCTGTCCCTTGAGAAAATGCCTGATTTTTCCATCGACCTTTCTAGTCTAAGTAGTCCATCCTCTTGCGGGATGCTTGAGAATAGGTCAACCACATCTATGGTCACTAGGAGAGCATCAGGTGTTAACATATCTTGCTTTAGCCTCCCTAAGAAATCCCATGAGTCTTGAATGACATGTTTGTAAGACTTGTATAAAGGTTTAAGCCACCCATCCACTACCTTGCCTAAATTATAAGTTTTAGCTTTGTTCCCTGAAATAATGGGTCTAAAAGGGGGGTCAGTTGCGTTTTTGTGGATTTTGGGAATGCCCACCATGGTACTGATAATAGGGGAGTCAACTTTTAAGAACTCATATAACTCACCACTGATTCTTTCGTCTATTAGAAGATCTTCCAGGTATAAATTAATTTTGTTGTACCCTATATTCACTTCGTTTTTTGAGGAAATTTCATAATTCCCAGACTTCAATAATATTTCATTGATTTTGTTCTTATATTCTTCTTGACCATATAATACAATTCCTCCCCCTTTATCTGGTTTCATTACTCTTACCATTTTATTCTCCTGTAACTCTTTTAAAGCTGTAACCTCGGGGGTAGTCAGATTGTTTCTGATTTTAGTATGATTAATTTTATTGCTATATTTGTATATATCGTCAATAACCATTTTTTCGTATAACCCCAATACACTGTTGAGTGGTGGGGTATATGTGCTCTTCTTTTTAAATACTGGGTTACTTATTGTCTTGGTCTTCTCCTTGTCAAATAATACAGCTAAGTTTAATTTCCTCAAATACTTCTTAACATCTATAATACAGTCCTCTACCTTGAATTTTTTAACAGGCACATACTTCATTCCTTTACTTAACAAGGTGAAGTGTTCTTCCTTTACTTCTATTCCCGTAAAGTTGTATATATAAAATTGATTATATACACTGATTGTGTCATTAATTTTCACAATCTTGTCTTTTAATGAGTCGGGTCCTATCTGGTGTGGCCCTCCCCCATTACCCTCCTGGGAGGTAAGTGGTGGAATTCCCTTCTTCCTACCTGATTTGTTCCTCTGTGTCCACTGTTCATCCCTTTCTTTTCCTCTAAAAAATCATTGTCATCAAAAAAATTATCAAGATTGTTGTCACAATTATTGTAGGATCACCCTGTGTACTTGTTATCCCTGTGTTGGTAATCATAATGGGTATGTGTACTTCCCTTCCTGCCTGTTACATTTCTTAAATTGAACCTATCTTTTTTACTTTCTTTTCTGTCCCACCTATGCTTGCTCCCTACTGTACTGTTCTAAGTCTCTTTGATATTTTTTGCACTTCTTTTCAAACTGCATATCCATTTGTCTTTGAACCCATTTATATTGTGAATTGATACAGTACTCATATTCCTCATATAACACATCATTAGTAATAACCTCATTCAATTTATCTAATTCATTCATTAGTATACATATCTTTTTATCATTACATTGAATAATGAATCTCATGAATGCTACACCAAAACCATCAAATAATTTGATACATTCTTTCTTGGTTTCAACATCCAAATCAATGCCCATAGGGAATTTGAAAAAACGTAGTCCCATAGGAACAATGCAAGTATCTATACATTTCATTAAGTAGCTGTTCTCAAGTTGCAGGCTTTTACATTTTTTAAGTTTGTTTCCAAACTCAAACATTAAGTCTTTTAAATTCCTGTCGGTGTTGGAAGAATTAACACATCTCCCTCTAACCTGGGCATCCGTTTTGTCCGTTTTGTCCAGCCCTCTAAAGTCAAAATTGTATTCAATAATCTCTTTATAACTATAGTCTTTAGGCATCGCGCCTTTTTTTTCATTGAAAACATTTGAATTGGTACCTGCATAGTGTACATTGCCAGCTATGGTGTAAGTCTTTTTGGGTGGCATTCTTTTCGGTTTGGCTCCGAAGAACGAGAAATCTGCCTCCGATCCACAATCCTGTCTGTCGCCTCCCGGATCGAATCCGCCTCCAGGTCTGGATCCATTAGAGGTTCTCCTTTCCCGTTCGTCTCCATTGCCTTGCCCGTTTGGTATGGAGTTTGTATTTCCAGTCGCGCTTGGCGCTCTGGATGATGTCATCCGCACATTCTGCTTACTGCTTTGCAACGGCTGGCTTACTAATTCTATGAGCCGAGTAAGCTCGCCCCTCATTATCGCCATCTCCGACTGGATGCTCCTTATTTCGTCCCTCCTGGGCGAAAAAATGGATGGCAGTTCATCCATTGAATCCATCTCCTCAAAACAACTAGTAAAACCAAAAGGAGAAACAGTCCACAACTATGAAGGAAACAAAACAGATGCTATTTCTCTGTAGATGGATTCAAGATTCAAAAAGTCACTGTTAAATACAGAAAAGTACTTCGTTTTTATTGAGTTATGTTGAGCGCTTTCATCTAAACATATCTAGATTTCATCAGAACAAAAAACTGCCCTTTGGCTAACACTTTATATAAGAATCATACTTGATTGATTAAATAATTAATTAGTTACATACCTAATTTTTAAAGTGCTAGTGCTACATAAACGTACTATACTTTAATACTTATTTTAAATACTTATTTTAAAAACTTTCCTATTGAGAACACATAATATGCAAACCATATAAAACATATATGCAGACCATATAAAACATTAAAAAACATTAAAAACATTTACTAATGTTGTCTTTGTATATTATACTGTATGTCTAAACAGTGGAGATGCATCACTCTATGTGTGTACAAAAAATGAATAAAATATATATTTTGTTATGTTATAAAAAAGATTAATCCTGATACATATATACCCATTACTCCAAGTGGGATTTATATAAATAAGTTCATATACCTTATTAAAAATGTCATCCCTACCCAGGTGCTTCAAAACAAAGCCCTTACAGGTCCTGTGCATTAGTGAAGCCGTTCAACATTCTACATATTGTTAGCTAAAATTGGCTTCACAGATATATGGTCATTAAGTCCTGGTGGGGTAGATGCATTAAGTTTTAATTGCCATCTAGCCTCTAACTCACCCAGTTTTTTCCTTACATCCCCTCCCCTGGGGTTTGCTGAAGCTATATCTAGTATGGAAAAATAAAAGAATTTACATTTAGTACTTTCATGCATATGCCTCCACAGGGCATTTTTAACATCTTTCTTCTTAATGCAGTAGTAATGATCATATATCCTTTGTCTTAAGGTCCTATCTGTCTTTCCTACGTAGTAGCAATGACAGTTTGAGCACATGGCTAAGTAGACTACATGGGTGGTCCTACAATTCCCTTTCTTAAAATATATCTCCGTCTTGGTGACATTTTCTAGTTTAGTGCTATTGTTAGTGCATATGTACCTGCACTGGTTGCAGGTGCCACATTTAGTTGTTCCGCTTTTGACTTTATCATTTTTGATGTGTGTGTTTTTCTTTCTAGTTCCCTTTTTAAATTATCCCCATTTCTGGATACAAACCGAGGAATATCTCCCACAATTTCTATTATTTTCATGTCCATCTTTAATATATTCCAGTTCTCCTTGATAATTCTTTTAATATTTGCAGTCCAAGGGGTGTGCTGCAGAATACATGCTCGTATAACTGACATCTGTCCCCTATTGTCAGCTTCGAACTGTGTATGTGTGCTAGGGTCCTTTTCCTAACAGGGGTACATACTTTTACCCCATTCTTTAGCACATAACTAGTCACATCCTTCACTAGCCCCTTAGGATATCCTCTTTGTGTAAACATGTCACCTATAATGCTTAATTCACTGACAAAATCATCGTAGTCGGATGTCATCCTTGCTGCCCTTATACATTGTCCCTTGATTATACTTCTTTTCTGATTAGTGGGGTGTGAACTACTATATTCTAAGTAGCCGTTACTAAATGTATCCTTCCTATATATTTTACTTTTCATCTTTCCTTGATCTACTGTAATAAGAGTGTCTAGATAGGCTATTTTACGTGATTCCACTGTGTGTGTAAATTTTAATTCATTGCTCTTAGAATTTATATCCATCATAAAAGTTTCTAATTCTTTTCTATTCCCCTTCCAAATCAAAAAAATGTCATCCAAGAATCGATAGTAACATGAGACTAGCTGGTACCTATTATTGCCAAAAATGTGTTCATCTTCCCAATCATTCAAATAAATATTGGAAAAGATGGGGGCACATGCTGCCCCCATTGCTACTCTTTTGACTTGTACATAGTATTCCCCTTCAAACATTATGTAGTTGTGTCTCAGTACAAGTTCCATAAATTCTACTGTGAGTTGGATTCTGTCCCTTGAGAAAATGCCTGATTTTTCCATCGACCTTTCTAGTCTAAGTAGTCCATCCTCTTGCGGGATGCTTGAGAATAGGTCAACCACATCTATGGTCACTAGGAGAGCATCAGGTGTTAACATATCTTGCTTTAGACTCCCTAAGAAATCCCGTGAGTCTTGAATGACATGTTTGTAAGACTTGTATAAAGGTTTAAGCCACCCATCCACTACCTTGCCTAAATTATAAGTTTTAGTTTTGTTCCCTGAAATAATGGGTCTAAAAGGGGGGTGATTGGGAAGATGAACACATTTTTGGCAATAATAGGTACCAGCTAGTCTCATGTTACTATCGATTCTTGGATGACATTTTTTTGATTTGGAAGGGGAATAGAAAAGAATTAGAAACTTTTATGATGGATATAAATTCTAAGAGCAATGAATTAAAATTTACACACACAGTGGAATCACGTAAAATAGCCTATCTAGACACTCTTATTACAGTAGATCAAGGAAAGATGAAAATTAAAATATATAGGAAGGATACATTTAGTAACGGCTACTTAGAATATAGTAGTTCACACCCCACTAATCAGAAAAGAAGTATAATCAAGGGACAATGTATAAGGGCAGCAAGGATGACATCCGACTACGATGATTTTGTCAGTGAATTAAGCATTATAGGTGACATGTTTACACAAAGAGGATATCCTAAGGGGCTAGTGAAGGATGTGACTAGTTATGTGCTAAAAGAATGGGGTAAAAAGTATGTACCCCTGTTAGGAAAAGGACCCCTAGCACACATACACAGTTCGGAAGCCGACAATAGGGGGACAGATGTCAGTTATACGAGAGCATGTATTCTGCAGCACACCCCTTGGACTGCAAATATTAAAAGAATTATCAAGGAGAACTGGAATATATTAAAGACGGACATGAAAATAATAGAAATTGTGGGAGATATTCCTCGGTTTGTATCCAGAAATGGGGATAATTTAAAAAGGGAACTAGAAAGAAAAACACACACATCAAAAAATGATAAAGTCAAAAGCGGAACAACTAAATGTGGCACCTGCAACCAGTGCAGGTACATATGCACTAACAATAGCACTAAACTAGAAAATGTCACCAAGACGGAGATATATTTTAAGAAAGGGAATTGTAGGACCACCCATGTAGTCTACTTAGCCATGTGCTCAAACTGTCATTGCTACTACGTAGGAAAGACAGATAGGACCTTAAGACAAAGGATATATGATCATTACTACTGCATTAAGAAGAAAGATGTTAAAAATGCCCTGTGGAGGCATATGCATGAAAGTACTAAATGTAAATTCTTTTATTTTGCCATACTAGATATAGCTTCAACAAACCCCAGGGGAGGGGATGTAAGGAAAAAACTGGGTGAGTTAGAGACTAGATGGCAATTAAAACTTAATGCATCTACCCCACCAGGACTTAATGACCATATATCTGTGAAGCCAATTTTAGCTAACAATATGTAGAATGTTGAACGGCTTCACTAATGCACAGGACCTGTAAGGGCTTTGTTTTGAAGCACCTGGGTAGGGATGACATTTTTAATAAGGTATATGAACTTATTTATATAAATCCCACTTGGAGTAATGGGTATATATGTATCAGGATTAATCTTTTTTATAACATAACAAAATATATATTTTATTCGTTTTTTGTACACACATAGAGTGATGCATCTCCACTCTTTAGACATACAGTATAATATACAAAGACAACATTAGTAAATGTTTTTAATGTTTTTTAATGTTTTATATGGTCTGCATATATGTTTTATATGGTTTGCATATTATGTGTTCTCAATAGGAAAGTTTTTAAAATAAGTATTTAAAATAAGTATTAAAGTATAGTACGTTTATGTAGCACTAGCACTTTAAAAATTAGGTATGTAACTAATTAATTATTTAATCAATCAAGTATGATTCTTATATAAAGTGTTAGCCAAAGGGCAGTTTTTTGTTCTGATGAAATCTAGATATGTTTAGATGAAAGCGCTCAACATAACTCAATAAAAACGAAGTACTTTTCTGTATTTAACAGTGACTTTTTGAATCTTGAATCCATCTACAGAGAAATAGCATCTTTTTTGTTTCCTTCATAGTTGTGGACTGTTTCTCCTTTTGGTTTTACTAGTTGTTTTGTGGAGATGGATTCAATGGATGAACTGCCATCCATTTTTTCGCCCAGGAGGGACGAAATAAGGAGCATCTAGTCGGAGATGGCGATAATGAGGGGCGAGCTTACTCGGCTCATAGAATTAGTAAGCCAGCCGTTGCAAAGCAGTAAGCAGAATGTGCGGATGACATCATCCAGAGCGTCAAGCGCGACTGGAAATACAAACTCCATACCAAACGGGCAAGGCAATGGAGACGAACGGGAAAGGAGAACCTCTAATGGATCCAGACCTGGAGGCGGATTCAATCCAGGAGGCGACAGACGGGATTGTGGATCGGAGGCAGATTTCTCGTTCTTTGGAGCCAAACCGAAAAGAATGCCACCCAAAAAGACTTACACCATAGCCGGCAATGTACACTATGCAGGTACCAATTCAAATGTTTTCAATGAAAAAAAAGGCGCGATGCCTAAAGACTATAGTTATAAAGAGATTATTGAATACAATTTTGACTTTAGAGAGCTGGACAAAACGGACAAAACGGATGCCCAGGTTAGAGGGAGATGTGTTAATTCTTCCAACACCGACAGGAATTTAAAAGACTTAATGTTTGAGTTTGGAAACAAACTTAAAAAATGTAAAAGCCTGCAACTTGAGAACAGCTACTTAATGAAATGTATAGATACTTGCATTGTTCCTATGGGACTACGTTTTTTCAAATTCCCTATGGGCATTGATTTGGATGTTGAAACCAAGAAAGAATGTATCAAATTATTTGATGGTTTTGGTGTAGCATTCATGAGATTCATTATTCAATGTAATGATAAAAAGATATGTATACTAATGAATGAATTAGATAAATTGAATGAGGTTATTACTAATGATGTGTTATATGAGGAATATGAGTACTGTATCAATTCACAATATAAATGGGTTCAAAGACAAATGGATATGCAGTTTGAAAAGAAGTGCAAAAAATATCAAAGAGACTTAGAACAGTACAGTAGGGAGCAAGCGTATAGGTGGGACAGAAAAGAAAGTAAAAAAGATAGGTTCAATTTAAGAAATGTAACAGGCAGGAAGGGAAGTACACATACCCATTATGATTACCAACACAGGGATAACAAGTACACAGGGTGATCCTACAATAATTGTGACAACAATCTTGATAATTTTTTTGATGACAATGATTTTTTAGAGGAAAAGAAAGGGATGAACAGTGGACACAGAGGAACAAATCAGGTAGGAAGAAGGGAATTCCACCACTTACCTCCCAGGAGGGTAATGGGGGAGGGCCACACCAGATAGGACCCGACTCATTAAAAGACAAGATTGTGAAAATTAATGACACAATCAGTGTATATAATCAATTTTATATATACAACTTTACGGGAATAGAAGTAAAGGAAGAACACTTCACCTTGTTAAGTAAAGGAATGAAGTATGTGCCTGTTAAAAATTTCAAGGTAGAGGACTGTATTATAGATGTTAAGACGTATTTGAGGAAATTAAACTTAGCGGTACTATTTGACAAGGAGAAGACCAAGACAATAAGTAACCCAGTATTTAAAAAGAAGAGCACATATACCCCACCACTCAACAGTGTATTGGGGTTATACGAAAAAATGGTTATTGACGATATATACAAATATAGCAATAAAATTAATCATACTAAAATCAGATACAATCTGACTACCCCCGAGGTTACAGCTTTAAAAGAGTTACAGGAGAATAAAATGGTAAGAGTAATGAAACCAGATAAAGGGGGAGGAATTGTATTATATGGTCAAGAAGAATATAAGAACAAAATCAATGAAATATTATTGAGGTCTGGGAATTATGAAATTTCCTCAAAAAACGAAGTGAATATAGGGTACAACAAAATTAATTTATACCTGGAAGATCTTCTAATAGATGAAAGAATCAGTGGTGAGTTATATGAGTTCTTAAAAGTGGACTCCCCTATTATCAGTACCATGGTGGGCATTCCCAAAATCCACAAAAACGCAACTGACCCCCCTTTTAGACCCATTATTTCAGGGAATAAAGCTAAAACTTATAATTTAGGCAAGGTAGTGGATGGGTGGCTTAAACCTTTATACAAGTCTTACAAACATGTCATTCAAGACTCATGGGATTTCTTAGGGAGGCTAAAGCAAGATATGTTAACACCTGATGCTCTCCTAGTGACCATAGATGTGGTTGACCTATTCTCAAGCATCCCGCAAGAGGATGGACTACTTAGACTAGAAAGGTCGATGGAAAAATCAGGCATTTTCTCAAGGGACAGAATCCAACTCACAGTAGAATTTATGGAACTTGTACTGAGACACAACTACATAATGTTTGAAGGGGAATACTATGTACAAGTCAAAGGAGTAGCAATGGGGGCAGCATGTGCCCCCATCTTTTCCAATATTTATTTGAGTGATTGGGAAGATGAACACATTTTTGGCAATAATAGGTACCAGCTAGTCTCATGTTACTATCGATTCTTGGATGACATTTTTTTGATTTGGAAGGGGAATAGAAAAGAATTAGAAACTTTTATGATGGATATAAATTCTAAGAGCAATGAATTAAAATTTACACACACAGTGGAATCACGTAAAATAGCCTATCTAGACACTCTTATTACAGTAGATCAAGGAAAGATGAAAAGTAAAATATATAGGAAGGATACATTTAGTAACGGCTACTTAGAATATAGTAGTTCACACCCCACTAATCAGAAAAGAAGTATAATCAAGGGACAATGTATAAGGGCAGCAAGGATGACATCCGACTACGATGATTTTGTCAGTGAATTAAGCATTATAGGTGACATGTTTACACAAAGAGGATATCCTAAGGGGCTAGTGAAGGATGTGACTAGTTATGTGCTAAAATAATGGGGTAAAAAGTATGTACCCCTGTTAGGAAAAGGACCCCTAGCACACATACACAGTTCGGAAGCCGACAATAGGGGGACAGATGTCAGTTATACGAGAGCATGTATTCTGCAGCACACCCCTTGGACTGCAAATATTAAAAGAATTATCAAGGAGAACTGGAATATATTAAAGACAGACATGAAAATAATAGAAATTGTGGGAGATATTCCTCGGTTTGTATCCAGAAATGGGGATAATTTAAAAAGGGAACTAGAAAGAAAAACACACACATCAAAAATGATAAAGTCAAAAGCGGAACAACTAAATGTGGCACCTGCAACCAGTGCAGGTACATATGCACTAACAATAGCACTAAACTAGAAAATGTCACCAAGACGGAGATATATTTTAAGAAAGGGAATTGTAGGACCACCCATGTAGTCTACTTAGCCATGTGCTCAAACTGTCATTGCTACTACGAGGAAAGACAGATAGGACCTTAAGACAAAGGATATATGATCATTACTACTGCATTAAGAAGAAAGATGTTAAAATGCCCTGTGGAGGCATATGCATGAAAGTACTAAATGTAAATTCTTTTATTTTGCCATACTAGATATAGCTTCAGCAAACCCCAGGGGAGTGGATGTAAGGAAAAACTGGGTGAGTTAGAGACTAGATGGCAATTAAAACTTAATGCATCTACCCCACCAGGACTTAATGACCATATATCTGTGAAGCCAATTTTAGCTAACAATATGTAGAATGTTGAACGGCTTCACTAATGCACAGGACCTGTAAGGGCTTTGTTTTGAAGCACCTGGGTAGGGATGACATTTTTAATAAGGTATATGAACTTATTTATATAAATCCCACTTGGAGTAATGGGTATATATGTATCAGGATTAATCTTTTTTATAACATAACAAAATATATATTTTATTCATTTTTTGTGCACACATAGAGTGATGCATCTCCACTCTTTAGACATACAGTATAATATACAAAGACAACATTAGTAAATGTTTTTAATGTTTTTTAATGTTTTATATGGTCTGCATATATGTTTTATATGGTTTGCATATTATGTGTTCTCAATAGGAAAGTTTTTAAAATAAGTATTTAAAATAAGTATTAAAGTATAGTACGTTTATGTAGCACTAGCACTTTAAAAATTAGGTATGTAACTAATTAATTATTTAATCAATCAAGTATGATTCTTATATAAAGTGTTAGCCAAAGGGCAGTTTTTTATTCTGATGAAATCTAGATATGTTTAGATGAAAGCGCTCAACATAACTCAATAAAAACAAAGTACTTTTCTGTATTTAACAGTGACTTTTTGAATCTTGAATCCATCTACAGAGAAATAGCATCTGTTTTGTTTCCTTCATAGTTGTGGACTGTTTCTCCTTTTGGATATACTAACACAAGCAATTTATTTTAATACTTAGTCTTCCAAATCTTTTTCAATAAATGTAGCAAAAATGAAAACTGTAATAAACAATCCAAAGCCTATCTCGTAGCCCAGAGGCCAAAGGGATTTCAGTCAAACAGAAAAGGGAAGGGGAAGGGTGAAATGATTGTTTTTAAATATGTAACAAAGGTATACCAGGGTGCTAGTAAGACATGGTTATTAATGACTAATCCCAATGCTCTAGGGTGCCTATGGTCAGCAAAATTGGATAGAAGGGCTTTACCGCTATAATGACAGGCAATGCGGGTGTGGTGAAGGGACTACCCTACATAAAGATCAAATAAAAGGAAAAAATTAAGGAACAATGGCAGTTCATCTGGCTCTACCCATATAAAGAGTACAAAATAATCAGTTCACACATGTGTCAGTGGAGGAAGAAAGCTGAAGTGAATCAAATTGATAAGGATTTAAACTGAGTAAAATGCAAGACCATTTTTGCCTTTACTGAAATAAGTAAAAAAAAAAATGCTTACTCTCTAAAACAGTAAATAATTATAACTTTTGCATAAGCCACCACTGTACTGCACAAAGGTAGCAATGCATTTATGCATTTCTTAGAATTTTTTAATTATAATAAATATTTCTTTTATTGCTAGTTGCATTGGTTGTTGAAAGACTGTTAATAGTGTTTTGTGTTTAGCCTGGTGATTTTGGATTTTTTTTGTGCCTGTTGGTGTTAGTCATGGGCAGGTCTTCTTGTTTTAAAAGAAATCACAAGTTTCCTCTGCAGGACAACCATGTAAAACATGCTGTGTGCTTTAGTGCAAGTCATCTCAAAGAAGATTGTGTCGTCTGCAGTAATTTTGACAAAAAACATTAACTGATTACAAAAAATTCATTGTCAAGGGTTTGCTCCCTAGAGAGGATGCCTATGAACTGTCCACATCTACAGGTCCCAAGGAGTCTTCTAAGTTCAAGAAAAAGTATGTGAAAAAAAGAAGGTTCATATTACCAGAGAGTTCCTCCTCCTTCCACTATGCTCTGAGAAAAGAGGAAAGGGAATCTTCTTGTGAGGCTGAGGTTTTCAAATTGCCTGTGCAGGTTGTGGGAGATGGGTCTATACTATAACATTGAATTCTAAAAAGATCGAATGTTATAATATCGAACCTATAATGTCGAACGCTGAAAACAGCGAAGGTGCAGGACACCGAATTCTTTCCCAAGGAAAGAATTTGGTGGGCCGTTGCTGTGGCTTCGCTGTTTTCAGCGTTTGATATGTTGGAATGCTACAGGTCGGGTTCGGGTAAGTGTGCGATTGTATGTAGGTTAGGGTTAGGGGGCGGGTTAGGTGAGTTAGGGTTAGGGAGCGGGTCAGGTAAGTGTGTGGTTGTCTGGACGTTAGGGTTAGGGCACGGGTCAGGTAAGTGTGCGATTGCATGCAGGTTAGGGGTAGGTTAGGTGAGTTAGGGTTAGAGCGCAGGTGAGGTGAGTGTGCGATAGTGAAGGACCTTAGGGTTAGGGTTGGGTTAAGGTAAGTGGATAGCTAGTAGTATATGTCAAGTTTAGTTTAGGTTTAGGTGTAGGATTTTAAGTGTATGTGTGGGGATTGCTGTTTTTTGTGTGTGTTTGTGTTGTGTGTATGTTTCTTGGAATAGCGAATTTTTTTCCTGGGAAAAAAATTGCTATTCTGACTGTTCGATGTTTTCGGATTTCGGTGTTTAGGGTTCGATATTATAACATTTGATCTTTGTAGAATTCAATGTTATAATATAGACCCGTGGGAGACTGCCCTTTTCAAGTTCGTAGAATGGACTGAATAAGGAGAGAGGGTCTATATTAGAAGAACGAAGACACATTCTTTCGAATGTATCTTGGTCGAACTGAAAAGACTGAAAATATCGAAGCGGCTGTTATGCAAATTCTTTCCCTGGGAAAGAATTTGCTTGGCCGCTTCGGTACTTTGCCATTTTCGGCACTGTAGTGTGGTCTTGGAGTTGGTATATTTAAGTAGGGGGGTGTAGAGGGCGAAGCCCCCCACTTAATGTAATGTTTGTAATTTATTTATTTATTTTTTTTGTTGGAACAGTGATTTTTTTCCCTTGGATATTCTAAGCTTTCACTTACATAGGTTCGATTAAGCACCATTCACTTTTTTAAGCATTCGGTGATTTAATATAGATCCAGGAGAGACACTGTTTCAGCACTGTTTTATCTGCACCTTCCTAGTATTTCCCTTTCTACGCCTCCCTCTGCCAAATCTTTTCACTCCGCTTTCTCCCACAGGACTTTTCCCCTTAACAACAACTATGTGAAACCCTCTAAGACAATGTTACAGGTGCAGATGGACTTATTCAAAGCACAACTGTTACTTCGCCTATCAAATCAATGGATCTGCTCATGTACATCTTCAGGATAAATGCTGCTGCTATCTTCAGCTTGCCAAATCATCAAACCATTTCTCTCATTTCCAAATCCTATGCCCCCCCAACTTGTATTCACGAATACGCTAACAGATTTACTAGCATCTCTTAGCCATATACATGAGTTTTGGGACACTGCTTACTCCCACCTCTGTACTTAAACTGGCAAAGTGCCTGTGCTTGACCAGCATGTGGTCAAGAGGCATTTTTCCAATGGCCAGAATGCTGAACCAGAAAACATCGACTACACTACAGCTCAATAGGTAGTGTAGGTCGATTATCTGAGTTCTACATTGTGAACGGAGATTGCGGTTCAGTGAGTAACAGGGAATTACCCCATTTCCTCCCTGTAGTGCGATCCTGGAGTTGGTTTATATAATTTTCAGGGGGTGTGGGGGGCTTTCCCCCCACAGCAAAATAATAAAATACATGTACCATTGACTATGGAATATCACGTTATGTTAAGCTGCATAACATGGGTGACTGATGTCACCTCCTGCTATGTCAAATACATCGAACTATGGGTGTCGATATATTCAGTTTCAACTTGGCTGGCTTTTTGATGGTACGGATTCAGTGTTTCAGGTCGGCATTGTGATTGGTTAACCGATGCAGTTTTGTTAATTCAATAGTAAACCTTATAACAGGCATACATATGATTATCAATGAACCTGCTTTATATATCACCTCTTAACTACCATATTGGCATTTTCTTTCCTACTTAACTCCTTTCCTCACCTTATTTGTTTGAATCCCCAAGCACTAATCACATAGTGTATTATCTGTTTGACAAACTCATTAATACACCTCTTCAAATACTCAAAGTTCAACATCTACTAATGCATATGGATCTTTCATACTGTAATAGCTAGTCTTTATTCCATATGAATGTATTCTCATTTACAAAAGAAAGTGTAATTGTTAATGCAGATTAGTTATATCAGTGAATGTCTGTTTAAAAATGTTTCTGACATGTTAAAGCATTTCTCCTCGGGCCCGTGCTGAAAAGGGTTTTTTGATTAAACCCATTTAGACAAACCAAGTAAACAAAAGCAAAGTAAAATAAAATGATAAATTGTCCTTCCTTTATTGTGGGTCAGATAGGGATTGTGTTACAGCTTGCTCACTGTTTCCAGCTCCCACATCAGGCCTTAATCCAATTTTGGTATCATCAAAGCCAACCAATTCTGTTCAGGCTTCAGAACTGACAAGGAATGTGTCTTCATTGCCAGTGCCACTGCTGATGCTAATGGAGGCTATAAAATGCTTTTTGCACTGGCCATCCCCATGGCTCATAATTCCAGGGTCAAAGATCTATCCTAGTGTCATCACCAGCTTCTTCAATGTCAGTCCTGAGGTCAGACTTCTTGTCCTTCATATCCCTGAGCCTGAGAGCTTTCATATCAGTGTTGATACAAGAGGGTCACTCAGTGTTAGGCCCCGGTACCAATCTCCTGTACTACTGTAGTTTCTTTTTGGTGCCCAGAAAGATAAGAACCTTAAGCACATTCTAGAACTATGTAATCTCAGTTACATTGCAGAAGGAAAAAAGCTTTGAATAGTCACAATGCAGTCTATGTTCCCTTTCTTACCAAAAGGAGGTTGGATGTGTTTTTTGGAAACCCAACATACATGCCTGAATGTCAAGATAACCAAGAAGTTGAGATTACTACACTTCTAGGTAGCAGCCATTTATTATTAGCATTGAGCTGTTTCTTTCAGACCTTTCTCAGTCATCAGGGTGTTTAAATTGTATATAGCCACAGCTGCAATGTGTCTAGGTCTTCCTGTACCCAGACAACTGGCTTGTTATGACTCCAACCTCAGAAAAGTTGACATCGATCAGGATTCTGTCCTCATGAATTCCTTATTTTATGGGTAACTAGTCTCAGCTGCAGCCTTCACAATTAAATCACCATTATAAGATGTCTGTTCCAAACCCCTCTTTGCAAGGCCAGTCTTCCACCAGAAAGGTTTCCTCCCATTCTGTAGGCCATATCCAGGATTTAGAAAGGCACTTGTATTTCAGCAACCATGTGCATCAGGGCACTGGGATCATGGCAATTATAGTATTTCTCATTCCCTTCATGAAGTATCACGTGAGGTTTCTCCAGTGGGCCTTGAAGATTCAGTGGAACCAGTGCTTAGACCTGATGCCAAACCAGATCAGAATTTTTGAGGCATATCTCAGATACATAGCATGGTAGATCCTCAGCAGCAGCCTCACCCTGGCCAAGCTCTTCTAACTTCCCAGCCTCTTGGTGACTATCACCCTGGGTGCCTCAGCCATTGCATAGGGAGTGGCATTATTGAATGATTATTAGGCACAAATGGTCCATGAAGTTTGGTCACAGAACAAGGCCAGCTTGCATCTGAACATCCTGGAAATGATCAGTCCTCCTTACTCTGCAAGAATTTCAGTATTCATTTTCTTGAGGGGAGATTGATTTTCACTTCAACAGCATGCCAGTAGTATGCTAATCTACAAGAAAGGTGGGATCCATTCATTTCCCTTTGTTGAGAGAGATCAAGGTTATAGGAATGAGCCATGTCTTTGAATAACTTACTGATAGCCACTTACATTCCTGGAGAAGCCAACTGCTTGGACTGATAGGATGGGCAGATTAATGGTCCCTTAGCTGGACAGTGGTGAAATCTCATTTTCACTAGTAAAAGACAACTCATTGTGGCCTATTTGCCTTCCTGATCCCACCAAATGCAATAACTTATTTTCCCTGATTCTGCCTATGGAACAGTGACCCAGGCATGCCTTAGTCCAGGAGTGGCCTCCATCTCTTTATACCTGTCTTCTCTTTTCCTTGATTCCCAAGTTCATACAGAAAACAATGCTGAGCAAGACCAAGGTCATTTGCATAGCTACATTTTGGTTATTATAAATCTATCTCCCTTTGCTCATGGTTCACCTTCATGATAAGCCTCTGCAGCTGTAGGACTTCAGAGCTCTGCTAACAAACCCATGCAGCAAGCCTCCTCTGGATGTCCATGTCCTGATGTTAACCTCTTAATTTCCTCATTTATGAAGATGGACGGGATGCAGCTTGCTTTTACAGAGCCATCCAGATCCTTATTGCTGTCAGAATCCCAGTATCATTTCCTGTATTCCTAGCCAGTCATTATTATCCAATAACCAAAAACTCGTGGACGTCCACAAACCTATCAAATCTGCTGAGTACTGTCTGCACTCTTACCATGTTGCTAAGGCTTACCACTCCTTATCACTATCCATCACGTCAGTACCCTCCCATCCTTCAAAACTATTCTAAAAGACTTTCTAGCCAAAAGCCAATTCTGTTCTTGCTCAACACCAGGATAAATGATATCCCTAAATGTGAACTATTTATACCTTACAGCTCCTTACTATCCCTTCTTCACTTCCACTTCTATCAATTTCTCTATCTCAGCTTTCTCTCTAAATATACCATAAGCCTGCTTTTCTCTCACTGTGTATTGCAATTCCTGTTTGCATTATATTAATTTACCTTTAATATCTCTATAAATGGGCTAAAATTTCTCTAACTATTAAATCATTGTCATATAACTTGTATCTATTCTTAACCAATGTTTTCAAATTATGTCCAATTTGGTATACTTATTTAACCTGTATTTTTTGTACTATTTTAAAGACTGTGAAATTATTGTTTGCAAAATGATTTGTAATACTTTGGAGCTTTTCTCCTCAGGCCTGTGCTAAAAATGGGCTCCTAACCAGCTGGACTTTCCTGTTAATAAAATGTCATTAAATAAATAAATAAAATAAATTAGGAAATTGTACAGGAGCAAATGGGAAGATTTTTCAGTATGATCTTCGAAAAAATGATTCGATCGCTTTTAGGCACTGGTTCCTATAGTCCTAGATTACTTGGTTCAAATATTTACCTCTGGGCTGAGCTATTCCATTATCAAAATTCACATGACTGCTATCGTTAATTTCTGTCAAGAGTTTCATAGTTCTTGCTTGGCTTTTCTTATCAGAGTGCCATTTATGGAGCCTGTTCCATCATGGGATCTCTATATTTTATTTTAAAGATGCTAACTCTGCCTCCCACCGACCAGCCTCTAGATCTCTTCTTGGTAACAATCACTTTGCGAGACGAATTTCTGAACTTTAGGTCCTGTGTATTAATCCTCCACATCTGATCTTCCACAAAGACAGGGTGGTAGTGCAAATTAATTCTACCTGCATGTTTCAGACAGCTATAAAGGATAATCTTAATCTAAGTGATAATCTCCCAATTCCAGATTCAGGCTTCAGATCCAGAGTTTATCTGAACTCTGTGACTGATTTTGCAGTTGTCTGGTAAGTGATTTATTTTGATTTATATTTTATTTTTGCCACTGTTTTTCACTGCTTATGAGGTGAAAAGGAGAAAGTCAAAATTGAACATGAAAGGACTGAAGAACATTACTGTAAGAAAAAAAAGAAGTGAAAGACAGATGTTTGGCTTAAGCTGTGGAAGCACAAAGCCAGCTGGATGAGAATTGTATGATTGTTAATGTAATAAACAGTGAAAACAGCTGGATTAATAAGACTAATGGCGATGAAGATCATTGCTTTGTAACAACTGATAAAGCAGACATTACCGAATTAGAAGTTGAAGATTCTTCAGATCTGGTCAGAAAATATATTCTTGTTATTGGAGATTCAGTTATTAGAGGAACTGATATTACATTTGCAGAGAAGATAATGAACATTGAATAGTGTCATGCTTGGCAGGAGCAGAAATAGAGGATGTGAGAAAGGCCGTAGAATGCCTTAATGTTAGGAAGTATGGATCTGTTGTTCATGTTGAAACAAATGATCTCATCCATAAATACTATCTGTTAGTAGGGAACTTACAGTGCGATTAGGTATCATAGCTTCTACAGGTGTTAGGACATATTTTTCACAAATCACATATAAAAATTAGAGTAAGGTCACTGTGAATGAAAATATTTTGGGGGTAAATACCTATATGAAAAAGTCCCATTTAAAAAAAATGGAAATGTGTAGAGCATCCAAGCCTAATTTTGGGCACACAAGTGTTTAGGCTGGGTGGCATGCACTTGTCAAGATCAAGGAAGTGAATCTTGAAACAAATATTTTGAAATATTTGATAAATACAAGACAGGATTTTTGCCAGGTTGAAAATTTAGCAGTTCACAGATAACAAAAGTTGATGCATCTCTGATGGCTGTTAATGCTAGGACCATTTGTAATAATGTTTTTTTTATTGGACAATTTGTTACATGGTTAAAGAACAATGACGTGAAACCAGTCCTGTCAGGGTATACATGTTTTTACTGTAGCAGACATTTTAACAGAAAATTAGATGGATGGGTTATGACACTGATTAAAGATTGTTATGTGACCTGTGATTATTACATGTTCAGTGAAAATGCTGATATGCTAGATTTTGTATCTTTGACATTAAAGACAACCCTGGAACATATAACAATTGTTGGAGCGTACAGACCAGCAAATTTAAGTTCTCATGACCTAGAGGAATTTATACATTTCTTGCATGAAACATATGAAAGGAAATACTAGTCACTGAGGACTTAAATTTACAGGAAACAGACTAAAATAATATTCATTCAACAATGAATGTATGATCAGGAATGAAAGTTATTTCAGATTGTAAAAAAGCCTACCAGGGAAGAGAATATATTAGAGATTGTTTGTGCTCCTAAAGAAATTACTTTTATAGGTTCATAGGTGTTTACTAGGCTAACGACCACAAGGGCCTTTTTAAGCATAGCCATGCCTCCTAAATCTCTGACAAGTTCTGATACCCTTGATAAGTGTAAGCATGGGCCTGGGAGATGAACCATTTACAGGTTACCTGTTTGCATCAGAGACATAGGTGCCAAACCAGGGATGAATTTTTGGTTTTCCATGCAATTGTCCAAGTTTTACTTGAATTGAATTAGGGAGGAACTCTGCTTCACATGGATGAGGAGCCTGTTCCATAGATGGGGTTGTCTCTAGGATACATACCTATCTCTCCAGCAGGTCCTACTTATATCACAGGCAAGGTTTAAGTCTTTAGAATGGGTAATTCTGGTACTGTTTGTTTTGTGGATACGCAGGAGGTCCATCAGAATGAGTTCTGACAATACCCTGTATGTCAGACATAGATTTCCCCTCAAAAGCTTGTAGGAGACAGAATACAGGGATAGGAACTTGTGGCGATCTGCATAGGACATATTACTTACTCCCTGTATTCTTTTAGTGAGGAACCTCTGTGGACATGTTGTTGGATATTCCTGGTCAGGTACATACCAAAGGGGGCACTGTACTCAAAGATAGGTCTGATGAATGCCAAATACAGTGGAACAATGACGTCCTTGGACTTAGATGCCATACCTTTGTTTATAAGTTGCAGAACATAGAATGATTTCCTCACCACTATAGACACATGATGATCAAAGGCTAGATTGCTATCTATGTGTATCCTTAAGTCCTGATTAATGGGTCAGCTCTAAGGGGTGTGTTGTCAATATGATAGTTACCAGGGATGGATGACTTCCCAAAGGATACTATTATGCATTTCTTGGCATTTAGTTTTTGTCCATGACTCTGACACCAGTTATTTGTCTGTATCAGCTCCTCCTGGAGAACGTTTGTGTCAGTATGAGATTCAGTGACAGCTCCTAATTTGCAGTCATCTGCAAATTTACTCAGCCAGAGACCACTGACATTGGCCTTGACTTCTGAGAAGTAAATGCCAAAAAGGAGTGATCCAAGAACTGATCCTTGAGGGACTCCACTTGTGAATGGCCTCTTCGTAGATGTGGACTTCCCAGTTCTAACTTCCTGGGCACTGTCTGTGAGGCAGTTTGCTATCCACCAGGTTTCATACGCATTTGTACCTAATCTCTTGAGTTTGCCAACAATGCCGGAGTGGAGTATTATGTCAAATGCCTTAACCAGGTCAAGTTTTACCACTGTTGATGCGCAGTGATCATGGGGTTATAAAGGTTAATTTGCTGCTAGATAATCCTGCCAAACATGCATCTAAACCAACACATAGACATTAATTAACACATTATAGGGAAGCAAAACAGTCACTTTGCAAAACTAATTGGAGTGATGTATTCAGGGGGAAAACTGCAGAAGGAATATGTAAAGTATTGAAAGAGAAATTATTTGAATGCAAAAAATCAAAAAATGTTTAATGCCAGGATCTAGACACACAGCATTACTAGGATATATTTCTATAAGAACAAGGTACTTGATTAAGGTGTGAGACAAAAAAAAACATAAAAATTGGAAAGGAACTCAAACTATAACTTTGAAAATGGAAATAAAACTGGACAGAAAAATAAAACATAGTATGAAAAAAGAGTAAGAAAATTTTGAAGAAAATGTAGATAAAGATATTGAGCGTAAGAAACCATTTGTAGAAACATAATAACTGCTACGAGTAAAGACATACAAACTGATAAACTGACAATTATAACATTTATTCTTGCACTCAACAGATTATAGATATATTTACCAAATCTTATGCAAGCAGTTTACTCCACAAATGGGGTGATAAATTGTTCTAGTAACATTCAGGTAACCTCAGATATTAAAAACAAAGTAGATTATATTGAAAAGAACTGTCCAAAAAGCACTGAAACAAAGCAGAGGGAGGAGACGGAATTAGTAATAATGGCCTGAGAACACTTTAACATGAACTTTCAAAACTGTTCTATCTCTTATTCACTAATTTGTATAAATATGCTAAGATTCCTCAAGATTGGAGACATGGTCTTGTTAAACCCGTCTTAAGAGAAATGTGAGTGGAACAAATACAGTCATACAGACCCTTACGTCTACTTTCATTTTGTGGAAAAATAATGGAGATGGTTATATTGGATACATTATTGTCAGAAATGGAAAGGTTGTGACTTAAAACCATATATCAGCATGCATATGTTGAAAATAGATCTATTACCACCTTGTAATATGATGTTCTATAACAATATAATAACAGCTATGAATGAAAACTTGTGCCGTGATGTAAATTCTATAGATTTTACTTCAGGATTTGATAGGGTCATACACAAAATATTGATCAACAAACTCAAACAACTAGGTATTGATGTATTCTTGATAAGATGGATAGGTGCATGGCTTACAAATAAGACATGGCAAGTATTGTACAGCACCTGTACAGGTGAAATTTGAGGTTACAGTCAGGATGTACCACAGGGCTCTGTCGTAGGCCCTTACTTGTTTAGGTTGTATCTTTCAGCTCTATCTTTTTCATCTGAGGTGTTCTACAGTCTTTATGCAGATGACTTGAAAATGGGTAAACTAATTACATGTCTTATAGATATGGCATGCCTGCAAAAGAACTTGACTAAATTAACCATATGGGTAAACAAGAACAATATGCTGATAAAGATATCAACAAAATAAGCATAGGAGATTTGGCAGACATACACTAAAAGGTGAATATTTAATACAGCTTACAGTGATTGAAACAATATATTCATTTAAGGACCTGGGTATATGGGTAGATCCAGCTTTGAGTTGTTCTAATCATATCAACCAATTGGTTAATGATAGTTACAGATCTATAAGTTGTATGAAAAGATTTATAAAGTCAGTAGTTAGAAATGATGAAGTCATTGTTTTGTAGTTACATTAGACCCAAGCTTGAGTATGGAATAACAATATGTAAACTTTATAAGAAAACAAGCATGGGTAAACTGGAAAGACCAAGGGAATCCATGGATATGAACATTTAAGTTATTATGAAAGACTAAAATATCTGAACTTGTACAGTGTCTCATCCAGATATTTAAAAGGATACTTTATTCAGGTATATAGGGCACTTAGAGGCAACTACGTCTGGGGATGTTTGGGGTTATAAAAAAGTAGTAGACAATCATCAAGCAACCTATGCAGAAGATTCTATAGGAATGAGAAGTGTACTAATTGGTTTTCTGAGATATTAGCTGATGCATGGAATACACTACCAATTTACATTCAAGCAAGCATTATTTTAGATATATTTAAGAACAGCCTGAACACTTATTATGGGAGTAACTGTTTTGGTATATTAACAGGCTAGAAGGGCGTTATTGACGGTGCCTGAAATATTTGTTTACATGAATGTCTGTAATCTCCCAGGAACACCAAGCAAAGATCACCACGATGTAGAAATATAAATTGATGATTTTATTAAAAATAACAAGCGCTTTCGCATACGGACTCTATGCTTCTTCAGGTTACAATAACTAATAAAAAAACAAATGCTTATATAGCAGAAAACCATTCCTTAATTTCCCGCTTTTTCTTTCATTCAATTAAATAATCAAGCAATAATACATTTAACATCAGCTCATTACATTTGAATCTTACTTAAAAACTTCCATTTAAAGCTGCATGTTTAGAGCATCTGTAAAATAATACTATGGCTCACTTCTAAAGGACAAATATAAATTTGTATCAGTATTAACAATGAGTGCATTTTTACTTGAAATGATAAAGCACTACAAGGAGCCAAGCTAAGCAATACCTGACACATAATATGATAAACTATATGCTTTTAGCTATATAAAATATAATATATAATCAACTAAAAACATATCTAGTTAGCAACAACATGTGTCTAGCTAGTGCAACAATTCACTAATTGTTAAAAATAATATCAATTTGTGGATAAACATGTAAAAATTCATAAAGTATTAAGATACAAAAAGATATAAAAATGAAAAATGCATAAATATCAACTACAAGTGTATATTATGTCAATAATATGCATAAATATGTGTAAACGTATAAATATAAAAATATATAAATGTATATATAAAAAATGTGAACATATATACACTGACCATAAATGTCATGTTATATTATGATGATCAAGTGATCAAAAAATAATAGATATATATATGTAAATTATAACACTTTGAATCACTGAAGTTAAAGACATATGATACATGGAAAGTAGTATCTTAATAGTCATTAAAATAAATATAAATTAATAACTTAGATTTGATATTAGTATAGTCATTATTAAATTCATCATACATATGAAGGAAAAAAATCATCATTTATAAGAACAATCAAACTAATAATCACATCAGTTCACATCAAAAGAAGGAAAAGGAAGGAGGGGGGGAAGGGGGGGGTAGGGGGGTGTGTGTAAAGGAGAGCAAATATGGCATCTTCAATAATCAGATGGTAATAAAACTATCTGGAAGCTAGTACAGATTTTAAACTAACTGTACTGTTTAACCCTGGAAATATATGCGCTCTTAGTCTCAGGATCCATTCAAGTTCTATATTCTCTAGATGTATCATGGTATCCCCTCCTATTTTCAACCTTCTAACAACTTGTATTACACGAAAATAAAACCTGTGATCTGGGTAATCTTTTACATGTTTTGCTAAGGCATTGGTCAGAACCGCTTTCCTAATCTCATAACTATGATTGTAAATACGTTTCTTTAATTCCCTCGTGGTTAGACCTACGTAATATGCCTGGCATTTATCACATGTAGCCAGGTATATAACATTAAAAGTATTACAATTGGCTTGTACATTAAAGTAGTAATCCTGGTTGAGTCCTGGTATATAAAAATGTATATCTGTAGTGATATATTTACACATATTGCAATTATTGCAAGGTAGAGTCCCTGGATGGGATGTTCTACTAGATGTATTTCCCTTGATATGCCTGTCATTGCACAAGAGTCTCTTTAGATTTTTGCTATTTTTGTAGCAGAAACTAGGGGTGCTACCTACGATTCTCTTTATATCATGATTAACTGCTAGAATATTCCAGTTTCTTTTTATGATCTGAATAATATTATGATTGTCATTGGTATATCTAGTAACAAAAGGAACATGTGTCCTGAATTCAAAGCGTCCAGGTAAGTATTGCAATGGGTTGTGTTCTACATTGTCCATTTCATTTCTTTTATATAATTTATTTCTAAAAGTATAGTTACTTTGAGTATGCCCACCTTCAATAGATGGTAGGGTATCCTTAATAATTCCATCTACTAAATTAGTAGGATATCCTCTCATCAAGAATAGGTCCCTCAGATTTAAAATTTCTTGGTTCTTTTGAGCTTCATTACTACAGAGTCTACAAACTCTCAAATATTGACTTTTGACTATATTTGCAAAAATATGTCTAGGGTGCATACTACTGTATTGGAGGATGGCATTCTTCCAGCATTCCTTCCTGTATATCTTAGTAGTTATAGTAGAGTCTAAATTAATAGAAATGGTCACATCCAAAAAATTTATTATTTCATTAGAATATTCCAAAGTGAATCTTAGGTAATCAGTAGTAGACTCTAGGTATGTTCGAAATTCCTCTAAGGAATCACTATCACCTCTCCAAAGCACAAAAATATCATCTACAAAGCGCCTGTACAGCACTATATTTTCTTGATATTTACTGTTAAAAACATAGTGATATTCCCAATTGTGCATAACTACGTTTGCATATGAGTTAGCGCAGGGGGTGCCCATAGCAACCCCCCACACTTGTTTGTATAATTTCTGATTGAAAGAAAAAACATTATTATTGAGTACTAAATCTAAAAAAGTACCTATGAGAGACTGGGTGTCCTTATCAATGATGGTACTCCTACACATTACTTCCCTAATGGCCTCTATGCCTGGTTCATTCGGTATGACCGTGAATAGGTTCTTGACATCCATTGCTACTAAAAGCAAACGTGATGTCAATACTATATCTAGGTCAATACAGGTTAAGTCATTTAATAATTGCTGGGTATCTCTTAGTATGGTTGGAATAGTTTTCACTAAAGGTCCTAGTTTAGATTCTAAATAAATAGATAAATGTTCAGTCAACCATTTATTTCCTGCAACTATAGGACGTAGTGGTGGAGGAGTTAGTTGTTTATGCATTTTAGGAAGTCCCTTTATCAATGGGACTAGTGGACATTCAATAAGACAATAGTCATATAGCTCCTTGGACAACTGTCTACACATCAACAATTCATACAAGGAGTCATGTACCTGAAAAATTAATCTAGCTAAATCTAAATCATTAATAGTTATATACTTCTCAGTATCACCTAACAAGTTATGCATTAGTTCATTGTAGAAAGGGGTATCCATCAGAACGAGGCCACCACCCTCATCAGCAGGCTTGACAACCAAATCTACGTCTTTCTTAAAATTCTTTAGTGCTATTTTCTCATTATAGCTCAAGTTATGATATAAATGACATTTTGTTTTAAAATCCGTAGCATTGGAAAAATACTCATAGAATTCATGTTCACAAACTTGTACAAAACAATTAACAATAGCTGGAATATCAGGTATATAGACACTTGGTTTCTTAAAATAGTCCATAGTCCTTTGAGTAATCACTGGTTTATCTTTAAATAACAATTTCAACGACACATTTCTGGAGAATATTCGTAGATCTATAAGTAATTCAGATAAGCTGCTCGACTGTGACGGAACAAACGATAAGCCTCTATTAAAAAGGCTAATTTCATATTCATTCAGTGATCTACTGGATAAATTAAACAGTAAGTCTGTTAGTTCCTTTGCTTTCTCCTTACCTCCACATTCTCTTCGGAGTACTTTCTCTTTCTTCTTTCTCTGCTGTTCGACCGAGTCCTGTTCTGTGCCTGAAACTTTACAGGAAAGGGTAAAAAACCTGAATTTGTAGCAGAGGAACTGTCTTTAGGTCTCGCACCCTTCTGTTGTGTTGAATTTCTCAGTCCTTCTTGGTTAGGTGGTGGTGTGTTTGTCAGAAAGGAAAGTTCAGTTGTGAGTTGGCGCTCTGCTTGCATAATCTCTGTCGGTACAATAGCGTTATTGGAGGAAACAGTACTTAAAGCGGCACTGCCATTCAGGACTTGTGAAGAATGGGATGTGTTTGTATTCGATGACTGAGGAACAGTGGAAAAGTGCTGATTATTAGTGTTGATAGCATTGAACTTCGGCCAGATGAAGATCTGGCCCATTACAAAGTCATGGTAGTCTCTGACTAACTTCTTGTGCTTAGTTTGTTGGAGTCTGTCACTGAAAGCCATGACTTGTAAATACATGGCGTCAACTTTCTTTACATATGTTTCCCCTTTAAAATTATCGCTCAAGTGCTTATGTTGTTCTTCTACCTTAGCAGTAAGCTCTCGCTCTATAGGTGTAAAGTAGTTGATAAGGAGATTAATATACTGTTTACTAAATGCAATGTTTAGTTCCTGCCATTGTTTCAATAACAAGGGATGTGAGTCACCATACGTTGGCATGCACAGGATGCGCATCCCTCTAGGAATCACGTTGAAATGGAGGCAAGCCTCCAGATGGCGTCTTTGTCAAACCAGTTTGTGTAATTTGTATAAATTATTTTCTAAGTCTCTAAGATTGAGGATAAACTCTTTGTGATCAACAACAGTACCTGAGCTGGTATCAGCTGGTGGAAATCTATCCAAATCTAGACCCAAAAGCGGATTCGTCTGTTGGTCTATGATGTCCTTCCATTTATTCATGTTGTCCTTAGGAATCGGATTGTAGTCCAACTCAACCACATTAACATCCATCGTGTGATAGTAATACGAACCCAATATGACCAGAAGTATCAGGAAAAATAAGGTGATTACCATCCAAGGATCTCGGTTTGTAAAAGCCAATAAAGTCCCAGGAACACCAAGCAAAGATCACCACGATGTAGAAATATAAATTGATGATTTTATTAAAAATAACAAGCGCTTTTGCATACGGACTGTATGCTTCTTCAGGTTACAATAACTAATAAAAAACCAAATGCTTATATAGCAGAAAACCATTCCTTAATTTCCCGCTTTTTCTTTCATTCAATTAAATAATCAAGCAATAATACATTTAACATCAGCTCATTACATTTGAATCTTACTTAAAAACTTCCATTTAAAGCTGCATGTTTAGAGCATCTGTAAAATAATACTATGGCTCACTTCTAAAGGACAAATATAAATTTGTATCAGTATTAACAATGAGTGCATTTTTAATTGAAATGACAAAGCACTACAAGGAGCCAAGCTAAGCAATACCTGACACATAATATGATAAACTATATGCTTTTAGCTATATAAAATATAATATATAATCAACTAAAAACATATCTAGTTAGCAACAACATGTGTCTAGCTAGTGCAACAATTCACTAATTGTTAAAAATAATATCAATTTGTGGATAAACATGTAAAATGTAATGTCTGTAATCTACTAGTATTTTCTTTGGACTATTGCCAATAAAGAGTGTTTAATACACGATAAGCACATGCATATGGAATTTATGTTTTTATCTAAGCAGGACAAAAAAAGTGTAAAGGAGTCACAATCATCTGTGTCTTCTGCTCCTAACAAAATAAGAAAAATGCTTCCTAGTTGTCTGGTTGCATGAAGTTGTGTTAAGACAAATATGATTAGGTTTTTCCAGCTGAGCCAAAGACCCATTCCAAAAGGACTGTAGCTACCTTGCAAACAACTTCCCACACACAATTAGGATCATAGGAGGTTAATAGGCTAATGGCCCTGGGGCCCTTATAAGCCTAGCCAAAAGTTTATCCTCATAAAAGAAACCTCAGTCAGCACCTGTTGCTCCTGTCAGTGAGGGACACAGATAGAACCCTTTTGACAAATTTGTGGTTTTCCATCCACACATAAAGGTTGTGCTTGAAGAGGGTCAACAAGGTACTCTGTTTGACATGTATGGGAAGTCTATTCCAGAGATGGGACAGCCTCTGGGAGACAAAACTGTCTCTCCAGCAGGTTTTGTTGATGTTGCATTTTAGATATAGACCTTTATAGCAGGTAATGCATAAAGAGTTAGACTTACAGATATGAAGCATCTCTAGTAGGGCAGGGTCCAGGATTGTCTTGTAGGTGAGATACAAATCACCACTGAGCAATCTGTACGATACCGAGTAGAGTGACAGAGATTTGTGCCTGTCCACATAGGACAGGTGTTAGAGGCCATGGATTCTCTTTGTGCGGTAGTTTTGTGGCATTTCCCGTTGGTGCAGATGTTTGGAGATGTACATATCAAACGGGGCATTATACTCAAATATTGGCCTAATAAGGGAGGAGTACAAAGAGATAATAACCTCCTTTTTTTCTAAATTCAATCCCTTTACTTATGAGATGAACCAAGTAAAGGCTTTTCTGACCACTGCTGCTACATGATGGTCGAATGTGAGATTGTTGTTAACCTGAGTACCCAGGTCTGTCACCACAGGTTGTGTGCTTAGGGAGTTGCCGTTGATGTGGTAATCAGTAGGAGTCATGTTTTTGCTGAATGGTATGATAATACATTTTTTTTGCATTTAACTTGAGACCATGACTTTGGCACCAGTCATCTGTTTCTGTGATACCCTCTCACATTATGTTAATATCATATGGGGAGTCAATGACAGAACCAACTTACAGCCGTCCACAAACTTGGTCAGCCACAGGCCTTTTGTCTTTACCTGGACCTCTGAGAAGTAGATGCCAAACAGTAGGGGTCCCAGGACAGATCCCCGTGGAACACCACTAGTGACAGGTCTGCTGTCAGAGGTGGAGGCACTTATTTTGACCTTGTGGGTCCTATTGGTGAGCTAGTTGGCTACTCACCTGATGAGATAGAGGATTACTCCAAGTTGTGTTAGCTTTTCAATGATACCCAAGTGAGGGATTGTGTCAGAGGCCTTGGCCAAGTCAAAGTAAGCTGTATGTACTGACTTTCCCTCATCCAGGGCCTTGGTGACAGTCTCAAAGAAGACAAACAAGTTCAACAGGCAAGATCTGCCCTTGAAGAATCCAAACTAGGTGGGGTCAAGTGCTTGGAGATAGGTTCATAGCTAGGTACTAGGCTATCTGCCCAAGGGCATTTATAAGCCTAGCCAGAGTGTGTCAGCTTTCGCCACCCCATTGATTAATTAACTGATCCTCTGTCAAGCAGAGCCAATGAAGTGATCCCAGGGGTGAATTTTCTATTACCCATCCACTCATCAAGGTTTCTCTTGAAGAGTATTAGTGAGGGGCTCTGCCTGATGTAGTTTGGAATTTTGTTCCAAAGCATGGGGAGTCTCTGCGACAGGAATCTGTCCCTCCAGCATGTTCTATTTATTGTTGTGGTGAGGTTTAGCTCACTAGAGCGCGAGGCTCGCAATGACTTGGATTTCTTTAGGTGGAGCATGTACATCAATTCTGAGTTGGACATAGCTTTGTAAGTCAGGCAGAGATCACCTCTAAATAAGCGATATGCCACTGAGTACAGCCAGAGTTTTTTCAGTTGGGCTGCATAGGACATATGTTTGAGACCAGTAATCGTCTTGGTGAGGTACTTTTGTGGTCTTTCCAGCTGTTGGAAGTGTCTTGTGAGGTACATCCCAAATGGGGCATTATACTCTATGATGGGTCAAATGAGTGATGAGTAGAGGGGCACTATAACCTCTTTATTTCTAGATGTGAACCCTTTAGTAATTAGATGGGCCACATAGAAGGATTTCCTAACTACCTTGGCAATATGATTGTCAAAGGAGAGATTACTATCTACCTGGGTCCCCAGATCACTTATTACCTCTTCTGTATTAAGGGGGCTGCCACCTATGTGTTAATTTGTGGGTGTTTTGTTTTTCCAAAATGGGATGACTATGCATTTTTTGGCATTTAGCTTGAGGCCATGAGTTTGACACCAGGTGTCCGCTCAGTAAGGCCCTTTTGGAGGATGTCCGTGTCAGCCGGAGAGTCAATTATGGCTCCCAGTTTGCAGTCATTGGCGAACTTGGTTAGCCATAGTCCTCCTGTGTTTGTCTGTACTTCTGAGAAGTATATACCAAACAGTAGGGGCCCTGAGCCTTGTGGGACACCACTTGTGAATGGTTTAGAGTCGGACCTGGAGCCCGCTATTCTTACTGTGTGAGTTCTGTCTGTAAGCCAATTGGCAACCCATCTCATGATGTTGGGGTTTATGTTCAGGCTGGTGAGTTTTTCTGTAATACCCGAGTGGGGAATGGTGGCAAAAGCCTTGACAAGGTCAAGGTAGGCTGTGTGAACCACCTTTCCCTCGTCTATGGCCTTGGTGACTGTCTTGAAGAAGTCAACCAGGTTTAGTAGGCATGACCTACCCTTAACAAAGCCAAACTGGGTCAGGTCAAGTGTTTGGAGGTTCCCAATGTCTTTGTTAATGAGTTCCATGATGATGCGCTCTATAGCCTTGCAGACCAGGCTAGTCAGGCTTATGGGGTGATAGTTACCAGGGTCAGTTGTGGCCCCTCCTTCGTGGAGAGGAATAACCGTTGCTGTTCACCATTCTATGGGCACGTAGCCTGTGGAGAGGCTGAGGTTGAACAGTGTGTTTAGGTGGGGGGTTAGTTCATTCTGTAGTGATTTTTGGGACACTACACTTTTCCGGCATTGTTGTGGGCCCTTTTGGAAGTGAGAGGGGGGTGAAGTTTGCACTGAATCTATCTGCCAGGATGTTGGCAATATCAGTAGGTTCAGTATATTTTGTGCTATTTTGCACTAGTTCAGTGCATATCTGCGAGTTGCCACTTAGATTCTTAACATAGCTAAAGAAGGCTTTGTGGTTATCTTTTGAATTCTTCGCTATTTTTCTTTTGAAGTTAGCATTGGATGAGTTCATGAGGGACCTTAGTTTCTTACTGATATTGATTAGGGATGTCTTTCCTTCTTGGGATTTGCTTTTTTTCTGAACTAGTTTCCTCCTTCTATTGTATATCCAGTTTATGGCAGGGGTCCACCAAACTGGTTTCCTTTTCTTAGAGGAGTGAGTCTTGGTTTTGCTAGGGATGGCACAATCCATGCATCCTTGTAGGTGCTCATAGAGTGCATTTGTAAAGGTTTATGCATCTTGGGCAGCATTATCCTTTAGTGTGTGGGCTGTGAAACTTACCACCTCTGTCTTAAGTAAGGTGAAGTTTGCTTCAGAAAAGTTTTTTACTGTGGTTTCCTTAGTTGGGGGTGGGGGTGGGGTGTGGACATCCAGAGTGATTAGTTTATGGTCTGATCTAACCAGTGATGGGTTGACCTCCGGTGTGGAATACCTGTCGCCCATGTTAGTGATGATCAGGTCCAATATGTTTTCACCTCTGGCAGGGGAGTTTACCAGCTGATCCAGGGCGTTTGAGTTGATGAATTCCAGGAAGCACTGGGCCTGGGAGTTTGTATTCGAGTAGTTTTCCCAGTGAATGGTAGGGTAACTGAAATCAACAAATATCAGGGTGTTCGGTAGGACCTTCATGTTTTCGAGTGTCTCCAGAAAGGTGGAGTGGTGGTCCTGGGTCATGGAGGGTGATCTGTAGCAGGCCACAATTTGCATTGCAGATTTGCCCGATGTTAGTTGCACATGGAAAACATAACTGACCTGATCATCACCAACATGGGGACTCTATGCTCCATACCAGAGGTACACCCCTCATTGGTAAGATCAGACCATAAATTAATCTCACTGGATATCCACATCCCCACCCCACCCTCAGCCCAGAAAACCACAGTGAAACATTTCTCAAAAGCGAACTTCACACTTCTCAAAACTGAGGTGGAATCCTTCAAGGCCCCTGGGCCAGTGGAAACTACAGCCCAAACTGCAGAATCCTATATAAACACATTCTATGGACACCTCCAGGAATGCATGGATCATGCTATCCCAAACAAAACCAAGACCCAATCCTCCAAAGGCAGGCATCCAGTCTGGTGGACCCCAGCCATAAATAGGCTGTACAACAGAAGGAGGAAGCTACTACATGATAGAGCAAAATCCCTAAAAGGGAAGGCATCTCTGATCAATACTAGCAAAAAACTACAATCCCTCATAAAGTCCTCCAAGGCCAGCTTCGAGAGAAAAATTGCACAGGACTCTAAAGACAATCAGAAGGCTTTTTTTAGTTATGTTAGGAACCTCCCAGATATGCTCAGAGTTGATCCAAAATGAGATAAAATACACTGAACCCACAGACATTGCCAACATCCTGGCAGACAGGTTTAGTGCAAACTTCTCCCCCCCTCCCCCCCAAAAGAAAAAATATCTATCCCAGCAGAGTGCTGCCTCCCTAACATCTCAGATGCTCAGGTGAAAGCCACCCTCTCCAAAGCAAACAATAATGCATCAATGGGACCAGACGACATCCCAGATTGCGTCCTACATGAACTCCAAGAAGAACTAAACCCTCATGTAAAGCTGCTGTACAATCTCAGCCTTACTACAGGATATGTACCCAAAGAATGGTGTACAGCGACAGTGGTCCCATTACACAAAGTTGGTGCCTCTACGGACCCTGGAAACTATCACCCCATAAGCCTGACTAGCCTAGTCTGCAAAGCTATGGAGAGGATCATCATGGAACTCATAAATAAAGACATTGGGGACCTACAGACACTAGATCCTACCCAATTCGGCTTTGTTAAGGGCAGATCCTGCCTCTTGAACCTGGTTGACTTCTTTGAAACAGTCACCAAAGCCATAGATGAGGGGAAGGTAGTCCACACAGCCTACCTGGACCTCGCAAAAGCATTCAACACAATACCCCACTCGGGCATCATAGATAAGCTAGCCAGCCTAAATATAAACCCCTATGTCACAAGATGGGTTGCAAACTGGCTCAAAGACAGAACCCACAGGGTCAGAATTGCTGGAGCCATGTCAGACTTGAAACCAGTTACAAGTGGCATTCCACAAGGCTCAGTCCTGGGACCTCTCTTGTTCGGTATATATTTTTCTGAGGTACAGGCTTACACAGGAGGACTGTGGCTGATGAAGTTCGCAGATGACTGCAAATTGGGCACCATAATTGACTCTCCAGCTGACACGAGTATCCTTCAAAAAGGTCTCACAGAGATGGATAACTGGTGCCAGAGCCACGGCCTAAAGCTAAATGCCTTGTGGGGGATGAGACAAGTTGGTCTATTGCATTAGAACTGATAAAGTCAAAGAATCATTGGGTTAGTGCATTAGTGCAGAAACAGTTCAACCAGTCTATGGTGGGGTAGTTGAAGTCACCAAGGATCAGGGTGTTAGGGGGTACCTTTATGGAGTCAAGTAGGTCCAGGTAGGAGGAGTGGGTGTCCTGAGCCATGGAGGGGGGTCTATAGCTGGCTTTAACTTGGATAGGTGTCTTGCCAACTGTCAGTTGTACCAGGAGTAGTTCCAGTGCATCATGCTGGCAAACTAGTCTGGAGGCGTGCCTACCCTTAATGAAGATAGACTCCATGACCTTTAGTCTTCTCGATCTTGTTTTGGGGTCAGAATGTGTAGACTGAGGTATAGCCTCATAAGGCAGGGGTGTTCTCCATAGCCCTGAACCAAGTTTCTGTGACCACACAGACACTGGCATCTTCCAGTGTGAGGAGAGCATCCAGTGAGTGCATTTTCAGGTTAAGGCTCCTAGCATTAAGCAGCATGGCCTTCAATTTGCTTTTTGACAGATCATTTATGTTGGAATATTTGTCTTTGGGACATTGCCTAAAAAAGGTACAATTGGGGAGGCAAGAGCCTTGGCCAGGATCCAGAATCCCAGGGGTGACAGGTGAAGGCCATCTCTGGCAAAGCATTGAGACGTGTCAACCATGTCATCCCAGGCAGACAGATACAGAATCCCCTCGGAATGATACCAGAAACTAAGCCAATTGTTGAAGTCAATTTTTTTTGTTGGTATTATGGTATCATTCTTGGTGATGGTAGGATGCTGCTTAGGGCTAGGGTCATACCTGGCTAGAACACATACTCTGACAGCAATCATGTCTCTCTACATATAGTCCTGGGAGGTATGTCTCAAGTCATTCACACCAACATGGACAATAACAGAGTCATACTTGTACTTGCTGTGGACAGACGTAAGTGCATGTGTGATGTAGCAGATTCTGGCACCAGACAGACACCTGACCATGACCTTCTCTTTGTCGAGCCTGGTGAGGGGGACATTGGTGTGTCACACAATTGAGTCACTAGTGACTAATATGTTTGGTTGATTGTTATGCCTTATGGGCTGCATTGGTTTATTGGTATGCCTTATGGGCTGTGTTTTTTAAGAAAGCTTCCATAAATTACTTATGTAAAGCTGCAGATTGGGTTTCTTTGAGTATTTTTGCAAGTCATTATAAACTGGATGCAGTCTCTGTTCATGCTTTAAAGGGTACAATTATTTGAGGAATCCTTTCAGTAGGCTATGCAGGTAGGTCTTATGATGACAGTGCCCAAGTAGTTAAGGAGGTAGAACAAGACCCTGTTAAATTTTATAGTTAAGTACTTCCCTTGACAGTGTATCTGCATGATCATGGCTCACACTGCTAAATATCCACAACCCACCATTCACCACACCTGGGAAAGGTGTGTGCGGGGGTCCCTCTTAAATAGTAGTATTGTGCGGGGGTCCCTCTTAAATAGTAGTATTTGTTTTATTGTGAACTGTTTGTGCTGTACTTTACTCCAAATGTGGTGAAAGATGGTAGTGTATACTGCCTTATGGGTAAAGGGGAGAAGCTGAAACCGGGAAAAGTTATATCAGTGTTGAACAGACTGAAAGATAAAATTGCAGTCCAAGTGCTTGAGGTAGATGAACCATGACTGCACAGATTTGTCCTTATGGTAAGTAAACAGATTTCATTTATGCCTTATACAGTAGAGACTGGTTGCTGATAAAGAAGTTTTTCATTTACATGATTTGCATGACTGGACAACATTGCTATTTACATTTACATTTAAACAGGCATAGCATGTTCAGCTGGGAATGTACAGGGCAGTGATTTCATTAATAATGCAGGGCAAAAGCTGATTTGCTTGCTGTTCAAGATAACATCATGCTAAGAGAAGGAGGTACTACCTACTAAAATCTTTTACGTTTAAAACTGAATAGGCGCAGGGTATTGAATCATCACTACACAAAATGACTTTGTCTTCAGTACTGTAGCACAGAATGACTACGTCTTCAATAACGTAGCACAAAAGCTAATTTATAGGTAAAAGCTGTTTAAAATGGTTTAATGTATGGAGGAAAAATGTCATTTATATTAGAAATAATATAGAAAGGAAAGGGAATATGTGGAATTTTGCAACTTCCAAAACCGATCTAACCTAGACATTACACATAATTTTGAGTATGTAAAGGATAAATCTATTTTAATAAACAAGTTAACTATATGTTAATGAACAGTTAGAGGATAAAGTTAAAAAAAACTCAAAATCACAGCTTACAGAAATCTTAGTATAATTTTAAAGTTCCTACCCCAATCTAAGTTGCTTTAAGAAAACAATTCTCATACCAGTTGCAGTAATTTTCAAATGGAAGATTCTTGGTCTGTAATGTATATCCCTGATCAAACACACAGGCAAACAGTACTTTCAAATAATGCCATTTGTAAATCAGACATAATCCAGAAAGCTTGAGTCAAATCTAATAATGTAATGTATTAGAACAAGAACACCCATCCTTCTACCTACTTAACTGAATAAACTATTTGAAACAAGGCATCTTTATTCCTTCCACAGGGAGGGTATGAGACAGAAAGTCTCCTAGATCTGCTAGCTAAAGTGATTTTATCTGGACTAATCCTTAGTACTATAATTCCATTTGTAAGGATGTATGGTTACTACTTAATGCAATTCTAGCTAGTTTCAAAGAGGCAGGGGATTAAAAGGAATGCCAGCCTCCCTTACAGATGTAAGTAATGGAAATTACATTCTGCAGATAAATGTTAAATTGATGCTCATCTTTTTGCATTATACTATTTAACTTGGGGGTATGTGCAGTAAAATAACACTGAGATCATATTAAACAGCAAAAATTGTAATGGATCCGATAATCAATCTCTACAAATGTGTAACAGATCCGAGTAACTGATTTCCACAAGACTATAATAGATCCAAGTAATGAGCTGTGGAGCATGTGAACTAAATACTTAGGACAAATTATAACTGCCCAAGTAACCACAAACACATTATAAAACATCAGGAAGCTTTCTACTCCCCCTAATGGATATATTTCACAGGACAGTGTTCATAGAAATCTTTTTATCCAGCAGTTCTTGTTCTTAAGATGTTTCCAGAATCAGTACTGAGATGCCAGCGATGAAATACCTAAGTGAAGCATCCTGGACTTGTATCTTTTGGCCATGTCCTAAGATGGATGAGTACAAGAAAAAGATTTAGGGTGCTGCTAGAGGGAGTATGGACAAACCCATTAGCTTTTACTCCATAAGTACATTTCCTGATGCTGTGAGATAAACATAACTGGGTGTCTTTGTACATACTAACTTTCTGCTTACTAATAGTAGCAAAAAAGAGTATCATATGGAAATGGAAGACTAAATATTCTGCTGGAGAACCATTACTAGGTTATCTGGTGCCCTGTGCAGTTTTACAAGCTACTCAAAAAATCAAAGAAAGAAAAAAAAAATTCTTTTGCAAACTGCTTGCTACAAATGTATCAGTTACCTTGCCACAGTTAAGTTGCTACACATTCAGTGCTTTAATACTTCAGCCATGACTGTATATGCAATATTGGCATGCATTTATGAAACCTATATTATCATTGCACAGCTTTATAAATAGTGCTGGCAGTGCACTCTTCATCAATGAAAGCTGCCCCTTCTTCCCACTTTTGTTACAACTCTGTTCTCCTGTAACAGAAGAATCCAAACAGTATATTTCAAAAACAGCAGCCCTTTGCATGTCTTATGTTACAGTTATGACTTAGGAAACCAGTAATCACTAAATGGGTCCAATGTTTTCCACCTACCCCTCATTTTTTTCTGATTTTAACAAAATGTTTTATTTTACCACAGATGTTCAATTTTCCAACTAGCTCTTCTCTTGCAAATGCCCCCTGACCAAAGGCAGTCTTTGATTTTCTATACTTGACATCAGTCTCTAGCAGTGCCATAAATTTCTCCTGCATTATTACCAGGGAGTCTTTCACAAATCCAGTCTGCTCCAATGTCTCCATTATCACTCCCTAAATCTAATATCACCTTTCTGCTCTAAGCCAACACCTGATGGCTTTGTAAACCTAAAATAATCCTCCCCTCCTAACCCTACCTCTGAGTCAACTCTCATTTGCTCCCAAACCCTAAAATGCCATACCTTCCCTAAATGTAAAGTTTTCTTCCTTATTTCCCTTCTCCAGTTGCTAGTTTTGGGATGAGATTGCCATTGCCTGCCATCCTTATTCATGTCATGTAAACATCAAATAAGCCAGCCAGGTATAATCAAATAAGCCGGTTAAGTATACAAATCAGTTTGTATAGTCTCCAATCTACTGTTAGCTTTAAATACATTCAAATGCAAAATCTTCTTGACTCTTTACCAATCAGTAAAAACAAAATGAAACTCCAACTGAGTGACCTCCCAAACCTGTTGTATCAGAGGCACATGGGATATATACAAATGATCCTTATGAACATCAGGTGATTGGTTTTTCAATGACCTTCTCACTCATTGTTTTAGTTTATTGTTTGGAATATTTTTTTGCAGTGGCCCTAATGATAATGCACAACAGTTGGGTATAAAAGCCCTATGTTTCTAATGCTTAGTCAAACACTCTGCTCGGGCTGTGCTGATGAGGTCATAACAAGGCCAAAATAGCATATCTACAGCTAGTCCTGTTTGCTTTATTGGCTTGAAATAGTCCATTAAAATAACGAAACAAGTCATGGGCATTCAGAATCGCCAAGCCAATTAACTGAAACACCTGATGTTCATAAGGATCATTTGCATATATCCCATGTGCCTCTGATACAAGAGGTTTGGGAGGTCACTCAGTGGAAGTTCTAGCTTTTGCTGGAGTTTTCATTTTGTTTTTACTGATTGGTTTTTCAGTGACCTTCTCACTCATTGTTTTAGTTTGTTGTTTGGGATTTTTTGCAGTGACCCTAATGATAATGGACATCAGCTGGGTATAACAGCCCTGTGTTTCTAATGCTTAGTCAAACACTCTGCTTGGGCTCTGCTGATAAGGTCATAACAAGGCCGAAATATGTATATCCACAGCTATTGGGGTTTGGCTTTATTGGCCTGAAATTGTCCATTAAAATGATGAAACAAGTCATGGGCATTCAGAATTGCCAATTAGCTGAAACACCTGATGTTCATAAGGCTCATTCGCATATATTCCATGTGTCTCTGGTACAAGAGGTTTGGGAGGTCACGCAGTGGAAGTTCTAGCTTTGCTGGAGTTTTCATTTTGTTTTTACTTTTTGTTTTTGTTTTTACTGATTGTTTTTTTCAGTGATGTTCTCACTCATTGACTCTTTACCAATGGAAAGTTCCACATCATGGCAGTTTCAGTTTGACTTGTGACTAAATTTATCTGCATAAGCGCTCAATACCTCTATGCACTCCATTTTTTAACTACTAACCAAGGGACAACACCTTTACTTATTTATTCATCCAGAACTAAATTGATTTAATTTAGACAGTCAATGGTTTTAGCTTCTCTGTAGATGGGCAGTCCAAGGAAGTGACCAGCATCAAGGAACACTGGGTAGGTGTCCATAAGTGTAGCACTCATTTATGTATGGAGTGAGAAAAAGTGACTAACAAATAGCTGGCCATCTGCCTCATTAATCATAACTACCTCTATATACAACTAACTGTGGCTACTGTGTGGCTCTCCATGCAAAATCCTCTTCCCACTTCCAAGCCAGGGGTCATAAAGTTATCTGATAAAACTAATAAACTGCTCTAGTTATGTATTGATTACTGTGCTATAACTTGTCCTATACTACTCCTTTCTTTAAGGCTGATGGGGTGGATGAGTGGGTACGCATAAACTAGCTCACCTAACTCTGCTGTTCTACATGACTTGTAAATGTGGGCAACTGTTCTGCTACCAATCTCTTCTGCATTTATGTGGGCACATCTGCTCTTTGATCTTATTTCTATAATTTGCTGTTATTTGGTGTAGAATCTAACATTGTCTTAGTTGTTGTTTCCAAACTTGGAGCCCTACACATACGTTTCTTCTGTTTTCATTCCCAAGACAATGCCCAAGACATTGCCTTCTGTAGTACACTAGCTCAAGAACTACTTCACCCCTGAGTATGTACTCTTCAGAGACTTTAACATTCCTTGGTTCTCACAAGAGGACTCCCACCTCAAGTATAGCTTTGAAGCACTAGGTTATTACTAGTTTATGTACAGTCCAACTAGAATTAACCATGGAGCCGGCACCAAAAACACCCTAGGTTGGTTACACAAAAAACACATGCAACACTGCCACTTTAAGACACTCATTCAAATGGCTACAATAGTCACAACCCTATATGTACCATTTGGAGAAACAAACCTTCCCCTATCAAAATCATTGTTATGAGAAACTGGAACATGCTTTAATCAGCAACTGTCTAAGGTGGACTATCTAACATAAGAAGGTCCATAATAAAGCAAATTGATTCACATGAGTACACTGCAACATTCCAATTCTACCCTTAAGATCATCCAAAACATATTGTTGCCTTTTAGCAGTGTTCAAGTTATAAACATATTATTTCACTGGTCAGATACTGCTACAAGAAAATGCATGAAGATTCAGGGCATATCATGAAAATTTCTACAAAAATCTTACAAATTCTCACTTGCTGTTAATTTATAAGTAAAACAAACACAGATGGCAGAAATAATGGAGCTTATCTAAAGAAAAAACTTCTCACAACTCCAGATTATCAATAAAAGAATCCATCAGTTTTCTAGAATACTCTTAATAAGCTGATGGATAACTTTAAATCACTAGACAATAACCCACTACACTGACTCACAATAAAACACTGCAGACATTTTTATAAACCATTTCAAGTCCATAGCCAATATATACACAATGAAAATGCATTCAGCACCAGCATCCTGTCCACAACTCCATCATCGTCATCTGTCACTTTCATTTTCAAATCTGTTATAGTCAGGGAATTAAGAAAATAACTCCATAAACTATAAAGCTACATGCCACAGCCTCCATGGTCAGTCTCCCACACCCTTATTGAAAGGCTTCACAAACTCCATTGCATGTCATGTAACATTACTCACCAACAGAAGTATCAGGAAAGTTTCTTTCTTTACCATCTAGATATACTCTAATCTAATCTCACATTCCCAAAGGCAGTGATAAATCTAAACTTGAAAACTTTCAATCCCTATCCATCCTCACCCTATTAACCAAAATTGTAAAAAGGATTATTCACACCCTACATACCACTTTCCTTCACTACCAATACAAAACAAAATACCAGATTCACAGAACAGTTTCTGTAATGGACACAGCACGCAAGTATCACTTGTAGACATTTAAAATTCCACAGCAACTGAAGTTAATAATTGAAAGGTTATAGCTTCCCATTTCCTTGACTTCTTTAAAGCATTTGACACAGCTGATCACAAAATCCTACTTAGGCTCTGTCAATTAGGATGTATAGTCACTGTCATCAAATATTTTTTTTTTTTACTTATTTACAAGTCGGAACACAGCCAGTAACCTGGAACCACTGTCTGTCCCACTTCATCTCAGACACTGAGAGCTCATAAGGATCTATTCTTGGGTCACTGCTTTACATAGTCTTCACCAATAATATGCATTGTCACACTAATAACTTTAAACCCCTAGAGTAAGCAAATGACTTGACAGCCCTGTATTCTATCCATGCCATATCTACATTCTACAGTCATTTCTGGTATGCAACACTCTATTAACTCATTACTGGCCTGATTAAACAACTCCAAATTAAGCCTGAATGAAAAGAAGACCAAACTTATAGTCATCGGCCACAGTCTTTCAGTTTCAACCTCCGCATTCAGCATTATAATTAATACTGAAATTCAGTCATAGATCACTGTATACATAGCTGTGACTATCAATAACAAACTGTCCTTTATGTTACACACTGATACCATAGTCCAAAGCATACACAAAAAATAAATAAAAATAGGTGTCCTCTACCAAATCAAACAGACAAAATTAACTTAGCACACTACTTCTGTCTAAGCTATTTTATGACTTTTCTGCTGTTGGTAACCTTAACTAGTCTGTGCATGCTAAACTAGCATCCATTTTATGACTTTTCTGCTATTGGTAACCTTAAACTAGTCTGTGCATGCTAAACTAGCATCCATGTACCACAAAACTTCTAAATTTGCTGACCTATCACTAACGAGCCCATAATTGCAGTATCCTGAGCAAACAGCACTTGATGTCCTTCTCAAATAATTTAAAGTACATCCATTTTACTTTCACTCATGAAGCCTTTAATAACAAATGCTCAGGTCTAAATCCCTTAGTTAAATGGTAAAAACCAAGAAGAGCACTTAGATATTCTGACAAGTACCTCCTAGAGGTCCCCAAAACCACACTTTGTAATGTTGACAAAGCTCCTTCGACCTACCTTGCCCATATTAATAATCAGGTGTGTAGCCAGACAATTCCACTTTGTACTCACAATTTCTTGTTTTTGCTTCCAACCTGATGTTAAAAATTTCCACTTCTCATAAAACAATGTCCCAAACACTTAATAAATGCATGCATTATTTGCAGCTGTTCCCTCTAAATCTATTAAAGATATTGCCTTTAGATTAGCAATACTCTCTGTAAGCATGTTTCTGTAACTGTTGTTGGACATATTAATTTAGACAGTCACATACATATCAAGTCCTGAATGAGCTACACTTTTCTAAGTGATGGACAGAAAAAATGTGCTCTGTAGACTACAAAGAATATGCCTGGCTACACCCCTGCCTCTAACAGTTTGCAATATGAACCAAGACAATGTCAGGCTTCTCACTATTTAAGAAAACCTGTAAGGAACTCCTCAGCAAGCCCTGAGTCTGTCCTAAATGCAGAATAAACTATTGAACATTATACCATCACACCATTTCCCACTCTCAATATGCCAATCTGCATGATCTCTCATTTAACTAAACTGGCTCCTGCATCATTTCTCTTCTCAGCCCACTCCTTTGCAACATGCATGTTTCTGTGTCAACTAGGTTGACATTTTGTACAGTTTTCTATAATTTTGATATTGCCACTCCCCAAAGGTTATTTTATACTGTCTGCCCCGTGTTACTATCACTCTGCATGCATTATATTACTGCCACTGATCTTATATCCGTAACATTTTTTTTTCATTTTTCCAGAGTCAGCTATGTTTTTTGTTAGATTGCTGGATTTTTTTTTTTTATTTTTTCATCCGTTCCCAGGTTACCTCTAAAATGTGCTTAGGCCCAGCAGCATTAACCTGGTAAATAAATAAATCAGCACAATCTTTACATTTCACATGCTCAGGAAAGGAACAGTTTTTATCCTGTTCATTGAACATTTCCAGTGACTGAATTTAGACAATCCTCCTTGAATTGCTTCTACATTTTAAAGAAGATAATCCCTGGTGTTCAATAAGCTGTTTTCACCGTGCAGGAATAGTGCAGCAGCTCCTGCATGGAATATAGCCACGAGCGATCCAGTAAAAAAGGCTGGGGGTGTGCACGAGCCTGCTAGCACTATTCTTACACGGACACCACTGAATAATGCTAATTACCTCATTTGCTGGTGAAAACCATGCAAATGAGGTGAATTAGCAATTCAGTGAGCAGGCAGGCATCCGTGCGAATACATTTCTGCAAAAATCAAAACGGAGGCATAACAGCTCAAAGTAAAGCATGTATTATAATTCTTAGGCATGCCAATGGCCAAATATATAGCCATTGGCATGGAAAAGTGTTGCAAAAATATAAAATAAAAGTTTATTTTTTTTGTCCGATTTTGGGCTTTAAGCATAGGGCAGTGGCACACAAATGGGATCATGCTGAAAATAAAAAAAATAAATGTGAAAAGGCAATTTTAAGTGAAATCTGCATTTTGCCATTATAGTCTATGGCATGCAGAATCAAAACAATAACAGGTAACACTGGTTGCTAAGGAGGAAGGTTGTGGTGTAGTGGTGTAACCAGGGATTAAGGCAGTGGGGTATACAAATGACCAAATTTTACTGAATCACTAAATGGGAGACCATTCTTTGGCTGCCCCTAACCATGTAGGAGCTATAAGACAGTGCTGTAAGCAGGAGAAGCAGCTGACATGAAAAGGGGGTGTGTCATGCTTGATGTAAGCACATTGGAGCTCCATGACTCCCATTTGAGCTTAGCTAAGTACAGCTAAGCAAGGGGTTGTGTCTGAGGCTGTATTGACTTATTCTATGAAATGAAGAGCATGTTCGCATCCAGGGGAGGGCCAGTTCTGCTTAAAAGTGTTTACTTTAGCTAAATGGGTTTGTGTGGCATGTACCAGGTCTGAAACAAAAATAAACAAAAAAAAAAAAACGGAAATAGCAATACTATTTACTTTTGGGCGCCGGGTTTGCGCGGCAAACCTCAGAGCTTAAAAGGAGTGGAAATGGGAAGAGAAAAGAAAAAAAAGGGAAATAGCAGAATAAAAGAAATCAAGTACAAATAAAATAGCAGCCAGGTGGAATGTATCATAGCGAGCCAGTCATACAGGCAGCATATGCAGCACAACAGTGTAAACTGTGCAAACACCTTTCAGTCTGTTTTTCTCCCACAAACTCTGCACCATTGGCGTACACAGGGGAATTTTAACCAACAAAATGTTAGGGGCTGCTGTCATTTTGATACATCAGTATGTGCTGGAGGCTGGTGGCAGTGAGGAGGATAATGCTGACAACCACCCCAGATTGAGGAGGAGGAGAAGAGTGTTCAGACCTAGGATAACCTACCAGGGGCTACATGATCTGGATATAGTAGAGCACTACAGGGTGGACAGAGACATAATTCAGCAAATCATTGAGCTGTGTCAGCCTCAACTCAAACCCAGAGCCAACAGAGGGGATCCTATCCCAGTGGAGACTAAGGTATGTGTAGCCTTAAGAATACTAGCTACAGGTACTTTCCAAAGATCTACTGGGGAAATCGTGGGGGTCTCACAGGCATCTGCATCCAGGGTACTCCACCAGTTCCTGGATGCCATGCTACCACATGCAGGTGAGCACATTTACTTCCCTAGCACCCGTGAGGAGTTGACCAGTAATATGCGCCTCTTCCACCATCTAGCAGAATACCCAGGGGTACTGGGTGCCATAGACTGCATGCACATCCACATCAAAGCACCACCCTGTGAGCAGGGTAGTGTCTACATAAACTGCAAGGGCTTCCCCTCCATCAACTGCCAGGTCATGTGCAATGCCCAAGATATTATCATGAATGTGTGTGCTGGCAGCCCTGGAAGCTATCACGACTCCCACATCTGGCATTCCTCACAGCTATATCAGGGATTTGCCAGGGAGGACATCCCATATGCAATCTGGTGGGGAATGCTGTCTATGCACTGGAGCCATGGATGATGACACCGATCAAAAATGCACACACACCCACTCAAGAATGCCATAATGAGGCACACGCACAAACTAGGATCATTATAGAGCATGTGTTTGGGATGCTCAGGTCACGGTTCCACTGCCTTGACATATCTAGTGGAGCCTTGCAATACTCTCCAGCCACATGTGCACACATGTTCATAGTATGTGCCATGCTACACAATATAATCCTGCAGAAACAGCTGCAGCAGGAACAGCATGGGGAAGGGCCACACAGCCCCCAACCATTGCCAAGGTCCCCACAGGCACAGAGGGACTCAGAGGAGGAATCCCCTGAGCCAGCTCCTGTAGGCAGACAGAGGCATATCCAATATGGCCTGGCCTTGGCAAAGAGGCAATGCATAATACACACACTGACACTGTAGACACCCAGGGACTGACACCTCTCTCTGAATCACACACTTAGCAAAAATGAATGACACACACATCACACTATCTGTAACTTGCCGTGTATAGGCCATGTACTGAGTGCATCCAACATAGGCAGCCCTCATGCACCATCTACACAACTGCCGCAGGCACAAGGTAAGTCAGTCTTCTTAACAATAAATGAATGTATCAGTATGTTCTGGTAGCACATCTAGAGTATTGCTGAATGCATGCAAGGGAATGGGGTGGCCTACTTGGATATCAGCTGACAACTTACAGCTATGTGGCACACCAATAAATGTCTGCCAAATACTGGCCTTCCCACACTATGCAGTAGTACCCAAGGGGGAAAATCCCACTGCAGTATATGTGGGGGGCCAACTAACTGGGGGGTCATAGGTCTCTGGCATGGATGTCAGTGTGGGGGTCTCATACTCACCCCTCAGCCACATCCAGCAAGTCAGCGGTAGAAAACCATAAAGAAATGTCTGGCAAATGACCACAAAGGGCAACATTGTTGACTTACATAGTGATAGCACAGCAGGTCTTGCAGTTGCAGTAAGGCTCTGAAGGGTAAGACGTCTGAAACTCAAATGTATGCCATTACAATACAACTTGTGATCTTTAGTGATATGCCTCTAGTCCCTAAGACAGGACACAATAGTATGATAAATGGAACCTAAATGTAAAGCAAATATCAGCACAGTCTGTGCAACTGTGTACAGCTGACAGGTGTACCCCTCTCATATTCCCACAGAAATGCAGTAACATCTATGTTTGCAGGGAAATAGCAGCAGAGCACACATTGCCAGGGCTGTCCAAATACACATGAAAACATGTTGCATGTCCACAATATGCAGGGGGTCAATGAGCTAAGTGTATGTGTGGTTAATACTGTCAGGATCTGGCCAGCATTTACCCCTGGCTGTTGTGTGGTAGTGGCCTAGGTACAGTGCTGTATTTGACAGGGCCATGCACAGATAATTGCAGTGCCAACTATTATGTATGTCAGCTACACCTACTGCTCTGCCACTGGCATACCTGGAGATCACAGTGCTATGTGGAATATATTACACATATACTGGACATCTCTGCACAGTAGAATGCACTCTATACTCACACCCATACCTCCCAACTTCTGACAGCAAGACATCCAGACAAGGTCAGAAATAAAAGTGGGACAAAGGCACAATGATAGTCATGTGTTGTAAATATTGCCCTTACATACTGAGAAGGTTGGTAGGATGAGGGTTTTGCATTAGTGGGAATTGTCTGAAGGTTATATAGTCTGAAACAGTAATGTCTGTCATTATTTTGTAACATCAGCCTTCAATTATATGAAACTAACTTGCCACAAAACACAAGTTTATGTAGCCTGGACAATACCTCTAGGCAAACACCTGGACAATCTGACCAAAAAATGTAAAGTGGAGAGGTATGGCCACACCAAGATATGACATCTCAGGTAAAAAATATACCACACAAGCAAGAGATCCCCAGCCAGTATATCACCAAGTTGCTGGACTGTTTGCACATCATCATTAGTCAACTGGCTGTAGCCAAAAATCCCAACTGGCCTTGGACAAACATTTATATAGCTGGGCTCATAATTTTGGTCTGTGCATCAAACATCTTGTATTCTTCTGGTAAAGCAGTGGGATGATTTGAGGATGTCTGTCACTAGGTAATGACCAAATACATTGCAGCGTCATACTACAGATAAATCAGAAAATGTCTGCTAAACAAACCTAGTACCCCTAGGAAAGCCTTGTTTACTCCTGAGGGGTATGGCTGTAGCAAAAAGAACCCTGGACCGGAGTACACCTATCTCTAGAATGGAGTCCCACTCTCAGTATAGAAGGTCAAACTGGGCATGCTCCTACACTTTGAGAATAACAGGCCATGTTGGAACCCACATCGGACTATATGACTGTATTGTGTATATATGTCTGTGCATACAGACAGATATGTACAACTTAACTGTCCCTACACAACCCATCAGACAGGATTACCTTCAGCTTGCTGTAACTGGCCCATATGTGATATATCTGCATCTGCTGCGTGTGATACACAGACATATAAATGGACAACAGATAGCAATATGTCAAGCATGCACATACATAGATGTGGGGAAGTGAGAGACAGACAGTGATAGAGAGACACAGGGGGACACACACAGAGTGAGTCACACACACAGATACCCTAAATGGCATTGTGTGATGTCCTGCTGTGGACAGTGGCATAAAAGTTGTAACCAGTTGCACGTGCCAGCATAAAAGGTGACCCTCATTGTGTAATAGTACTGAGGTGGGGGTTATAATATCACATCACCTGCCTGTGTGTGTGTTTGTGTCTGTAGGTCTAAGTATTAGGAGACTGTTCCCACTCAGTACACTTCCCATCTGCTGATGTTGTTAACCTTAGAAGTGCCATTGGACACCTGTCAGCCCTATAAGCTCTGTAGCATGTGCAATAACTGCATAACACTATAGTACAAATAACTAAATAGGTAGGGGTTCTAATCTCACTCCTCGCAAATGTAAAATTGTGTGTGTGTGTGTGTGTGTGTGTGTGTGTGTGTGTGTGTGTGTGTGTGTGTCTGTGTGTGTGTGTGTGTGTGTGTGTGTGTGTGTGTGTGTGTGTGTGTGTGTGTGTGTGTGTGTGTGGAGTGTGTTTGTAGGTGAAACAGTTTTAGGCCATTCCCACCCAAAAAAAAAAAAAAAAAGAAAAAAATATCTCTTGTTTTTCCTGCTTTACTAGTTTAGTCCAGTTTCAGAGTTGCTGATTCCTGGGCTTTGGTTGTAGTTCCTGTGTACTGTTTCCTTGCCTTATTTGGGGGAGAGGAAGTTACCTTGCTTACCAGTGAGAGGGGGAAGCATTGAGCTGCCTTTTGTCCAGTTTTGTGAGGTTTCAGCCAGTAACTAGTAGTTTATTGGTCGTTTTGGGCCAGTTTCTAGCTTTTCCAGCCCCCTGGTATAAAACGTGGTAAACGCACGTTTTTCAGCTTGTACCTACTCAGCACAGACTCCACGTGGGCCAGCAGAGTAATCCAGGCTGCAGAGAGCTGAATAAGTGACTTTTTCTGATACTAAGTATAATTTTTGTTGCTTTTCACATCTGAATACCTAGCGACTGTATTTCGCCTGCCTTTCTGTTACATTGAAGCTGTTTATACTGCATTTAACTTAATATTGCACTTGGAATTCTTGTTTGTTACTATTTGACTGTATTTGTAGCAAATTCTTCTGTGTAAGCTGTAGTAGCTGATTCATAGCATTTATAAGTGTTTGCTGTACCTGTTTTCTGCCTGTTTTGTGAAAAAAAAAAAAGAAAAAAAAAAGAAAAAAATATCTCTTGTTTTTCCTGCTTTACTAGTTTAGTCCAGTTTCAGAGTTGCTGATTCCTGGGCTTTGGTTGTAGTTCCTGTGTACTGTTTCCTTGCCTTATTTGGGGGAGAGGAAGTTACCTTGCTTACCAGTGAGAGGGGGAAGCATTGAGCTGCCTTTTGTCCAGTTTTGTGAGGTTTCAGCCAGTAACTAGTAGTTTATTGGTCGTTTTGGGCCAGTTTCTAGCTTTTTCCAGCCCCCTGGTATAAAACGTGGTAAACGCGCGTTTTTCAGCTTGTACCTACTCAGCACAGACTCCACGTGGGCCAGCAGAGTAATCCAGGCTGCAGAGAGCTGAATAAGTGACTTTTCTTGATACTAAGTATAATTTTTGTTGCTTTTCACATCTGAATACCTAGCGACTGTATTTCGCCTGCCTTTCTGTTACATTGAAGCTGTTTATACTGCATTTAACTTAATATTGCACTTGGAATTCTTGTTTGTTACTATTTGACTGTATTTGTAGCAAATTCTTCTGTGTAAGCTGTAGTAGCTGATCCATAGCATTTATAAGTGTTTGCTGTACCTGTTTTCTGCCTCTTTTGTGAAAAAAAAAAAAAAAAAAAAAAATATCTCTTGTTTTTCCTGCTTTACTAGTTTAGTCCAGTTTCAGAGTTGCTGATTCCTGGGCTTTGGTTGTAGTTCCTGTGTACTGTTTCCTTGCCTTATTTGTGGGAGAGGAAGTTACCTTGCTTACCAGTGAGAAGGGGAAGCATTGAGCTGCCTTTTGTCCAGTTTTGTGAGGTTTCAGCCAGTAACTAGTAGTTTATTGGTCGTTTTGGGCCAGTTTCTAGCGTTTTCCAGCCCCCTGGTATAAAACGCGGTAAAAGCGCGTTTTTCAGCTTGTACCTACTCAGCACAGACTCCACGTGGGCCAGCAGAGTAATCCAGGCTGCAGAGAGCTGAATAAGTGACTTTTCTTGATACTAAGTATAATTTTTGTTGCTTTTCACATCTGAATACCTAGCGACTGTATTTCGCCTGCCTTTCTGTTACATTGAAGCTGTTTATACTGCATTTAACTTAATATTGCACTTGGAATCCTTGTTTGTTACTATTTGACTGTATTTGTAGCAAATTCTTCTGTGTAAGCTGTAGTAGCTGATTCATAGCATTTATAAGTGTTTGCTGTACCTGTTTTCTGCCTGTTTTGTGAAAAAAAAAAAAAAAAAGAAAAAATATCTCTTGTTTTTCCTGCTTTACTAGTTTAGTCCATTTTCAGAGTTGCTGATCCCTGGGCTTTGGTTGTAGTTCCTGTGTACTGTTTCCTTGCCTTATTTGGGGGAGAGGAAGTTACCTTGCTTACCAGTGAGAGGGGGAGGCATTGAGCTGCCTTTTGTCCAGTTTTGTGAGGTTTCAGCCAGTAACTAGTAGTTTATTGGTCGTTTGGGCCAGTTTCCAGCTTTTCCAGCCCCTGGTATAAAAGCAGTGGCAGCGTTAAGCGCGATTTAGCTGAGCTGCCACTGTTGCACACTAGGGCAGCGCCGGGTAAGCAGGTTTAAACTATTCGGGCTACCTAAAGTCCACTCTTCAATTTTTCCCTTAAAACTACCTTCCTCGAACTATACTACTGATCTAATCAGCGTATCCTATAATTAAAAAGATCATCTCTACTTGACTCCAAGTAGAATATTCTCTATCTGTTAAACGTAGCACTTGCTCCTACAGTACTTATTACCCTGAGACGGCACTCTTGTCATAGATAGTACCCCAAAAGGCAACCCCATTTTGGTCACCCTGCCCCGAATCTTTTTAAAGCTTTTTTTTTGTCTATTCCTTCTAGCATGTCGAGGGATCAGTTGCTTGTGTCCTCTCCTGCTCAGCTGGTGAACCTGGGAATATTGAGGCAATGTTACAATTGCCTCATGTACCTGAACAACCCTCTCCTCCTCCCACAAAACACAAATACATGCGAGAGATGCAACTATCACGGCCAAACTGGAGGCTGAGCTCTCTCAACATAGGACTGGCAAGACCAGTCAGGAGGAGAAGGTTACCACACACACTATAGACCCAGTCTCACATAGTACCATTACAACCTCAAATCATACACATAAACACACAAAGACATACTCGGAGGCTCTGATCAAAAATTTACCAAAACAACAGAGGCCACCAAAGCAGACACCCAAACAACCACCACCTCAGAACACAACACCTGCAACACATAGACCTCACAGTCAGAGTGTCAATCAGTCACAGCCCTTAAGGCCTAACACAATGCCAGACACACTTGTCATTGGTGACTCCATAGTCAGACACACTGGCGTCCAGCCACCAGACTGCATAAGGAGAAGGTCACCGTAAGCTGCCTGTCGGGCGCTAGAATCCGCCACATAACGCATGCACTCAAGTCTCTCAACAGCAGGTACAAATATGACTCAGTCATTGTCCACGCTGGTGTAAACGACCTGAGACGTACCTCCTTGGACTACATGAAAAGAGACATTGAGGAGCTCTCTGATTATGTAGCCCAGGCAGGTATGACCCTGACCTTGAGCAGTATCCTACCTTCACCAAGAATGATGCCACAATACAGAGATAAGATGATCAACTTTAACAATTGGCTTAAACACTGGTGTCATTCAAAGGGGATCCAGTGTCTGTCTGCCTGGGATGACATGCTGGACAAGCCACGCTGCTTCGCAAGGGACGGCTTGCACCTGTCACCCTGGGATTCGGATATTGGCAAAGGCTCTTGCCACCCCCATAGTGCCTTTTAGGCAAGGCTCAAATTCTAAACCTACCACCCTAGAACATAAAAAAGAAAAAAAACTAAGGGTAATGCTGCTCAATGCCAGAAGTCTAAATCTCAAAATGCACGCACTCGAGGCCCTTCTCAGTATGGAGAACATCGATGTCTGTGCTGTGACAGAAACCTGGTTCAAGGCTCCCGAGAGCACCCCAGCTATCAGGTTTTACCTCATATCATGTTCCGCCCCAAAATCCGGACAATACCAAGAAAGGAGGGGGGTATCCATATTGATCAAGGACACCCACACCTCAAGACTGGTGGCAACGCACGATGCATCGGAGACCATCCAGGTGCAATTAACCATAGGCAAGACTGCTCTGCAAATTGTAGCATGTTACAGGCCACCCTCACAAACTCAGGAACCTCACATGGCCTTCCTGAAAACACTAGAGGGGATAAATGTATCACCAAACACCATCATACTAGGTGACTTCAATTACCCCAATATAGACTGGGAACACTACTCAAGCCCAAACACCCCTAGCCCAAAAGTTCCTGGAATTCATAAATTCAAATGCCATGGAACAACTAGTCACCATCCCCACAAGAGGAGACAACATACTTGATCTCATCATCACGAACATGGGAGCACAATGTTCAACACCGGAGGTGTACCCCTCACTGGTGAGATCAGACCACAAACTAATCTCGCTGGAGGTTCTCATCCCACCCCCCCCTGGAATAAAAAGACCATAGTAAAGAACTTCTCAAAAGCCGACTTCACACTTCTAAAGACTAGTGTGGTCTCCTTTAAGGCCCCGAGCCAGGAAAACAGTACTCAAGCCGCTGAATCACTTACAAATGCCTTCTACCAGCACCTACAGGACTGCATGGATAAGGCAATCCCAAACAAAACAAAGACTCTTTGTACCAAAGGCAAGCGTCCAGTCTGGTGGACCCCAGCCATAAACAAACTCTACAACAAAAGGAGGAAGCTACTACAAGATAGAGCAAAATCCTTAAAAGGTAAGACACCCTTGATCACTATAAGTAAAAAACTAAGAGCTCTCATAAAATCTTCCAAAGCAAATTTCGAGAGAAAAATAGCTAAAGACTCAAAAGACAATTATAAGGCTTTCTTTAGCTATGTTAGAAACCTGGGAGGAAACTCCCAGATATGCTCAGAGCTAGTTCAAAATGATGTGAAGATTACTGATCCTACAGACATTGCCAACATACTGGCTGACAGGTTCAGTGCAAACTTCTCCCCCCCCCCCCCAAAAGGAGGGATATCTATACCAAACGATTGCAGCCCCCCAAACATCTCCAGCGTCCAAGTGAAAACTGCTCTCTCCAAAGCAAAAACACAGCATCCATGGGACCTGATGGTGTCCCGGCTGTGTGCTCCATGAACTCAATGAGGAATTAAACCCACAGCTAGGACAGCTATTTAATCAAAGTCTTACCTCTGGATACGCACCAGGAGTGGCGACTGCAACTGTGGTACCACTTCACAAAGGCGGTGCCTCCACCGACCCTGGAAATTACCGCCCATTAGTTTGACAAGCCTTATCTGCAAAGCCATGGAGAGGATCATAATGGACCTCATAAATAAAGACATAGGAATTTGCAGACTTTGGATCCAACCCAGTTTGGCTTTGTCAAAGGCAGATCATGCCTTTTAAATTTGGTTGACTTCTTCGAAACAGTCACCAAAGCCATTGATGAGGAAAGGCAGTCCATACAGCCTACCTCGATCTGGCTAAAGCCTTGATACAATACCCCACTCAGGTATCATTGAAAAACTCATCAGCTTAAATGTCAACCCATACATCACAAGATGGGTTGCAAACTGGCTGAGTGACAGAACCCACAGGGTCAGAGTTGCTGGCGCCATGTCAGACTCAAAGCCTGTCACAAGTGGTGTCCCACAGGGTCAGTCCTGGGCCCACTCTTGTTTGGCATCTACTTCTCAGTACAAGCAAACACAGGAGGGTTATGGCTGACCAAGTTTGCAGATGACTGCAAACTGAAGCCATAGTAGAAAACACATCTGACACAGATATCCTTCAGAAGGGTCTCACAGAAGCGGATAACTGGTGCCAGAGCCACGGCCTAAAGTTAAATGCCAAAAATGCATAGTCATACCCTTGGAAAAACAAGGTTACCCCTAGCTACCAAATAGGTGGCAATCCACTGAGCACAGAAGAAGTTATCAGGGACCTGGGGACCCAGGTTGATAGTAGTCTGTCATTCGACACCCATGTAGCTAAAGTAGTTAGGAAGACCTTCTACATTGCCCACCTTATCATGAAGGGCTTCTCATCTAGATCAAGGGAGGTCATAGTCTCCCTTTACTCATCACTCATCAGACCAATGATTGAGTACAATGCCCCATTCGAATGTATCTGACCCGACACTTGCAGCAGCTGGAGAGGCCACAAAGTTCCTCACCAAAAGGATACAGGGACTCAAAAATCAGTCCTAAGCTCCCCGACTGAGAGAACTCCAGCTCTACTCAGTAAACCAGCTTGCTCAGAGGTGACCTTTGCCTAACATACAAGGCCATGTCAAACCCAGATTTGATGAATATGCTTCACCTCAAAAATCCAGATCCATCAGAGCCACAAGGGCGGGAGACTTAAACCTGGACACGACTATTAATAGGACGTGCTGGAGGGATAGATTCATCACCCAAAGACTCCCTATGCTGTGGAACAAAATCCCGGTACATGTGAGGCAGAGCACCTCACTGGCCTTGTTCAAGAGAAATCTTGACCAATGGATGGGAGATCGCAGATATACCCCAGGGATTACCTCAGTGTCATTGCTCGACAGAGGCACAGCAAAATAATGGGTTTAGTTCCCCGTACTAAAGGGGTGGCGTAAGCCACAAAACGATGGGCTAGGCTTGTAAATGCCCTCGGGCAGATAGCCTAGTATAAACCTATGAACCTATGAACTCTTCCCAGTGCCCCACTTTAGCAGTCCTACCGATGTCATTCCCCTTAGAAGTACCTTTGCACAGCCCCAGTCCTATAAGCTCCATGGTGCGTGCAATAACTATGTAACAGTGTAGTACAAATAATTAGATAGGCAGGGGTTCCATTCTCAGTTCTGGCAAATGTGTGTGTAAGTGTGGATGTTAATAGGCTGACATATTTTGAGGACTTTCCCACTGACAACACATCCCAGTGCCCTGCTTTAGCAGTCCTGCTGATGTCATTCCCTTTAGAAGCACCTTTGGGCAGTTGTCAGCCCTGTAAATTCTGTGGTGCATGTGATTGCATAACACTGTAGTACAAATAACTAGATAGGCAGGGGTTCTACTCTCAGATCTGGCAAATGTGTGTAAGTGTATGTGTAAGTGTGTATGTTTGTAGGATGAAACATTTTGAGGACTGTCCCACCCAGTGCTCTACTTTAGCAGTCCTGCTGATGTCATCCCCCTTATAAGTACCTTTGGGCAGTTGTTAGCCCTATATGCTCTGTAGTACATGTGATAACTGCATAAAACTATAGTACAAATAAGTAGATAGGCAGGAGTTCTACTCTCAGGTCTGGCAAATGTATGTGTGTGTGTGTTTGTGTCCGTATAAGTGTATGTGTAAGTGTGTGTGTTTGTAGGATGAAGTATTTTGAGGACTTTCCCACCCAGTGCCATACTTTAGCAGTCCTGCTGATGTCATTCCTCTTATAAGCACCTTTGGGCAGTTGTCAGCCCAGTAAGCTCTGCAGCGTGTGCAATAACTGCCTAACACTATAGTACAAATAACTAGATAG
>NC_056744.1:1780925212-1780954088 GCF_019279795.1 Protopterus annectens | reverse complement strand
ACACTGTACCTGGGATGTACCACCCAATACACATCCCATTGCCCTACTTTACAAGGCCTGCTGATGTCATTCATCCTAGATGTACCTGTATACACTTGTCAGCCCTCTAAGCTCTGTGGCATGTTCAATAACTGTGTAATACTATAGTGGAAATAGCATCAACTATAGTAGTTTGTGAAGCTTATCCCCTGTGGCCATTGTGTGTGTAGGTTATACCATTTTAAGGCCTGCTGACCCCCTACCCATGACATTACTTTAAAGACCCTGTTAATGGCATCTGCCTCACATACATCATGAAACACTGTACAGCCCATACCAGTCATCTGTAGAGTTCTACATCGGATATCCACATTTGCAACCTATATGTTGTCTATGTCCCCTGACAAAGAGCATTCCTGTGATATCATTGCCAAACATGTTACAGTTACCATACTGGCACACATGCCAGCATCACATATCATACCTGACTGACACATCATGATGATACAAAGTCTGTTACACTATTACTTGTGCAGGTATGTAGGAGCAGTAGACAAGACCAATTGCTATGTCTGGTGGGTTATCCCACCATCCATTAAGGCATCTGCAAGATTACCCATTGTAAGAGAAATGTGTGTTATGTCCCAGGCATATATGTGGGCCATGGCATGTGTACACAGCATTATAGTACATACAAGTGGATACTTAGGGTTACTAATATGTCTACTGGCAACTGTGTATATGTTTCCATATGCACAGCCCCTGTAGTTGTCTTCAGTTTGTGTATGTGATGCTATACCATGTTGAGTGCCTATTCCATCCTGTGAACTCCCCCATTGGCAAACTAGTGTTGGCCTATGCAGATGTCATCCACCATACAAGCACAGTTACACAGTTTCTAACACCAAGCCATTGTGGTGCAATGGTTGTATCACTGTGTATTGTACATTAATAGATGGGTAGGTCATCCACTCTGATAACTGTCACCTCCATGGGCATGTGTGTCTTAGTGCATGTCCCCATACAGTGGTGTGCATGTGTGTGTGCATGTGTGTGCATGTGTGCGGGTGCGTGTGTGTGTGTGTGTGTGTGTGTGTGTGTGTGTGTGTGTGTGTGTATGTGTGTGTGTGTGTGTGTGTGTGTGTGTGTGTGTGTGTGTGTGTGTGTGTGTGTGTGTGTGTGTGTGTGTGTTTGATGACTCTTAAGATGTTAAGGGCCTCTGAACCCACCATTGACAATCCTAACAGTTTCTGCAATTGTCACCCACTTCAACAGTAATGGCAGACACTGCCACACTACAGTACCACTGTGCTGTCTGTGTTATGTATCGAGCACTATCATTCATAAGACTGTGCAAGTAGGGGCTGTGCTCAGCCCTTTGTCAGCTGCCCCATGTACAGGAATATGACTCTGTGTGCAGTACCAGCACGGGAAGCCAGACATGCATATGACATAGCAGACACGCATGCTGGTGAATGTCAGGTTAGACTAACACAGGCTGACCTGTGTCAGGAATACAAAACCCAAACCTGTACTAGACAAACCCGCATCGACTGCATTACAGTCAAGTGGATGTGATGGAAATGGCAGGGGCAACAGGTGCGAATAGCTGAATCTGTTGCAGTGAATGTAATGGCAAAGCTGGTGAGGGACCTAGTGCCAGTACTCAAGTAACCTCTTCTGTATGTGTGAGCCTGCAGGCCTACAAAACACCTAGGTGACATGTATGCAGGCTGGGTGGCTGTGTCAAGGGTATGTATGCAAGGCCACACTATCTGCCACAATTGCCCCTCATACACTGTTGCATGTCAAGGGTATGTATGCAAGGCCACACTATCTGCCACAATTGCCCCTCATACACTGTTGTACAAAGACTCTTTGTACCAAAGGCAAGCGTCCAGTCTGGTGGACCCCAGCCATAAACAAACTCTACAACAAAAGGAGAAAGCTACTACAAGATAGAGCAAAATCCTTAAAAGGTAAGACACCGCTGATCACTATAAGTAAAAAGCTAAGAGCTCTCATAAAATCATCCAAAGCTAATTTTGAGAAAAAAATAGCTAAGGACTCTAAAGACAACCATGTTCTTTAGCTATGTCAGAAACCTAGGAAACTCCCAGATATGCTCAGAATTAGTTCAAAATGATGTGAAGATTACTGATCCTACAGACATTGCCAACATACTGGCTGACAGGTTCAGTGCAAACTTCTCCCCCCCCCTAAAGGAGAGATATCTATACCAAATGATTGTAGCCCCCAAACATCTCTAACGCCCAGGTGAGAACTGCTCTCTCAAGGCAAAGAACACAGCATCCATGGGACCTGATGGTGTCCCCGGCTGTGTGCTCCATGAACTCAATGAGGAATTAAACCCACAGTTAGGACAGCTGTTTAATCTTAGTCTCACCTCAGGATACGCACTCAGGAGTGGCAGCGACTGTGGTCCCACTCCACAAAGGCGGTGCCTCCACCGACCCTGGAAATTACTGTCCCATTAGCTTGACAAGCCTTATCTGTAAAGCCATGGAGAGGATCATAATGGATCTCATAACAAAGACATAGGAATTTGCAGACTTTGGATCCAACCCAGTTTGGCTTTGTCAAAGGCAGATCATGCCTTTAAACTTGGTTGTCTTCTTCAAACAGTCACCAAGGCCATTGACGAGGAAAGGCAGTCCATACAGCCTACCTAGACCTGGCGAAGGCTTTCGATACAATACCCCACTCGGGTATCATTGAAAAACTCATCAACTTAAATGTAAACCCATACATTACAAGATGGGTTGCAAACTGGCTGAGTGACAGAACCCACAGGGTCAGAGTTGCTGGCGCCATGTCAGACTCAAAGCCTGTCACAAGTGGTGTCCCACAGGGCTCAGTCCTGGGCCCACTCTTGTTTGGCATCTACTTTCTGAAGTACAAGCAAACACAGGAGGGTTATGGCTGACAAAGTTTGCAGATGACTGCAAACTGGCGCCCGTGAGTCAAAACACATCTGACACAGATATCCTTCAGAAGGGTCTCACAGAAATGGATAACTGGTGCCAGAGCCATGGCTTAAAGTTAAATGCCAAGAAATGCATAGTCATACCTTCGGAAAAACAAGGTTACCCCTAGCTACCATATAGGTGGCCATCCCCGATCACAGAAGAAGTTATCAGGGACCTGGGAATCAGGTTGACAGTAGCCTTTCATTCGACACTCATATTGCTAAAGTAGTTAGGAAGACCTTCTACATTGCCCACCTTATCATGAAGGGATTCACATCTAGATCAAGGGAGGTCATAGTCTCCCTATACTCATCACTCATCAGACCAATGATTGAGTACAATGCCCCATTGAATGTATCTGACCCGACACTTGCAGCAGCTGGAGAGGCCACAAAGTTCCTCACCAAAAGGATAAAGGGTCTCAAAATCTGTCTTATGCTGCCGACTAAAAAAACTCCAGTTATATTCAGTTGCTTACCGCTTGCTCAGAGGTGACCTGTGCCTGACATACAAGGCCATGTCAAACCCAGATTTGATGAACATGCTTCATCTCAAAAATCTAGATCCCTGAGAGCCACAAGGGTGGAGACTTAAACCTCAACACGGTTATTAATAGGACGTGCTGGAGGGATAGATTCATCACCCAAAGACTCCTATGCTGTGGAACAAAATCCCGGTTTATGTGAGGCAGAGCACCTCGCTGGCCTTGTTCAAGAGGAATCTTGACCAATGGATGGGAGATCGCAGATACACCCCAGGGGTTACCTCAGTGTCACTGCTCGACAGAGGCACAGCAAAATAATGGGCATAGTTTCTCCAAACTAAAGGGGTGGTGTAAGCCACAAAACTATGGGCTAGGCTTGTAAATGCCCTCGGGCAGATAGCCTAGTATGAACCTATGAACCTATGTAAACACACCTGATAAACATGTACATGTGCAGCTGTACCTTGGCTATGAAAAGGCGAGTGTCTTACCCAACATTGCTACTGCCAGCAGGCCCATAGCCTGCAGACACAAAGACACCTGGAACACAACCAGGATACAGTACATGACACTACAGTCATTCAGCAGTACTAACAGCAAACAGTGTATCATGGCTAACAAGGTGCATACACCTCGATGTGTACCCATAACTACTGCGAGCAGACAGCACTTTACACAGCATGACATTGTTACACTGTACCATAGTTACCCTGTGCATCAGACCCATATGAGCATGTCTGTGCATCGATGGTATGGTTAACAGGGTTGTGGCATACGTAACATCACATACATAGGGTGTGGTGTTGGATTGCCAGAAGCCTATGCTGGGCCATAAGGCTGGCATCGTGTGTGTGTGTGTGTGTGTGTGTGTGTGTGTGTGTGTGTGTGTGTGTGTGTGTGTGTGTCTGGAGGGGTGATGTTCAACTGGGTCATGCAGAGTAGCTGTGCGTGCCTGGTGGTGACTGGCCTGGAATAGGGATGTGTGTTTGTCTGCACACCTGCAAGCAATGTGGATGCCCGACACAGGTCAATGTTGGATAGCTGTGAGCCAAACATGGCAGGATGTATGGTTCACCATCTCCTAGCAGGTTCTGCCAGCAGTATCACTGGCATGGCCAGGCCCAAGGACAGATGCAGTACTACCCGCTGATGGTGACTGCTGTCTGCTGGACCTGCATTCCTGATGGGACTGGCCAAGGCAACGTACATATGGTCTGCTCTGGAGTGGTGTGGACAGCCCCCTCACTTCAGTATTGCTGTTGGTACTGCCGCTATGGGACTGTGAATATGCACGGCCATGTGGGCTCACAGCTGATCATATCACTGACCTACATCCACCTGGCAAATGCCCTTCCCAACCACATGCTCAAGCACAGACAATGCATGGTCAAGCAGTGACAATGTCTCACCCCACTGTCTAACCACAACATTGGCAAGATGATGTATGGCATCACAACTGCTGTGGAGGTCACCACACATTGCATGGAACACTGCATGCATGACCCTGAACATTTGTCTGGTGTTGCAGTCAGTACACGGCTGTGCCTCCATGATGGGCCGTAACATGCATCTGGTGACATCTGCCATGGCACTTGCAACAGGGGCTTGATGGGCAGCAGTCATCTGTTGACCACCCTTGTCCATCTGCCTTTGTGTGACCACCCCTGCCCTCTGCTTATAAATGGTGTCTACACTCACACTCACCATACTCAACACACTAGCCTTTCCATGCCACCACCCTCACCCTGTCCACTATCCATGGCTGCTGGGGGCTGAGCATGTGTGGGCATACTGACTGTGTGCGGGGACATGGTGGGTGAGAGTGGGATGCAAAACAATGGCACAAGTCCAGGCACCGACAACCCCCTGTGCCTCACTATGACCACCATCATCATGGGAGTCCATTAAAACACTGACAGCAGGTTGTGAGGAGGAGGGACACCAACCCCTGTGTTCAACTGCGAGGGGAACCCAACATGTGTAAAGTAATACCCTGCAGTATTATCATTGCTATACACACACACACACACACACACACACACACACACACACACACACACACACACACACACACACACACACACACACACTTCTGGTACAGTCTGGCACAGCTGTGACACCTATGGGACCTTCAAGGCAGACCTTATCATAGTTCTGACTGTTGCAATCCATCTCTATCTCTGTTACTGTCTAGCCCACAACAAAGGGTGACAAATCCTACTGTGTGATGGGCCTAGTAGCAGAATGGTAATTGTGGCCAAGACCAAGGCTATTGGAGTGAGCTATACAGTGTCACAAAGTGCATATGCATGTACTGTAAGAGTTGACTTACTGCTATATAGACCACACACACACCGAACAAGGTGTAACGATATGTGATGATAATTGATAAAGGGACTGGACTATACACTATCACTGCAGTATATGCACAGATTCATTTCACACAACATTGCAGGACAGTCTGCAATACATACAGGACACATGCAGTCATCCAGCTTCCTCTCCCGGAGGGCTATACACAAACTCTGCTAGACATGGGGTGGGAATGTATTTTGCAGACAGTGTATTGTGTGGGACACCACACTATCCTGCCGACAAGTACAATACATGTCACAGACCAGGAGAGGGCCTTGCATGCATGTTGCATGAGTGCAATTTGTCTTACAGATATGCAGAAATGCCATCATGGCTGGTTTGGACATGGCCTTGTATGCCCGACACATGCCACCTATGATCAGTCTGTATGAGACTGAGTACAGGGTCAGGGCTTTCAGCCTACCTGTATAGGGTAGGTGTTGCAGACCATTAAATCACTTGGTCAGAAACCTCTATGTTCTCTGCAACTGCTGCATTTGCTTCACAAGGTAAATGCCAAAGAAGCCACTGTACTTGGTAATGCATCTGATAAGGGTGAAGTACAGTGATGTTGTGGCCTCCCAGTTCCTGGATGACATACCCATATTTGTGAGGTGGGCCATGTAGACAGCCTTCCATGCAATGGTGCCCACACAGTGGGAAACTGTCAGATTGCTACCAACTTTGGTGCGCAAGTCACCTCACACCTGATTGCATGCTCAATACATTATTACTGTCATACTTAGTGTGGATGACATCTGCCACAGCAGGGGGAATGATGCCTCTCCTGGCATTCAGTTTGTGGTAATGCTTCTTGCATCAGTCATTAATTGGTGAGTGCCTCTCGGGGGATGCTCACATCAGTAGGGGAATGTAAGATAGTAACCAGCTTGCAAGCATCTGTACACCTGGTCAGCCACAGACCACTGCTTTTGTCCTGTACCTCAGATACATACAACTCAAACAGTAGAGGCCCCCAGACTGACCCTTGGAGTACACCACTTTCGAAGAATCTACTACTTCAGGTGGGTTCCAGTACTTTCACTGAGTGGGTGCTATCATTGGGCCAGTTAGCTATGCATCTAGTAACCTACAGGTTCGTGCCTAGCTGTGTAGGTGCATGTATCCTGGCCAACTGGGGGTTATTGTGAGAGAATTGGGCTAGGTGAAGGTAGGCATTGTTCACCATCTTACCCTCATCCTTGTGTTTGTTGACCACTTCAGAGAGGTTGAACAGGCTTAACAGGCTTGATCTCCCTTTGACAATACCATGATGTGTGGCCTCAGGCTTTTCGATGTTGCTGATGTTCCTGTTCATAATGTCCTTGATATTGCCTTCCATGACCTTACAGAGCAGGCTAGTTAGGCTGAAGTGCATATGATTGTCTGGGTTGGTAGATTGCTCTGCTGTTGTGTATAGGGATGACAGTGGCTGTCCTCTGTGCAGATGGGATGACACCAGTGCACAGGCTGTGGTTGACTACAGTGTTGAATGGATCTGAGAGCCCATGCCTGTGTACATGTAGGATGTAGCCAGGGATGGTATCAGGCCTATGGAGACCTGTGTGTTGCCTTTGAGAAGTTTGAGAGGGCATTATGGACCTGCTTCCTGATGATAAGGGGAGGAGGGCAGGTGGTGTGTATGGACACATGTACCAATGGGGGACAGGGGGTTGATGTGTACACTTCACCTGTCTGCAGCTGGTTGCCTATATCTATTCCATATGTGTATGTGGTGTTATTAACCACCACTATAGAGCAGATTTGTGTGTTGCCTCTGGAATTGCAGACACGTGTGGAAGGCCTAGTGATTGGCCTTGGTGGATGTGTCTAATTTGCAATCAAGGATAGTCTTAGGGTAAATCATCTATGACCTTATTTGCTTGTGCAGATCAAGGTGACATTGCTTCCAGTGAGGCACCTGTTCCTCCTTGGTTCGTCCAGCAATTATTTCCACCTATTATGGTATTTGTGTATTGCTGCTGTCCACCACGGTCATTCACCCTACCTTGAGGGAGATGATGTTGTCCTGTCAGGTATTGCTAAGTCCATAAAGCTATGTAGGTGCCGACATAGTATTGTGGTGTGGGCCTGGACACTGCTACTAGTTCCAACAAATAGGACGTTGGCTGTACAGCTACTTCTACCTGTTCTAAGGAGATTTATAGTCATTTGTGTACAGTTAATTCTGTTTGACACTGTAAAGGTGGGGGCAGGGGAGATGGTGACCTGAACAGTGATAGCTACGTGGTCAGATATTACCAAGGAGGATAGCACTGTAGGAGTGCTACAGTGGCTACTCATGTTGGTTTGGACCAGGTAAAGGATATTTCCACCTGTTGTAGGAGTGTTGACCTGCTGATCCACTGCATTGCCATTGACAAAGCTGAGGAGTCTATGTGAGTTCATGTTCAGGTGGCATAGGTCATGCACACTATGGTTGGGTATTTAAATTCACCCAGGATCAGGGTAGATGATTGTATCCTGACAGATTCCAGCAGGTCCCAATAGGTGTGGTGGGTGTCCATAGTCATGGTTGGAGGCCTGATTAGAGCTATGATTTGAGTTGGTGTTTTGTCAACTGTTAACTGCACTCAGGATGTCTCCCATGCGTCATACTGTTTGGCTAGCCTGGAGGTGTGTATGTGTATGCTAATGTTCAGCACTCCACCTCCTGTGGCTTTGAAGGTCTCCATTTGGGGTCTAAAGGTATGATAGGATGAGTGACCTGGCAAGATTGGTGTGCTCTCCACAGCTATAAAGCAGGTGTCAGTGACTGCACAAATGTCGGCATCCTACAGGACAAGGTACACTTGCACTGATGTGGGTTTCATTGTAAGACACCTAGCTCCTGTTAGAGCAAGACATCTGCACAAATGCACACTTCAGTGATAGGCAAAGGCCAGTAAATAGTGTCACTTATCTAGTTGAAACACACTTAGTTGCCAGCAAAGACGGTGTCGCATTCACAGGTCTACTCTGCAAGATATGACATTTGACAATCAAATGTATGATAATATGTTATGACTTCAGGCTTTAATGGATTGCCAGTGATGTGCCAGTCAATACACAACTGTATGAGGCATTGACTACAAATATGAGGGAGACATGTGGTCAGTCTGCAAAACTCTGGACAGTTGTCAGGTAGGGGCTCAGTATATCACATACAGTTCAACACACACATCTGCACCTGTTGTGTACTATGCACATACTCTATACAAGTCTCTTACATTTGTAAGACAAGCATATGTATCAAAGTAGCACTCACAGGTGACATATGAATAATTACAACATCCTAGGTAGCTGGCCTAGCAGTGACACACTCAGTATTACACAACAGACACTCCAGTAGTAGTCATACATGAGCTGAACTTTGCTGGGGTGACTCAGGACCCAGAGATGTGCTCCATGTCAATGCAGACAGGGCAAGCAGGAATGGCCATAGGTGGTGGACAGCAGCATGTGAGTCCAGCAAGTCTTGTTGCAGCCTAGTGTTTAATGTCCCATTTGACATCATTGAATCCCCCCTTCTGCATTCCGTTACAAGCTTACATGATTGACATACCTGTTATAATGCTGAAGAGTTTCCTCACAACAATACAAATAGTTAGGTTTGTGTAGTCGCAATCTGTCTTTGTGTAGATGGCTTGAGACCTTAGTTCCATAGGCAGCAACTTGCTTTTTGTAGGTACTACTCATGAGTAGGTGATGGCTTGTGCACCAGTCAGTGTCTCCCACTTGCTCCCTGCATCCAGAGCAGTTGTGTTGTCTTTCCATTAGCCAATGCAATAGCAACACAGTGCTACAATTACGTCCTTCATGGGGGCCTTGCCCCTTTTCCTTGCCTGTGTGGAGGATATTTTGGAGGTGTGGGGGCTACAGCTTCGTAGACAGTAGGTGGAAATACCTCTCAGTACAGGACATGTGGAGACAGCCCAACAACATGGGGGACAAAGCTCCAGAATTGGGTACAGATTGTAAGCCAGTAGTGTTGCTATACACATAGAGGGTTCCTAGATTAACAGGGTTCATCTGGACATGCATTTTCTGCATGACTTGACATCTGACAGTGACATGTTTTTGACATACCTCTTGACTGTCCTGATGTCCACAGACTGCCCAGAGGTTTGCCTGTTATATTTGATCTATTCCCCAGACAATGTCTGTTTTTGTGAAATCAGTAGGATAATGTGAGGATTGTAGTCAGTAACTGCTGACATCCATTGGTGTTTCACATCATCATATCCTTCAGGGATGTTATGTTACAATAAAGCCTGTAATACCAGCATCTATTTCAGTTTGTAACACCATTGCGTGAGATATTTCCTTCTTTCTGGCCCCCTGGCCCCCAAGTATGTCATGCTTTGTCCAGATGTCTTGCAGTAAGAGGTTCAGTGGTATGGTATATCATCATTTAGTGACTGCACTCCAGGTATCATCCCAGTGACTTAGCAGACTCCTGGAATTGGTATGCAGCAGTGGCCATAAATATGGTCTCACACCCTGGACATTCTGTGGAAATCTGTACATATGAGAGTTATATATGTCTGGCTATTGTGAACAGACTGCCAAGATTGTGTAGCAGTCTTGTGTGTAAATGTTTGTTGGGTTGAGTAGGGAGAGTAGCAGATGTGATTGTCATAGATCCTTTTCCTATCTGAGTGGGCATGCTGCTACAGCTGCTGGTGGTCTATCAGGTGTGTATGTTTGTAGGGAAGACTGAGAAATGTCCTGTAACACCTCAGGATTCCCAGTAGACTGTGAGTTGGGCCAGTATATGTCAGTGTAATGTGTGACTGGCAATCAGGATATGGTTGTTCAATCAGTTGGTCTACTCAAGAGTTCATTTGGGGTACTGGTATGTTGCTGTGACTGTGGTGCAAATGCTTGTGGTTGAACATTTTTGCACCAATATCTGATTTTCCCTACAGTTCCATCCCTGTAGTGCATGATATATTTGGATACACATGAGTAATTCCCCAGAGCTGATTTTGGGTATTGTCGTGTTGGTCTTACTGTGGTTCAGAAGGTGCTGAGTGACATGGTCGTCAGCTGTCATGGGTTTTCCTATTCTGTTATATGACTGCAGTCATACCTCTCCACTTTCCAGATGTCTAGACATTGTTCAGATGCGTGGCTCATATGTTTGATCTGTTGCCCATAACAGTTGTGGTTTCTGAGAAATCACTGGGATGGTGTGAGGATTGACATCAGTATATAATGGTATTCATTTGTGCTTCAGACCTGGAATCTATCTGGAATTGTATGTTAAAGCAAACCATGCCACTCTAGCAAACTTCTACATACATGACAGCCATATTTCAAAGATGTCACTATTGTTTGCCCTTTATCCCCCCACTTTGTCCGGCTTTTTAGAGATGTCTTGCAGTAAGAGGTTGTTTATATAATATATATATATATATATATATATATATATATATATATATATATATATCTGCGTATGAATATATATAATAAATATATATATATATATATATATATATATATATATATATATATATATGTTATATATACATATATTGGTATCTATATACACACACACACACATACATATATATATATATATATATATATATATATATATATATATATATATATATATATATATCAGAGTACTACAGATATATAATTTTCCCTTATGTTAAATGACTGTTGTCCATGATATGTTTGTTAAAACATTGCCAATTCCTACAGCTCAGATGGTGTAGAAGTATGCATCTGTGATTGTAGTGCACAGGGTCCTGGGTTCCAGCCTTGGAAGTGATGACTTTTTTCATTAATGTTAAGCAAAGCAAGGGGTACTTTAATTGTGAATCAAAAGGGTTGGTTTATTTAGTAACTTGTAAAAAATGTTCTTCCTACTACGTAGGTAAAACCGAAAGATCCCTAAAAAAGAGGATCTACGAACATATGTACGATATTAAAAAACAAAAAGAAACAAATGCATTATATAGGCATACTAAGGAATGCAAAGAAAATAAATTTAGTTTTTTTGTGTTGGATCAAGTAAAGGTTGATATCAGAGGGGGCCCTTGGGAGGAGAACATAGGGTATAAAGAATTATGGTGGCAGATAGCCCTAGAAGCCAATAGAACTCCGGGCCTGAATGAATACATCTCTATTCTGCCACTATTAAAACTTAAAGCTGCTAGAACATAGTACACTAATAAGAGCCATATTGGAAATGACCAGTAGATGGCGCCAACCCCCAACAAATATTTATGCTTCTTTTAACATTGTGAAGTAAATTTGAATAAATGCATCTGAATTGTATAAATGTATACATAAAATTGTGAATATGATGATTTTAAATAAGCTAATAAAGAAGACAGAGAGATATAATACACTAATTATAAGATTTGGTTATAACAAAAGGAATTTATGTTTTTAAATTTAACATATTTAATGAGATTTTAAGCAATGGGAAATTTGATTTGCTCATTTTTAAAAACAAGTGTGTATTATGATTGGATAGAGACATACTTAATATGTATAAAAGGAAAGGAAATGTTAGGTTAAGTTGTTTTATCTGATGAAGTCTTTTACTGGACGAAAACACAGTGATTGTTAAATAAAGCGTTCATATTGGAACATTACAACTCACTTCTCCTTGACTTCTATTTCTCAAATTATTAATGTTAAATGACCAAAATGCATGACATGTTTGTAAAAGCATTACAAATTCCCACAGCTCAGATAGTGTAGTGATATGTTGCTGTGATTGTAGTGCACAGCATCCCTGGTTTTAGATGTGGTAGGGCTGCTTATTTTGTTGTTGGGTAGAATAAGGGCTGATGGAGACAGAGTGATTAAAGCACTTTTAATCAGTTGTAAGTGGGTTTGCTTGGTTTTGTGTGAAGCTAAGCGATGTTAACAGACAGTTAGCGGCACCTACTCCTGCTTGCACTCGTGCTAATTTTAATTAAAGAAAAGAAAAAAGGGTGATAGGAAAGTGGTGAAATGGCGGCAAACAGGGGGTAAAACATTAGGAAAAGCATCTAGGGATGTGCAGGACAGGTGTCGGAAAGGACCATAGCTCTACATTACTTCTGCAGCAACAGCTGTGAATAATGCATAGACTTTAGAAATTGCAGCCTCACACACCACAGGGAGGGGTGTTGGCAACAGACATTTGCAGAATAATCTGTGTGTAGATTGATTAGTTTCACTATACATGGGGCAAAATGTAGAGCTATGTATCAGGCAATGTTTTTCTTGCTGGACAGATGCCTTTTTTTAAGGTGAGAGTGGGATGTTGGAGAAGGGCTGTAGGTATGTTTGGGGAGGTAAGCTGTGTAGGATAGATTGTATTTGCAGACAGACAAGACACACAAGACAGCAGACAGGGGTGGTATATGACACATAAGGGAGTAAACACCTTTAACAGGGAGGGTGGTCGGGAATCCAAAGCCCATGAGCCCCCAAATGGATACAGTGGAACTGAGGTCCCCACCCATGGGCAGTCACAACTGCACCTTCTGGGAGCATTATAGGAGGGGCAGCCTGCCCCTCAAGGTGCGTCAGGCTGCCCTCCATCTGATGCAGATGGTCATCCAACACTGTTCGGATGATGCTGTGCACCATACACCAGAAATGACTGTGGGTGACAGTCTCCTGTCCATGCCCACTCCCACGCCCAGGGGGTGGATGGGCCCCGTCCCTTGAGGCAGTTTAACCCGAAGGTGGTGCAGGACCATTGGACTAGGAAGTCTCAGATTGGGTCCCAGATGTGCTGGGGTCCAGAGCCATGGCCAGATGGGGTGGGACAGGTGGCTCTACCATTATCTGCCTTCCCAAACATGATATGATATTGTGGTTTTCCAAGAAATATTGGTTAGTCATGAAACAACACATTTCAAAATTAGTTACAACAGCCAGCGTGTATGTTCCCATTAACCCAAACCAACAGATATGAAACAGTTGCATATCAAACAAAACACATGCATAAATAAAACAACAGTATGCATTGTAACTGTAATTTTACTGTATTTGTGTTTCTTCCTACTTTATTACTAGGGGCATTGAATACAACTCTTATCTGTGATATATAACAATAAGTATCCTTTTCTGTGCATTTAAAGTGTTTTTTTTTTATTGTACCTGCTTTATTTTCTGAAAAAATATATATACTTGTTTCCCACCTTTATAAGCTAGTATAGTCCAGTTTTCAGGTTAAGTGCTGAATTCAGGGCTGTGTTACAAATCTCTGTGTTTGCCCTTACCTTACTTGGATAGAAGGAAGTTTCTATGTTCACCTGTGAGAGAGGGGAGCTTTGAGCAGCCTATATGTCCTTGAAGGAGTGGTTTCAGCCCAGAAATTAATAGTTTATTGGCCATTTTGGCCTAATTTCTATCTTTTTCATTTCCCTGCTCTAAATACCGCATTTGCCCGGTATTGAACACCAGGCAGCACCGGTCAGCTAGGGTATAACTATCCCCAGCTCCACAAAGTCTCCTCTTCAATTTTTTCCTTGGAACTAGACAAACTTTCAACTTAAGCACTCAAGCCATTCATTTCTCAGCCCGGCACTTGCTCAAAACTCATAGCAAGCACTTATAAACCCTAGCACTAGACCCTCCTATACTGTACAGAAGGACAAGGCTCTCTATTCAACCTTACCAGCCATTCAGTACAACAGTTCACTGTACCTATCCAGGCATGTCCAAAGGGCAGTATCAGGTGTACTCTCCAGTCTAACTGGTGAATCTGGGCATTTTGAGGCAATGTTACAACTGCCTCATGTACACAGACAACCCTCTCCTCCTACCACCAAACACTAATACATGTGAGAAATGCAATTATACAGCCAGACTGGAGGCTAAGCTATCTCAACCCAAGGCTGGATCAGACAGTCAAGAGGAGAAGGGAAATACTTGCATCATACCACCAGTCTCACATAGACCCATTAAACCAGCACCGGCAAAAAACACACATAAATACATGAAAACATACTTGGAGGCTCTAAATAAAAATCTGCAAAAGCAACAGTGACCTCCAAAGCAGACATCCAAGCAACCTCCACCCCCCAACACAAATCAAGAAACACATACTTCACAAAACCAGTGTGCCATGCAATCACAGCCCTTAAGGCAAAATAACATACCCAACATACTAGTAATAGGGGACTCCATAGTCAGGCACACTGATGTCCCACTCACTAGGCTGAATAAGTAGAAGGTTACTGTTAGCTACCTGTCAGGTGCCAGGATCCACCACATAACACAAGCACTCCGGTCACTCCAGAAAAGTACAAATATGACTCTGTCATTGTCCTTGGTGTGAATGACCTGAGCTATACCTCCCTGGACTACATGAAAAGAGACATGGAAGAGCTCTCTGATCTTGTAGCCCAGGCCGGTATGACCCTGACCCTGAGTAGCATCCTGCCCTCACCAAGAATGATATTACGGTATAAAAAAAAATTATCAATTTCAACAATTGGCTAACTTTCTGGTGTCATTCAAAGGGGATGCAGTGTCTGTTCACCTGGGATGACATGCTTGACAAGCCACACTGCTTCACTAGAGATGGCTTGCACCTGTCACCCTAGGCTTTCGAATACTGGCCAAGGATCTTGCCACCCCCATAGTGCCTTTTTTAGGCAAAAGACAAACCCACCACCATAAATAGCACAAGTAACAAAAAACTGAGGGCAATGCTGCTCAATGCCAGAAGTCTAAACCTCAAAATGCACGCACTCGAGGCACTCCTCAGTATGGAGAAAATCGATATATGTGCAGTAACAGAAACCTGGTTTAAGGCTCCAGAGAGCACCCCAGCACTACTAGGCTACAACTCCTACCATACATTTTGGCCACAGAACCCGGACTGAAATACAAACGGCGGAAGCATATCCATATTCATCAAGGATACCCACACCTCCAAGTTAGTAGCACAGCACAATGCTTCAGAGATCATCCACATGCAACTAACAATGGGAAAAACTGCAATTCAAATTGTAGCTTGCTACAGATCACCCACCATGTCCCAGGACCCCCATTCTGGATTTCTAGAAACACTGGGAAATATAAAAGTCCTACCAAACACCCTAATATTGGGTGATTTCAATTACCCAAACATTAACTGGGAGAACTACTCAAGTACTCCCTTGCCCAACATTTCCTAGAATTTATAAACTCAAATGCCCTGGATCAACTCGTCAACACTCCTACCAGAGGTGACAATATATTGGACCTGGTCATCACCAACATGGGCGACTGGTGCAACACAATGGAGGTCAACACCTCGCTGGTTAGATCTGACCATAAACAAATTACTTTGACTATCCACATTCCGCCCCCACCCCCGGACAAGGAAACCACGATGAAAATTTTTTTAAAAGCAAACTTCACATTACTTAAGACCAAGGTGGAAAGTTTCAAAGCCCCCATGCTAAAAAATAATGTTGTCCAAGCTGCAAAATCCTTTACTAATGCATTTTATGGGCACCTACAAGAATGCATGGATCGTGCTATCCCAAGCAAAACCAAGACTCACTCCTCCAAGAAAAGGAAACCAGTCTGGTGGACTCCTGCCATAGACAAGCTATACAACAGAAGGAGGAAACTAGAACAGAAAAGAGTAAAATCCCAAGAAGGGAAGACATCCCTGATCAGTATCAGCAAGAACCTACAATCCCTCATAGAATCATCTAAGGCGAGTTTCAAAAGAAAAATTGCCAAGGACTCCAAAGATAACCACAAGGCATTCTTTAGCTATGTCAAGTATCTAAGTGGCAATGCTCAGATCTGCTTGGAGTTAGTGCAGAATGGTACAAAATATACTGAACCGACCAATATTGCCAACATCCTGGCAGACATGTTCAGCGCAAACTTCACCCCCTTCTCACCCCCCAAAAGGGCCCATAACCATACCAGAAGAATGTAGAGCCCCTGAAATCACAGACATTCAGGTTAAATCAGCCCTCGCCAAAGCCAAAAACACAGCATCAATGGGACCAGATGGTGTCCCAGGCTGCGTCCTACATGAAGACGAACTAGCCCCTCACCTAAACACACTGTTCAAACTCAGCCTCTCCACAGGTTACATAACCATAGAGTGGTGCACAGCAATGGTTATTCCTCTCCACAAAGGGGGAGCCACAACAGACCCCGGGAACTATCACCCTATAAGCCTGACTAGCTTGGTCTGCAAGGTTATAGAGCGCATCATCATGGAACTCATTAACAGAGACATTGGGAACCTCCAATCACTGAACCCTACCCAGTTCGGCTTTGTTAAGGGCAGATCATGCCTCCTAAACCTGGTGGACTTCTTTGAGACAGTTACCAAGGCTATAGACAAGGAAAGATGGTACACACAGCCTACCTAGACCTCACAAAGGCCTTTGACACCATTCCCCATTCTGGTATTATAGACAAGCTCACCAGCCTGAACATAAACCCCTACATCACAAGATGGGTTGCCAACTGGCTCACGGACAGAACCCACATGGTAGGAGTTGTGGGAGCTAGGTCTGACTCCAAACCGGTTACAAGTGGCATTCCCCAGGGCTCAGTCCTAGGACCCCTCCTGTTCGGCATATACTTCTCAGAGGTACAGGCAAGCACAGGAGGACTATGGCTGACCAACTTCGCAGACAACTGCAAACTAGGAGCTATAATTGACTCTCCGGCTGACACAGACATCCTCCAAAAGGGTTTCGCTGACATGGATACCTAGTTTCAAATTCATGGCCTCAAGTTAAATGCGAAAAAGTGCATAGTCATCCCCTTTGGAAAAAAAACAAAGTACCCACAAACTACCACATAGGTGGTAGTCCCCTAAATACGGAAGATGTAATAAGGGATCTGGGTACCCAAGTAGATAGTAATCTCTCCTTTGATAATCACATTGCCAAAGTGGTTAGAAAATCCTTCTACGTGACCCACCTTATCACAAAAGGGTTCGCATCCAGATCAAAAGAGGTCATTGTGCCCTTCTACTCATCGCTCATCAGACCCATCATAGAGTACAATGCCCCATTTGGGATGTATCTTACAAGACACCTGCAACAGCTGGAAAGACCACAGACGTACCTCACCAAGAGGATCACTGGCCTCAAACAGATGCCCTAGTCAGCTCGACTGAAGAAATTCCAGCTATACTCAGTTGCATACCACCTACTCAGAGGTGATCTCTGCCTGACATACAAGGCCATGTCCAACCCAGAATTGATGGACATGCTCCACCTAAAGAAAAGCTTATCCCCTCGAGCCACACGCTTTAGGGATCTTAACCTCACCACAACAATAAATAGGATGTGCTGGAGGGATAGATTCCTGTCCCAGAGACTTCCCATGCTTTGGAACAAGATTGCAGTCTACATTAGGCAGACCTCCTCGTTAATACTCTTCAAGAGAAACCTTGACGAGTGGATGGGAAACAGAAAGTTTACCCCGAGGATCCCTTCAGTGGGTCTGCTAGACAGAGGCACAAGGAACTAATCTAAGGGGGTGGCAAAAGCCAACACATTCTGGCTAGGCTTATAAATGCCTTCTGGCAGATAGCCTAGTACCTACCTATGAACCTATGAACAGCATGCCAGTAACATTGACGGCAACAGGCCACCGACATTGGTATTTGAACAAGGTATGTTAACACGCAACTAATCAAATATATGAACAATAATGGAACACAAGTCTCAACATTAGGTTTGGAGAACAACATGCCCGTAGTATATGAATTATAGTATTGATCCAGATACTGGTGGGGGGAGAGACAAAAACTCCATTAACAACTGTTTATGCTTTTATTTTACACAACAGTACTTTTCAATACTCTATGGGTCTGCCCTCACTTTACATCTGCTTATGGCCCATAGCTTCTGTAGCACAAACATACCTATTAAACTGCCAGCCTGGAATGGTATGGGGCAAACTGTGACAACTCTGGGTACATGACTAGAGGGGGCTCGTACATATCAGTTTTATATCTGGCACAGAAGGGGTATCCTGTACTGCTGTTATGAGAGTGTGCTACTGGCATACTGTAACTGGTTTCCTATCTGTGTCTAGGGTTATTGGCAGCAGTGACCACTGGCCATGATAGAGTGACACTTGACAGACATGTATTGGGAAGAGTGCATGTTGTATGTACCTATCCTGCTGTCATTTGCAGGCATGTGATGGGACAGTTGAACAGTTGTACACAGTTTATTACTATACCCTTCATGTAGCTACTGCCAACATTTCCTTACCTGTAAAACCTGTGGAGAAAATATCTTAACACTACCTGACTGTTTTTACATTTAATTGCAGATTCCTTGCATGTAGATATGCACACATCTTAGTACCACTCCTTGGATTTGAACCATGTCTGGGTGTGCAAAATAACAACTAAGCTATTTCTCATCACACTGAGATACTGGGGAAATGCTGTTTCTTGTTTCACTGGTTTCTGCATAATAGTCTCTTGATTAGACACTATGAACTTGTAATCCTGTGATGCATGCATGACAGATAGTGTACTGTGCATTAATCATTTGAATTACTACAATCTGGAAAGCAAAGGTTAACCCAAGGCAATGCTGCATGGAACAAACTTCGATATATTACAAATTACTATTCAGGGTTCAGAGCTTAGTGCAGTACACACTTCATTCATATTTTGTTTTACAGCTCCATTTTAAGTCTACAACAACATACCAGAGTAAACACAACAGTTTCTGTTACAGATGTTTATTACAGATCAATATTAATCAGACAAACTTTATTTATTCAGTTAACACAGTAACAATATACCTACTAGCAGTAAACAATGCACTCCTTCTTAGTTATTTGCACAATATACTGCAAAATAGATTTTTACTCACCAGACTGTCGTCGCAGCCTCAGCAGTCTGTTGGAATGGGCTTCAATGTTGCTAGCTCTCTCTGCTGCAATTGTAGGGGAGAAAAACAAACATCATGCATACCTGTCTATCTCATCCTCAGGCTAGAATTTGGTACACCTATATCTGTGATACTTAAAAACTGCTGGAGCACAGCTGGCCCTAGCATATTTGATCCACTAGTCCAAGATCACCCCCTTCCTGCGCTTTAGGTCAGCATAGTGGTGCCAGACCTGCTCACCCGTTCGAGGGATGCCAGTAGCACTGGTGAGGTCAAGGTCAAGATGGTTCCAGGCTTCCACTTTATACTGGGAGCCCTGGTACTGGCCCTGCAGCAGTCTCTCATCATGTTTACTTATGAGGAGTCATAACCCTGGACTCCAGGATGCCCCAGTACTGCACCCTAAAACGTGAACCTTCAACTATGCCAACCATGGTTCCTGCACAGGTTGAACTATAACAGGTAATGGTTGTGTTCCCACCTGTGCAGTTTAAATAAGGCCATATTCCCACCCTTTGCTGTCATTGGTCAATTTTGTAAATATTGAGCACAGCTTAGTGGTGCGCAAACCCGGTAAGCCAATTTTAATAATGCTTAAAGGGGAGATTGTTGAGCACTGCTTAACAGTGCACATATCTGCTTTGATGAGCTGACTGCTGTGTACCATTCATGTGTAAGCATTGTATAAACCAACTAAGCATAGCTGAGCACTGCTAATCATTGCTCACTTTTAATTTTTAAAAATATCATAATAATGACTTAATTTAGTAAGTGTATATGGTTTACTTTACATGACATCCCTCTATGTGATTTCATTACATTACCAAGTGGTGTGTCTATACTGTATGGGACACTTGTGTATACATGGGTGGTTTCACATGATATATGCACTCACACTTCCATTTTAGACCAGCTACACTACCCTGGTTGATAAATATCAATTACTACATCATTTAAAAAGAAAAAAATAATTTTAAGACTGCTTTCCTATGTAAAAATAAAATGCCTCTCTTGGTACTCTAACCATGAACACCTGTATACAAACCCAGGACTCTAATCACTATTTATGTCAGCATGAGGATTTCAGCTGTATATTTTTATTTATCTCTCTGGGGTGTTTAAGCAATGCTGGACAGAGGGCCATAATGTGCACACCCACTCAGTCATAGGTGCCAGAAGCTGCTGAAGACTGGGGGGGTGGAGAGTAAGAGGGGCACTTAGTGATCTAAAAAGGGCAATGTTTTTTAACTATTTACTACCACAACATAGGTTCACTTGGAGGACTTTTTAAGCTTAGCCAATTCCCTTTTGGTGCTTGATTCTTGAATTGCCATTTTCTGACTGGTCTTACCTATCCCATGGCTGATAATTGTATATCAGCCCTAGTGAGAATAACTGTGATCATTCCATAGATAATTTAAGGGAACCCATATAAGGGATGCAGCATTTAAGAACTGCTTCTATCCATTAGTGGCATGAGGGGCAATCCTGGAGTACATTTTCTATTACCCATCCTTAGATCCAAGTTGCATTTGAATATGGACAGATGAGCTTTGTTTTATTTTTATGGATAGTCTGTTCTGGAGCAGTAGTAGCCTCTGTGGTATGTATCCACCTCTCCACAGCATTCAGTTTAGATACCTGGACTGAGTATTTATTATGCCATTTGACTTGTTGATGTTCAGTAGGTCAGAGGATGCCTTTTATGCCAGACATGTCACCTCTAAGCACTCTGTATGATACTGAGTATAGTAATAAATCTTTGAGGTGGTCCATGCAAGACATATTGTTTAGGACTTGTATTCTTTTAAGTGAGGTATTTCTGAAAGTATTCCAATTGTTGAATGGGGCTGGACATATACATGCCAAAGTGGGCATTATACAAAATGATTGACCTAATGAGAGCTTTGTAAAGGGGGGCAACAACATCTCTAGATCTAGTCACAATCAATTTGTTTATAAGCTGTGCAATATAGAAAGGTTTTCTTATGACTCTGGGCACATGATGGTTAAAAGTTAGGTCACTGTACACACAAGTTCCCAAATGCCAAACAATTGAGTCAGTTCTCAGAGGGCATTGTCATGATTTTGACACCAGTTATTGTTTGGGACAAACCTTCCTGCATGATGGTTAAGTCATTTGGGGATTTAATAACTGCGTCTAGCTTGCAGTCATTTCAAACTTAGCCGGCCAAAGCCCTTTGGTATTTCCTTTTACTTTTGAGATGTATACACCAAACAGAAAATGTCTCAGCACCGAACCCTGGGGGACTCTATTGGTGACTGGTCTCTTCCCCTATTTTGATCTCCTGCATCCTGTAAGCAAGTTGGCAATCCAGCTAGTGAAGCAAGTGTTTGCTCCTCCTACATTATTCATCTTTTGCACTGCACTTGAGTAGGGGATTGTATCAAAAGGCTTGGCCAGGTTAAGGTAATGTGGTGCGAACTGTTTTATCTTTATCCATTGCTTTGGTAACAAGATTAAAGCTTAAAAGTTGCCCATGATTTTGAGCCTTTCACACTTTCCTCTGGGCTGTTTTCAAACACATTTTTAGGGTCATGCATACACGTATGCATTCTTTAATTAACCTTCCTGATTGTATTAAATGATATTCCTTGTATACTACAGCACCAGTTTTATTTATTTATTTATTGCATTTGTTTGCCGGGAAAGTCCACTGGGCCAAAAAGTGCCCATTTTCAGTGGAGGCCTGAGGAGAAAAGCTCCACAGATATACAAATGCATACAATTTGACACAATTTGTATAGCTCAGTAACAGAGTTGGTTGCCCACGGCACAAGCCAGGCAACAAGAAAAATAATCAGGTAAGTCTCCCTTTAGCAGAAAAATAAGGCTATGTAGGTTCAAACCGGGCTTCCTGATTAGCTGAGTGCAATGAGGAGATTAGGGGCTGGGGCCAGAAGTGTTAAACTTTAAAGGGAGACTTTAAGGTGAAACTGTAATTAGCAATTTAAAGGGGGGGGGATAAGGGGAATGGGCAGCGGGTTGTATCTAGTAGTGTGTACTCCTCTTACTCCTACAATTGACAGTTTAGCAGTACAATAGCTGTTTCTATACAGCTGAGACCTACTCTTAAACAGTTTCTCAATTCATTTTTACTGCTGTTTTTCACACATGAGAGCCTGGTGGTGTCTTGGTGACCTCTCAGGTGGACTGTGATTGTCAGCTTCAATAGCTGGAGTCGCAGAGAGTGAGCATCTACTATTAGGGGACTGCAAGAGAAAATGACAAAGCTAAAGTCAGGAATCCAAAGTAGAGTGAGTAAAAAGAGAAGCTTGAGTAGATGTTGAGGGTAGAGGGTAGGCGAGGCAGAGGGAGAATATTATGAAGGTCAAACAGGTAGAAAAACAGTGATTAGGTAAAGCAGTAAGTTAGTTATAGCATAAGTAAGTGAACAGTATAATGCAGTATTCACAGCACCTAGTAGTAATTGTTTAGACACCAAAATGCAGTTAATAAATACTGCTGTCACAATAACATATGCAACTGAAGCATTTCTATAGCCTGTGTACTAAAATACAAATCTCAGTTTATATAAAACACATCTTTTTTACATGATTATCCACTTTTTTTGATAGAATTTTTAAATTTAACAGTTGCACAATGTTCAGGTAGTGTGACATATGTTTATTTAATGGCATATTTATAAATGCATTTTAGATGTACAAGCAAATACCAGGGTTGAAATGAACTGGACACTAGAGGGTTAATCTTTTTTTAAAACATTTGCAGGTACTCATGTGATTAATTGTGTTTAATTTGTACTTAAGTGATTACTTTGTTACTGTGTACTGACTCTGAAGAAGCCCAACTGTGGGTGAAAGTGTTTAGTCAGTGTGGATTTTTTACATTAAAGCTGATGGTTCTACTGATGCGGGTCTGCTTTTGCTTATTCATAGTCCACAAGATGGGGCCTATACATGTTCTTTGAAGAAAAGTTTGATTGTTTATTTATTTATTTTGATGACCGGGAAAGTCCAACTGGGTAGAAGCCTATTTTAGCAGAAGCCCAGGGAGAAAAGCACCAAAGTATTACAAAACATTTTAAGAAACAGAATTTTACAGTCTTTAAAAATAATACAAAAAATAATTACATTTTAAATAATTTTAACAAATTAGACATAATATGAAAGCATTTAAGAATAGATACAAGTTATATAATAATGATTTAATAGTTAAAGAAACGTTAGCCAGTTTGTAGAGAAATTAAAGTGTGTTAATATAATGCAAACAGGGTTTGCAATACTAACTGAGAAAAGCAGGCTTATGGTATATTTAGAGAGAAAATCAAGGGAGACAAATCGATAGAAGTAAGAATGTCAGTGAAAAAGAGAGAGTAAAGACATATAAAGTATGAATATGTATTTGTCCAAATTTAGGGTTATCGTTTATCCTCATGTTGAGCAAGAAGACAGCCAGCTTTTGGCAAGAAGCCTTTCAGAATGTGTTTGAAGGATGAGAGGGAGGGTATTTATCTGATGAATCGAGATAAGGAGGTCCAGGCCTTAGCAACATTATACAAGTACAGACGATGTTAAATTTAATAGGTTTGTAGACAGAGAGGAGTTTTTGGTCATGGATCATGACTGACTGAGAACACAGTTGTGCAGAATGTTATTTAGTGCTGAACAAGCAGATGGATTTTAGATCATTTTATAGGTGATAAGAAGCTGTGTATATGTTAGTTCGGGTCTACTTGATATGATCGACATTTCACAATGTCGACATTCATATGGCCGAGACCTTATGATCGACATTTGAAATGTCGAACATACAAGCAGACAAAAAAAATAAAAAAAACTAACTTTAAGGATGCTAGCATGGGTCCTATGCCCCCCTGCACCCCCTGTGGGGGGCTCCATCCCCACACCCCCCGTAACTTTAATATACCAACTCCGAGATTGCAGTACAGTGTGGAAATGGAAATCTTTCCATTCTGCACTGTACAGAGATGCCAGTTCCCCATGGTCGACATTTCAAATATCGATCATATGGTCTCGGCCATATGAATGTCGACATTGTGAAATGTTGACCATGTAAAGGGGACCCATTAGTTGATGGAGAAGTTTTAACCAATTTAGGCTTTTTATTGCTATACAGTGTTATAGCATTGTTCAAGTTTTGATTTTTTTTTTTTTTTTGATGCATGAAAGTTAGTAAGGATGAGAGTATCATAAAGAAGAGCGGGGACAAGATAAGTAGTGGCAGGTGTAGCTTTAGTTGTGTCAGTGAGAAAGTGTTTGGCTCTATAAAGCTTCCATAGTTTTTGATGTGTTTTTCTCATGTAATGTTGTATATGCAGGTGGAATTTAAGATTATCATCCACTATTATCCCTAATAGTTTGCTATGAGAAGTGACTTCAATGGTTACATTATCAAGAGAGGACTTTAAATTTTGTTTTTAGTTTTTTTTTTCTTAGGAAAAGGATTTGGGGGGGGGGGGTAGTAGCTTGTTTTTTTTTTTTTTTTTGAGTTGTGAGTTACAAAGCCATGTTGTTGTTACAGCTTTCTGAGTAATTTCTTGGAGGTTCACTGTGTTGTCAGATGTGCAAATGTGCAAATGAGTATGGAGTTTTCTGCGTACTGTATTAGGGAGGTCTGTTGTGTGGCTGTGTGGAGGATGTTGGTGAGAATGTTAAAGAGGAGGAAACCAAGGATGCAACCTTGTAGTACACCTGTGGTGACTGGGAGGTATGGAGGGAAGGTTGAGTGCTTTTTTACTGACTGATACCTACTAGATAGGTAGCTTTTGGACCATGGAAGGGTTGTCTGAGAGAGTCCTAATGAGGACATTTGAAGTAAAAGTTTGTTGCGACAAACTATTTTACAGGATTTAGACAAGTTTATAAATAAGAAGAAGACTGGCTTCATTGACAGTATTTATATAAATTAGAAGGGCAGTGCTAGTACAATGGGAAGGATGGAAGCCATGTTGTGTGTCGGATAGGAGTTTTTCCTACAGGAGGTAGTTTAGCAATTTTTCAATACAGTTTTCAAGTATTTAGGAGAGGGGGGATAAGATTGCCGTAGGTCTAAAGTAAGTAATTTCTTTTGAAATGAATTTCCTCCTTTGTGCAGAGGTATAATGTGTGACTTTTTCCAGAGAGAGGGAATGTGGAATTCCTGGACTGACCTATTTATAAAAATTGAGACAGGTTAAGCAATGTTATAGGCTGCCATTTTAAGGGACAGCTAAAGCAGAGTGTGGTTTGTTTAATAGGATGTGGTCACAAGTTTGAAGGTGGAAGTAGATGTGGTTATGTGTGGCTGCTGGACAGGGTTAGGATTAGATGATGGAGAATCCTTGGTTAGAGATGCTATACTATCTATGAAATAAGTGTTGAATTGTATTAAGGTTCTGAGTGAAAAGTTATTGGGAAAGGGGTTAGGGTTGAATTTATGCATGGAGTGTAAGATTTCTTTAATGCTTAGCCAGAATATTTTAGGGTTGTGTTTATTGTAATTCTGAAAGTTATTATAGCATAGTTTTTGTCTTCATTAATTGTATTTTTAGCGTAATTAAAAAGCATTCTGAAGTTTTCAAGATATTGTGGTTTTGTATATTTTTACCATTTTTCCATGCACTTTTTTCTATCCTGCATTAGTAGTCTAATCTTTTTGTCTAGCCAAATCACATTATTTGCTTTTAGTCTCTTCTTTATGGAGATACAAGTTTATTCAGGATATTCAGGAAAGTTGTACTGAATTCAATTGCAACATTATCTAAGGAGAGGAATTTTAAGAAGTTCCCATTAGTAGATGATGGGGTAGTAATGAACATGTCTGGGTCATACTTCTCAACTTCTTAGTGCAAGAAATCTGGAAAAATCCTGACAAAATGTGGGAGAAATGCCCAAAAATATGGACAGATTTTAACTATTGCTCTTATAAACCTAGAAAGTTGCTAGAGTAACATGGTTTGTTATAACATACATTTTCAGAAGGATTTGAAGTCTGAAACTCAAATGTATGCCATTATTTATTGACTTCAGTACTCAGATTATCCCAATGATTTGACAGAAAACTACAAAATTTATGAGGAACAGACCAAAAATATGAGCCAAAACTCTGGACATTCTGCGAAAATCTGGATAGTTAAGAAGTATGTATGATCTGTGTTAAACTTGGAAGGGTTGCATGTTGCTTTATAAACCTGCTGTGGATGTGTGAGATGTCTGATTGTATGGATTAGGAGATGATTACTGAGTGAGTCTGACCTCTATGGTGTATTTGCTAGTGTCTGATACTAGGATCAAGTCTAATAGAGAATTTGATGTCTTGCTATAATGTTTGGGGCTATTTATTAGTTGTGTGAAACCATATAAGTTCATGTTAGATGTAGGGGAGTTAGAGTGTATATCCAACCAATTAACGTTCACATCTCCTAGTAGTATTTCTTCTTTTGGAATTGTTATGGATATCCATAGGATATCTTCCATTATAGCTGTATTGTTGCCAGGAGGGAAGTAAACAATAGTAATTTATATTTGTTTATAATTGTTAATTCCTGGAAAGTTATAAGAAGCTCTGCTTTACTGAATTTTGGTATTGGTTTGTTGTACGGGGAACTGTAGTAGTTGTTGAGAAATATTAAAGCAATACCACCACCTTTCCTCTTTATACGGTTATTATGGATGATATTATAGCAGAGAGATGTAATTTTTGAGTCATTTATGCTGGGTTTTAAGCAAGTTTGCAGTTATAGTTTCTGACTTTTTATTGTTCGAAAATACATTTTGGTGGAAAAGCTGTTGTACTGTTAACATTTTGAATGAACTAAAGTAATATTTAAAATGGGCCTTTGTTCCCCTATTTATTTTGGATTTGTCCAGATTTCTTAATCAAAGAATTTAAGAGGCATGTACATCTTTCTAGCATTGATAGTTCAGTATCAAGTTAGCACTTCAGACCTCCTTAATTATAACTATATATATATATATATATATATATATATATATATATATATATGTATGTATATATTTGGCGCTAACAAAACATCTGTTTTGTTTCTACAGGTACACAGATACAGTCAGGAAGCTCCTCATTTCAGCAGGAAATGTCTCAGGAAGGGCTCAGTGCACTGTTACAACATGTAAGTAATTAAATGGTCATTTAAAACACTGATTTATTACAGAATGCAGTGATATGTGTGAACAACAGTCATGTAAAACTATAATTATAGTCATTATTGAACTGTAAATTTGGATATAATATAATATGAATGTAAATGCTTGTTTGAAATGTAGAAAAAGGACAATGCATGTAGATATAGACAAAGGACACCTGTGTGAAGTGGTTTTCATAAAGACTCCTTTGGAAATAGCTGTATCCATCCATGTTTCATTTTCAAAGTATAACACTGAGCCAAGCAGTGTAGATTTTGGTTTGCTGGTTTGAAATATAACTCAGAAGGTACTTAGTTTTTTAAGTGTCAGTTTGTACAGTTGTTTCTGCCTTATGGCCTAGTCATGGCTGAAAATGGCCTTTGGGACAGTTCACTTACTCACTTAACAAAGTAAAGCAACTAAATAAATACATGCATTTTAACACATTAAGCCATAGTGAAAGGACAATTGTCTGATAAAACTCATAATAGCAGCAGATTTTCATATAATAAGAAATTGCTTCAGGAATGTATAATATGGGTGAGCTGCAGGTGGGCATCAGTCTCCTGGCCTGATCTTTTTAGCAGGTGCATATCTTTGAGAGGGTGTGCAGTCTCATGCTGTGGCCATTTTGGGAGAGCAGGCCCTAGTTATAAAAAGACGCCAGTCATGCACTCTCTTAGGTTCGTAGGTTCATAGGTTGGTACTAGGCTATCGGCCCTAGGGCCTATACAAGCCTAGCCATGACAATTCCCTGGATATTTCTTCCCACAATATTTACTTACCTTCTATTCTTAGTAAGTGTGGGTGTCCATGATGTGGTTAACAAAGCAATAATATCAGCAAATTCCATCTAAAAGAATCCTGAAAGCTTGAAAAAAAAAAAAAAAAAAAAAGCACACCAGTGTAAATATGAACTTGCCAATACACTATAATATACCATCTTTTAACTAAGCAGAAAAGCATCCCACACAGTATGGCTTAACTTTTCTGCAATATTGTAAAGAATATAAAAAACACAAATAAATCATGTATCTTGTAGACAGCAGACTATATTCAAAGCCATCTAACTTATAATATGCAAAATG